>NC_091195.1:32773681-33387620 GCF_040958095.1 Procambarus clarkii
GCAGGGATGTGGTGGAGGCTGACTCCATACACAGTTTCAAATGTAGATATGACAGAGCCCAGTAGGCTCAGGAATCTGTACACCAGTTGATTGACGATACCAAAGAGCCATAGCTCAACCCCCGCAAGCACAAAAGGTGAGTACAAATAGGTGAGTACAGTACCCCATAAAATGCTGATGCATAAGCTGGAGAAACAGGCAGGAGTAACTGGTAGGGCGCTCCAGTGGATAATGCTAAGCAATAGGGAGCAGAGAGTTACAGTGAGGGGTGAGACCTCAGATTATCGTGAAGTCACCAGTGGAGTCCCACAGGGTTCTATACTGGGACCTACCCTGTTTCTGATATACGTAAATGATCTCCCAGAGGGTATAGACTCATTCCTCTCAATGTTTGCTGACGACGCCAAAATTATGAGAAGGATTAAGACAGAGCAGGACAGCTTGAGGCTTCAAGAAGACCTGGACAAGCTGCAGGAATGGTCGAACAAATGGATGTTAGAGTTTAACCCAAGCAAATGTAATGTAATGAAGATAGGGGTAGGAAGCAGGAGACCAGATACAAGGTATCACTTGGGAGATGAAATACTTCAAGAGTCAGAGAGAGAGAAAGACCTGGGAGTTGATATCCCGCCAGACCTGTCCCCTGAAGCTCATGTCAAGAGGATAACATCAGCGGCATATGCCAGGTTGACTAACATAAGAACGGCCTTTAGAAACTTGTGTAAGGAATCTTTCAGAACATTATATACCACATATGTCAGATCAATCCTGGAGTATGCGGCTCCAGTATGGAGTCCATATCTAGTCAAGCATAAGAACACTGGAAATGGTTCAAAGGTTTGCCACCAGACTAGTACCCGAACTGAGGGGTATGAGCTACGAGGAGAGACTACGGGAATTAAGCCCCACGTCACTGGGAGACAGAGGAGTTAGAGGGGACATATCACCATATACAAGATTCTTAGAGGAATTGATAGGGTAGATAAAGAAAGACTATTTAACACAAGAGGCACACGCACTTGGGGACACAGGTGGAAATTGAGTGCCCAAATGAGCCATAGAGACGCTAGAAAGAATTTGTTCAGTGTCAGAATAGTTTTTTTTATTATTATTATTTTCTACCACAGACGTGGCCACACATTTTCAATGCTAACCAGCATATATTCATTTTCTTCTGTCCTCCATGGACAGGGTTAGAGATGTGTTAAACATATAGTTCAAGGGTTTATTGAACAATCAACCACAGAAGGTGTTTCGGTGCTTTTAAAATGCTAAGCTAACCTACATACGTAAATACATAGATACACAGATTTACGTATGCCCTACATAAAGTGTTCGATGTGTCTTTTACATAGTGTCATTAATGTGCATTTACAAAGGTGAAATGTAATTCTGATCAGCTTCCATATATATACTTTATATACATACACACACACCCATATACGTACATATACATACATATATACACACACACATGCATTCACATACATTTGTCTCTTTTACTCTGACAGGGTGAGATAGCTGATAGAGAAACTAGTGTGCAATTAAGCACTTAATCACTGAAGGTGATTAAGGTGGTTTTACAAGCTCAGGTTAGTAGACAAATAGAAGTGATGTGGTGGAGGCTGACTCCATACACAGCTTTAAGTGTAGATATGATAGAGCCCAGTTGGCTCAGGAACCTGTACATTAGTTGATTGACCGTTGAGAGGCGGGACCAAAGAGCCAGAGCTCAACCCCTGCAAGCACAACTCGGTAAGTACACACACACTAAATAACTAAATAACAGAACAATACTAAATAACAGAACACCAGAGAACAAGGCGAGATACCAGAGGGGCCAGAAATGAGTAACTCAGAGTGAGGAGAGAAGCAGAGAGACAGTATGAAAATGACATCATGAGTAAAAGCCAAGACCCAACCAAAACTGCTCCACCGGCACATCAGGAGGAAAACAGCAGTGAAGGAACAAGTGATGAAACTGAGAAAATGGGAAGAACAGATACACAGAGAATGACAAGGAGGTGTGTGAAGAACTCAACAAGAGATTCCAGGAGGTCTTCACAAAAGAACAAGGAGAATCCCCTGCACTAAATGAGGAGGAGGCAAACCAAGCAACCTTGGAGAAATTTGACCTCACAAGTGATGAGGTCAAAAGGAATCTGTTGGAGCTGAATGTGTCAAAGACTGTTGGGCCTGACAGAATCTCACAATGGATCTTCTTGAGGTTATCTTGAGATGATTTCGGGGCTTAGCGTCCCCGCGGCCCGGTCTTCGACCAGGCCTCCTTTTTGTTACATATCCCCAGGAAGCAGCCCGTAGCAGCTGCCCCAGGTACCTATTTATTGCTAGGTAACAGGAGCATCAGGGTGAAAGAAACTTTTTACCCATTTGTTCCCGCCTCCACTAAGGATCGAACCTGGAACCTCAGGACTCCGAATCCGAAGCGTTGTCCACTCGGCTGTCAGGTGCCCATACTAAAAGAAGGTTGCAGAAGGGCTAAGTATGCCACTCTCTATGGTTTATAACAGGTCACTGGAAACGGGAGACCTACCGGAAAGTTGAAAGACTTTCATCAACATATTTCAGCCACGTTATTGTGACTCGTCGTCTGAATTTGGAAAACCGTTAACGTAGTCCCAATATACAAAAAGGGTGACAGGCAAGAGACTCTGAACTGCAGCCCAGTTTCACTAACCTGCATACCATGCAAGCTGATGGAGAAGATTGTACAAAGAAAGCTAGTGGAACATCTGGAGCGAAAGAACTTTGTAACACAGCATCTACATGGGTTCTGGGACGGCAAGTCCTGCCTCACAGGGTTAATTGAATTCTACGAACAGGCAACGAAAATCAGGCAAGAAAGAGAGGGGTGGGCAGACTGCATATTTTGGGATTGCCAGAAAGCCTTTGATACAGTACCACACAAGAGGCTAGTGAAAAAGCTGGAGTGAAAGGGAAGGTACTCTATTGGATAAGGTATCCAACGGCATTTAACCTGCATACCTAATCAACAGAAGACAACGAGTCACTGTGAGAGGTGGGGTCTCAGATTGGCGAGACGACACAAGTGGAGTCCCGCAGGGGTCAGTCCTTGGATCTATACTGTTGTATAGGTCCATTTATATATATGTAAATGATCTCCCATAGGGTATTTACTCGTTTCTCCCAGTGTTTGCTGACGATTCAAAAATCACGAGACGGATTGAAACAGAGGATGATGGTAGGAGCCAACAAGATGACATAGACAGACTGAATGAATGGTCCAACAAATGGCTGCTAAAACTCAACCCGAGTAAATGCAAAGTAATGAAGGTAGGCGGTGGAAACAGGAGGCCAGACACAAGATACAGAATAGGAGATGAAGTACTTCATGAAACGGACTGAGAGAAAGATCTAGGAGTTGATATCACACCAAACCCTCCTCATGAAGCCCACAAAAAAATTACGTCTGCGGCATATTCGTGGCTGCTAACATCAGAACAGCCTTCAGGAACCTGTGTAAGGAATCATTCAGAATCTTGTACACCACATATGTAAGACCAATCCTGGAGTACGCGGGAGTAGGGAGCCGGTCGGGCGAGCGGACAGTACGCTGGGCTTGTGATCCTGTAGT
The DNA here is from genome assembly GCF_040958095.1 of Procambarus clarkii. Taxonomy (NCBI): domain Eukaryota; kingdom Metazoa; phylum Arthropoda; class Malacostraca; order Decapoda; family Cambaridae; genus Procambarus; species Procambarus clarkii. The sequence continues at coordinate 32,777,298 of NC_091195.1, forward strand.
CCTAGGTTCGATCCCGGGCGCCGGCGAGAAACAATGGACAGAGTTTCTTTCACCCTATGCCCCTGTAACCTAGCAGTATAATAGGTACCTGGGTGTTAGTCAGCTGTTACAGGCTGCTTCCTGGGGGTGGAGGCCTGGTCGAGGACCGGGCCACGGGGACACTAAAGCCCAGAAATCATCTCAAGATAACCTCAGCAAGGAGCCCGTACTTTATCAAGCACAAGACGAAGCTGGAAAAAGTTCAGAGGATGGGTATGCCACTAGACTAGTCCCAGAACTAAGAGGCATGAGTTACGAGGAATGGCTGCGGGAAATCCACCTTACGACAATGGAAGAAAGAAGAGTAAGGGGAGACATGATCACTACCCACAAAATCCTCAGGGGAATTGATAGGGTAGACAAGGATAAACTATTCAACACCGGTGGTACGCGAACAAGGAGACACAGTGGGGAAACTGAGTACCCAAATGAGTCACAGGGACGTTAAAAAGAACTTTTTCAGTGTCAGAGTAGTTAACAAGTGGAATGCGGTGGAGGCTGACTTCATACACAGTTTTATATGTAGATATGACAGAGCCCAGTAGGCTCACGAATCTGTACAAAAATGGATTGACGGTTGAGAGGCGGGACCAAAGAGTCAGAGCTCAACCCCCGCAAGCACAAATAGGTGAGTACAACTAGGTGAGCACAGGGCTCAATACTTGGACTCATCCTGTTTTTAATTAGGTAAACGATGTTCCAGATGGTATAGACTCGTTCCTCTCAATGTTTGCTGATGATGCCAAAATTATGAGAAGAATTAAGACAGATGAAGATAGACAGAGACTACAGGATGACCTGGACAAACTGGTGGAGTGATCTAGAAAATGGCTGCTAAAGTTCAACTCAGGAAAGTGTAAAGTAATGAAATTAGGCGAAGGAAGCAGAAGGCTGATCACAAGGTACCATCTGGGAGGTGAAATCCTGCAAGAGGCAAATAGAGAGAAAAATCTGGGGGTTAATATCACACCTAACATGTCCCCAGAATGCCACATCAAAAAGATATCATCAGTGGCATATGCTAGGTTGGCCAACATAAGAACTGTCTGTAGAAACTTGTGTAAGGGATCGTTCAGGACCATGTATACCACTTATGTCAGACCAATGCTGAAATATGCAGCTCCAGCCTGGAGTCCATACCTAGTTAAACACAAGGCAAAGTTAGAGAAGATTGAGCTGTATGCCCTCAGACTCGTCCCGGAAGTGAGAGATATGAGCTACGAGGAAAGTCTAAAGGAGCTGAACCTCACGTCCCTGGGAAACAGAAGAGTAAGGGTAGACATGATAGCCACCTACAAAATTCTCAGGGGAATTGACAGGGTGGACAAAGACAAACTCTTCAGCACGGGTGGAACACGAACATGGAGACGCAGGTGGAAACTTAGTACCCAGATGAGCCACAGGGGCATTAGAAATATTTTTTTCAGTGTCAGAGTAGTTAATAAATGGGATGCACTAGGAAGTGATGGCGTGGAGGCTGACTCCATATACAGTTTCAAATATGTTGTTGAATATGACCGAAAAGGCAAGATTAATAATTCTAACACGAATTTTCTCAATATTTCTTATGTTTTTCTTCACTGTCGATGGTAATTGAAATATCAGTTCTCCAAAATTCCTTTTTATTTATTGTCTGATGCCTGAACACGTTTCGTAATTCTTATTACATTTTCAAAGACTGAGTTACATATAACAATTCATCGTACTTATACTCGTTTTAGGTAAGATGATATGGCACAAAAGTTTTGGGTGAGGTGACACACACAAGACAGAACACAAAACAATGTGTATAAGTTGGGTACGAAAATATAAGAATGGAAGTAACTGCAGAAGGCCTATTGGCCCATACTCCTCTTGCTGCTGTTCGGGGTCTTGAAGTGGGTAGAATATAGTGGTGCATTAATTGGCTGTTGATGGCTGGTGTTGACTTTTTGATGTGTAGTGCCTCGCTGATGTCGAGCCTCCTGCTATTGCTGTATCTATCGATGATTTCTGTGTTGTTTGTTAAGATTTCTCTGGTGATGGTCTGGTTGTGAGAAGAGATTATATGTTCCTTGATGGAGCCCTGTTGTTTATGCATTGCTAATCGCCTAGAAAAAGAAGTTGTCTATTGTTGTCTTTGTTTAGTTTCAAATATAGATATGATAGAGCCCAGTAGGCTCAAGAATCTGTACACCAGTTGATTGACGGTTGAGAGGCGGGACCAAAGAAGCGGGACAAAAAGAGACAAAGCTCAACCCCCGCAAGCAAAACTAGGTAAGTACAACTAGGTGAGTACACACACATTCATAAGATTCTTAACTTACAATTTTTCTGATTTACCAATTAAAGTTACTACCTAGCATACACTCTCAATTTCACAATATTGTATGAACTTGGAACTTAAGATTTTTCAATCTGTTTCATAAACTGATAACTTTGTTAATTATCAATTAATCATTAATTTACTCACTTAAGTATTTGCACATTATTATTAGTTATTATAGTTTTTGCAATATTAATGGAATCTCAAGCTTTAAGTACATCTGCGTGTCCAGTCAATATTTGTCTGTTCTAAGTGCTTATATTGCGGTAGTGGACCCCATACCCATCCTGTGGGTGGTAGTGGACCCCATACCCATCCTGTGGGTGGTAGTGGACCCCATACCCATCCTGTGGGTGGTAGTGGACCCCATACCCATCCTGTAGGCAGTAGTGAACCCCATATACAACCTGTGGGCTGTAGTGGACCCCATACCCATCCTGTGGGTGGTAGTGGACCCCATACCCATCCTGTGGGTGGTAGTGGACCCCATACCCATCCTGTGGGTGGTAGTGGACCCCATACCCATCCTGTGGGTGGTAGTGGACCCTATACCCATTCTGTAGGCAGTAGTGAACCCCATATACAACCTGTGGGCTCTAGTGGATCCCATACCCATCCTGTGGGTGGACGTGGACCCCAAACCAATCCTGTGGGGGTGGTGGACCCCATACCCTTCCTGTGGGTGGACGTGGACCCCATACCCTTCCTGTGGGTGGACGTGGACCCCATATCCTTCCTGTGGGTGGACGTGGACCCCATACCTAACCTTTGCGTTGGTAGTAGACAACACTTCCATCCTGTGGGTGATAGTGGACTCCATACCAATCCTCTGTGCAGTAGTGGACCCTATACCAATCCTGTGGGTGGTAGTGGACCCCATACCTATCCTGTGGGCGGTAGTCGACCCCATACCCATCCCGTAGGCAGTAGTGGACCCCATAAACAACCTGTGGGCTGTAATGGACCCCGTACCCATCCTGTGGGTGGACGTGGACCCCCATACCAGTCCTGTGGGTTGTAGTGTACCCCATTTCAATCCTGTGGGCGATTGTGGACCCCATACCAATCCTGTGGGTGGTTGTAGACCCCATACCCATCCTGTGGGGGGTAGTGGACTCCATACCCATCCTGCCTGTGGGTTATAGTGGACCCCATCCCAATCCTGTGGGAGGTTGTGAACCCCATATCAATCCTGTGGGAGGTAGTGGATCCCATACCCATCCATTGGGCGGTAATGCACCCCATACGTAATCTGTACTCAGTAGTGGACCCAATACCCATCCTGTGGGTTCTAGTGGACCCCATACCTTTCCTGTGAGCGGTAGTGGATCCTACATCTATCATGTGGGCAGTAGTGGACCCCATAGCCATCCTTTGGGTGGTAGTGGACCCCATACCCATCCTTTAGGCAGTAGTGGACCCCATACTCATCCTGTGGGCGGTATTGGATCCCCATACCTATCTTGTGGGTGGTAGTGGACCCCATATCCATATTGTGTGTGGTAGTGGATCCCATACCTATCCTCTGGGTGGTAGTGGACTCCATACCCATCCTGTAGCTGGTAGTGGTCCCCATACTCATTCTGTAGGTGGTGGTGAACCCCATACCCATCCTGTGGGCGGTAGATGACCCCATACTCATCCTGTGGACGGTGGTGGACATGATAATCATCCCGTGGGCGGCAGTGGTCTTGAAATTCATCCTGTGGGCAGTAGTGGATCATATACCCAACTTGTGGGCGGTAGTAGACCCCATATTCATTCTGTGGGCGGTAGTAGACCCCATATTCATTCTGTGGGCGGTAGTAGACCCCATATTCATTCTGTGGGCGGTAGTAGACCCCATATTCATTCTGTGGGCGGTAGTAGACCCCATATTCATTCTGTGGGCGGTAATGGATCCATTCCCATCCTGTGGGCACCCTATGTCAATCTTGTATGCAGTAGTGTACCCACTGACATTTCATAGACCTAATTTTATGCTTACGTTCCTACAATGCATTCCTCCGACATTTTCTAAGAACACACTATTGTATATAATGTAGATTGGCGACGCACCATTATTATATGTAATAATTAATAGTGCTTATTTACTTTTACTGAGAACTACAAGATTTCTTAAAACAAAGCTACAAACCTTATACAGGATGTAGCCGATTAATAATATTCGAATTACATGGAAAATAGTATGTAAATTTCTCAACACAAGTGGGACTGGAAAATACAATTATCATTAAATTGGACCAATCACAACTATTCTGCTCTCTACGGCGATGGACGGGTACCATGGGACATACTCCATACGCGAGGGTTGGTGCCTGGAAAAAATAACTGAAAATCTACCACACAGGTACTATGATCATTGGCAGAATAGGGAATGTAAGGTTTTAGTTACATATGTACTATGTTATAACGAGAACGGGTTTCAACCTGTAGTGTCTCACATGTACCGGGTGATCACTACCGTAATGTCTCTCACCCGTACCGGGTGATCAAGAACGCAGTGTCACTCACCTATACCGGGTGATCACGACCGTAGTGTCTCTCACCTGTACCGGGTGATCACTACCGTAATGTCTCTCACCCGTACCGGGTGATCAAGAACGCAGTGTCACTCACCTATACCGGGTGATCACGACCGTAGTGTCTCTCACCTGTACCGGGTGATCACTACCGTAATGTCTCTCACCCGTACCGGGTGATCAAGAACGCAGTGTCACTCACCTATACCGGGTGATCACGACCGTAGTGTCTCTCACCTGTACCGGGTGATCACTACCGTAATGTCTCTCACCCGTACCGGGTGATCAAGAACGCAGTGTCACTCACCTATACCGGGTGATCACGACCGTAGTGTCTCTCACCTGTACCGGGTGATCACTACCGTAATGTCTCTCACCCGTACCGGGTGATCAAGAACGCAGTGTCACTCACCTATACCGGGTGATCACGACCGTAGTGTCTCTCACCTGTACCGGGTGATACACTACGGTCGTGATCACCCGTTCAGGTGAGAGACACTACAGTCGTTGTCACCCGGTACTGGTGAGAGAAATTACGGTCGTGATCACCCTGTAGTGGTGAGAGGCACTACAGTTGTGATCACCCGGTACTGGTAATATGTGGGGAATTTTCGAGCAGTTGTATATTTTAATTTAGATTAACTATGATTAAGTGGACTGTAGTAAAGTTGACTGTATGTTTTAGTTTTAATTCTTGCTAGAGGTTTACCTGTACACGTAAAAATTTGGGTGCTTGTTTAATAATGTTTAACCAACCAGTACAGCGAGCCGGTCGGCCGAGCGGACAGCACGCTGGACTTGTGATACTGTGGTCCCGGGTTCGATCCCGGGCGCTGGCGAGAAACAATGGGCAGAGTTTCTTTCACCCTATGCCCCTGTTACCTAGCAGTAAAATAGGTACCTGGGTGCTAGTCAGCTGTCACGGGCTGCTACCTGGGGGTGGAGGCCTGGTCGAGGACCGGGCCGCGGGGACACTAAAGCCCCGAAATCATCTCAAGATAACTTCAAGATAACTTGAAATTTGAAATAAAATAATTTAAATAAATTTGTTAGCAGGCTACACTACTATGGGTTAATGGTGAGAACTTTCTTACTTACCTGGAAAGAAGAATCCCTCCAAGACCAGCTCGAACACGGGAGTAGACAACAATGGATCAAGCATGCAAGGTAGACCTCGTGGTCACTGCGTCCAGTACTCCCGCGAGTTGGAACAGGTGTGGTACACTGTCACTCCCTCTCACGTAGTAAGAGAGGTAAGATTTAAGATAATTATACAACCGAGACACGTTCTCCAGTGTTTGGAGAATGCGGCAGTCTGATGCGTGGTAACTCGTTCAAAGACGCATCTCTGCTGCTCAACTTGCACCTCTGAGAGACACGCTTCTCTTATAAGCACAAATATGGCGTCAAAGGCAATAGTTACATCCGTCCATCACCAGTGCCATGTACCAACCTTTTCCAGCGGTGCGAGGCGTCCTGCCTCCTCCCTCACAGCTGATAGTAACGGCACATCTTTTCTATGCACATTCACGATTGAGAGGAGGTAGATGCTAATTAATGAGTGACTTTATTATCCTCAATTATTATGAACACTTTAATACTGTTTCTGATAGCTTACCACAAAGAATTTTGGAAGTATTATATTAACCCTCAAACCGCGCATATCATATATAAATGATATCAGTGACAAAACCGAAACCGCGCACAACATTTATATATGATTTCGTGTCTAGCGCTATAATTTAAACTCCCCGCCTGGGATAGGGGCAGCTATAGTACAGCCACGACCGATAGTTGCCAGATGCCACCTAGAAAAAAAATCCAGGCCAACATTCTTGGGTGTGAGAGCGTCAGTATTGAGCAAGCCACCAAGGCTGGTGCACGCAGCACGAGCTCACAGCACCGCTGTTCAGCTTGTGACCACAGCATCGCCTACAAATACCATAATATATATGATACTGCTATTATTTAGCAGTGAGAGTATTACTGAAGCCCCCTGACTGTGATAAAACTGACCAGGATTCTGATAATAGCAGGATTGTGCTGATATTTAGCGCTGTGCTCCATGGAGGGAGGAGTAAGGCTGTGCGAGGGAGGGTTGTGGCGTCGTCTTCTGACTGTGTGTGGCCACCATTTATTGACTGCACTCACCATACCAGCTTAGTGGTTCGATATGGTGAACACAAATGTAGATACTTATATATAACGTGTGTATATAGGGTATAAACAGCAAGAGGAGTAGGTTGGGAGCCGCCATTTTGGTGAGGGCGGTGGCGTCGTCTGCACGACTTATCATGTTGTTTACTGGTGACCACAATAGTCTTTGGGCACCATACCAGCTTATTTGTTCAGGTATGGTGAATAAAACAGGTAGATACTTATATATAATATGTGTATATAGCGTAATAACACCACAAACAGTATTGTTGAAGGACAAATATTAGTGCGTCTGGCCTTGAGGGCGGCCGCCGATCAGCTGACTCTGTGAGTAGCTACGTCTTTGTGGCCTTTACTCACCATACAAGCTTAGATGTACAGTGAGTGGCTCGCTGGTGTTTGGCGGTCACTCCTCGTTGCTTTTTGACTCGCAAGACCAACTTAGTAGTTCGTTATGGTGTACAAAACATGCAAATACTTATATATAACCTGTGTATATAGTGTAACAACAGCAAAACTATTTGTTTATTGTTTTATGAACATAATAATTGAATCACTAATATGCACACCATAATTTTGAGTACAGCAATGGTTCACACATTTTATAATATAAATATACCACAATTCACTGTATGGAATAATATTACTGCAAAAAAACTAAGAAAAAATCAACCAGACATTGAAATAATTAGGTAATAATATATTTGTGGCAACTGCCGTCTGACAGCTCCGGCGGAGTAGACCTCATCTGGCGAAGGCTCTGCCAACGCCCCTTTTTTGCCACACTTCCCTACCCTATTGCCAAATTTACCTACTATTGTCCATGCTCTTAGAATATTATAGATCAGCTACTTCCTATTGAAGGCTCGTAGTTTTGTTTTGAGAAATATTAGTTGTTCTTAGTAAATTATAATAAGCACTAAAAATTATTACATAGAATAAAAGTCCTTCACCAATCAATATTATATACCATAGTTTGTGCTTTACAAATCTTTAAAGGATGTTTTGTAGGAACGCTACCCCCTCCCCGCTCAGCTCGTTGTCGCCGTCTGGGGGCTTAGTGGGCGGCTGCCGGAGTGTGATGCTCCTTGGGACAGTCCTCTGTCCTTTTCTAGCCTTGTGCTCCTGCTGCCGTCCTCTCCAATTCTGCTGGGCATCTTTTCCTTTTCCTTCTGTTTCGTTTTTCTCCCCCCTCTTCTCCTATCTGCTTGCCGTTTCCTGCCGACCTTTTGCTCGTTCTGGTTCTTCCCTTGGACTTCTTCTACTTTGACGCCCGGGTGCTTGAGGAGGCATACTCTTGCACCCGTAGAACTGCAGTACCCGACGTCGAGAGCGAGGGGAACCTTTTATTGTCAATCCCCACTTCGTCACTGAACCCGATCTCGACGGACTGTCGGTTTCTTAAGGTGGCGTTTGTGGGGCGTATACTCACGACGCACCCCTAGGAGGCCCAGACAAGATCGGCGATAGCTTCTTGTTGGGTGTCCTGCCTCTAATTGTGGCTCCATGGTGGGTGTGGGGGCACATTCGTGAGTGAATTCGTAATTTCGTCAAGATGATAACCCCTGTTTCAGCTGCTTCTGGCTTAACTTTTCAGGCTCGTGGGGTGGGCGACCAAGCCCCCGAGTCGGTCCGTATTGGAAGAGCGGGCTCTGTAGCCTCCGCTGCATTGGGCCCCGACCTTGCTCCTCCTTTGGCCTCTCTGACTCCTTCCCCTGGCTCCCCTCCCTCCTCTGTGGTTGGGTCGAGCCCCAAGCCCCCAGTGGTGACTACCTCGTCCCCTGGCGCGGCTCCTTCTCTAGTTGTAACTACTGCGCCTTTTAACCCCTCTCTCTCTGGGGGTTCTCACCGCCGTTCTCGTCACGGCCGCCCTCGCTCGATTCCTTCCAGTTCTGCTACCTATGAAGCCTTGTTTGGTCCCGCTTCGTGGGCCAAATATTTTGATCTCCTCCCTCTTGATTCTGCGCCTCCTGACGATTTCTCCCTTCATCGACATCTCATTGATTCCGTGGATGCCTCCATTACTTTTAACCCCACTCGTCTCGGTACGCGTGTCGTTGCTGCTCCTTCTCAGGATGCTGCTTCCCGCTTGGCTGCCTTATCCTGCCTTGGCGAGACCCCCGTTCGGGTCTCGAAGAACGTTCAGTTGAATGCCAGTGTTGGCACTATTTTGCTCCCGCCCCATGTTGCGACCGGTGTTCGGGACCTACGCGACTGCCACGACGATATTCGACATATCCTCGCTGCCCAGGGCCATTCTATTCTCCAGGTGGACACGTTTACTCGTCCCCCTCGTGGTAGTCGCCGTCAACCCCTCCGGGTTGTGAAGATTACCTTTGATGGTAGGACCCTTCCACCCTCTGTCATTCTTGCTGGTGCCAGGTGCTCTGTCCAGGAGTACATTCCTTCTCCTCGGCTCTGCAACAAGTGCTGGAGGTTTGGGCATGGTGCCCTCCGCTGCTCCGGGACTGTCTCTCTCTGTCCTTTGTGTGGTGGCGAAGGTCACTCTAAGTCGGAGTGCGCTTCTCCCCAGGCTCGTTGCCTCAACTGCGGTGAGGCCCATCCTACCTTCTCCCGTGCGTGTGTCCATTACAAGCTTGAGGCAGCCGTCCTCAACTTGAAGCACCGGGAGCGTTTATCTTTTCCTGAGGCGAGGCGCCAGGTTCGCCGGCTCCCGCCTTATGCTAATATCTCTTATGCTCGCGTGTTGCGCTCTTCCTCTCCTCGTCCTTCCCGCCTTCCTCAGACTCACAACCGTTTCCAGGCCTTGGACCCTGATGCGCCCACTGCCCCCTCCTCTGTCCCTTTGGGTTCTCTCCCGAAGGATCCTCCTCCTGGTCCTCTGTCTGGGGTTCCCCTTCCTTCTACCCGGTCTGTCGTGTCTTCTGTGTCTCCTTCCTCGTCCCCCTCCGATCCTCCTTCCCATCCTCTTCCTCCATCTATCGGCTCTCCCCGCCGCCTGTCGGTGCGGGCGGATGTCCATCGTTCTCCTAACGGCCGTCGTGTGTGCTCTCGTTCGGCTTCTCCTGTTGAGACACGAATCCGTTGCCCGGTACGTAGTTGCTGGGACACCGGTCTCTTTAAGTCAGAAGCGTAAGCCTGGCTCCTCTCCTTCCTCTTCCCCGGCGGGTAAGAAGGCTTCGCTTTCTTCCTCAGCTCCTCCTTCTGGCTCTGTTGCTCCTTCCACTCCCGTTTCAGTGCTTGCGCCCCCTGTTCCTGCTATGGAGGTTTCTTTGGCCCCTGCTTCCCTTTCGGTTGCTGCTCTTGCTGGGGTGCGCTCCTCTCTTTCTACTCCCCCTCTTCCTGCTGCTGTCCTTGACTGCTCCTCTCCGTTGTCTCCTCCTCCTCCTCCTCCTCCTCCTCCTCCGGACCCTGCCCGCCCACCTCTGATCTGTTCTCCCGTTTCCTTCCCTCCGTCTTTGCTCAGTTTACCCATGCCCCCTAACCCTGACTTTGCTGACCCTGATCCCGACCCTGATATTCTTTAACGTGCTCTGTTGGTCTTTCGCCTTTGTTTCTTCCTTGTTCTCTGTTTTTGTCCTTTCTCTTCTCGTCGTTGTCCATTCTTCAATGGAACGTTCGAGGTTATTACGCCAATTTCCTCGAACTCCAACTTCTGGTTTCGCGGTTTTCGCCCCTTTGTGTCTGTCTCCAGGAGCCGATGCTTGGTGCTCGTCCTGGTCGTTTTCGTGGCTATTCCTTTCTCTCCCCCCCCCCCAGCCATTGCTGGGGCTTCTAATTCTTCTGCTCTCTTGATTCGGGCTGATGTTCCCTTTGTTCCTTTACTTTTTCCTTCGCCTCTCCATTGTTCTGCTGCTCGTATCTTTGTGGGGAAATGGTACACAGTTTGTTCCATTTATCTCCCCCCGAGTGTCCCGCTCTCTCTTCCTGATTTGAAACACCTCCTAGACTCCTTGCCGGAGCCTGTGCTCCTGCTGGGTGACTTCAATTGTCGTCATTCTCTTTGGGGTGACGTTCTGACGAATACCCGGGGTCGCCTCCTTGAGCCGTTTCTCCTCTCTTCTTCCCTGTCTCTTCTGAATTCTGGTGAGCCCACTCATTTGGACTCTCGAACTCGCACCCTTTCTTGTCTTGATCTTTCTCTCTGCTCTTCTTCTCTTTACTTAGATTTCACATGGCAGGTTCTTGATGACCTCCATGGAAGTGATCATTTCCCCATCCTTGTTTCCTTTTTCTCTTTTCGCCCTTCCCTCTCTTTCCCTAGGTGGCAGTTTGCTAAGGCGGACTGGACCCTATTTTCCCTCAGTGCTACTCTCTCTGACCTCTCCCTTCTGCCCCTCTCTCGCGCTCTCCTCCTTTTTCATGACACTGTCTTCGACGCTGCCCTCCGCTCTATTCCTCGCTCTTTCTCTCGGGGTCCACGGAAGTGCGTTCCCTGGTGGAATGCGGACTGTGCTCGGGCTGTCCGCTGTAAGCGTGCAGCCTGGAAGAAGCACCGCCGTAGGCAGACGACCGATTCTTTTCTTTTCTTTCGGAAAGCGAGTGCGGTGGCCCGTAGGGCCATCCGTACGGCTAAACGTGAATGTTGGGCATCTTATGTCTCGACAATTACGTCCGAAACCCCTCTGGCCCAGATCTGGAAGCGTATCCGCAAGATAGCGGGTAAGTTCGTTCCCGATGTTTCACCGGTCCTTCACCTCCATGATACTCTTGTGGCGGACCCGTTGCAGGTCGCTTCCGAACTGGGTTCCCACTTTTCTTCTGTTAGCTCTGGTCTTCATCTTCCCCAATCTTTCCTTCTTCGTAAACCTGTCCTTGAGTCTCGTCCTTTAGATTTCTGCACTCATCTTCAGCTTCCCTATAATGATCCCTTCTCTCTCTCTGAACTTCGTTCTGCCCTGGCCCTCTGCGGTTCTACGGCGGCGGGCTCCGATGGTATTCATTATGAGATGCTTCGCCATCTCCCTCCGAGCACGTCTCAGTATTTACTGAGTCTGTATAATCGGATCTGGGAGTCGTCGTCAGTCCCTGAGGACTGGTTCGATGCCGTTGTCCTCCCTGTTTGCAAACCGGGGTCTCTGGGTACTTCCCCTAAGGACTTTCGCCCTATTGCTCTCACAAGTTGTGTCTGCAAACTCTTTGAACGTATGGTTAACGTTCGTCTGATGTGGTTCCTGGAACACCATCACCTCCTCTCCCCTTCTCAATTTGGTTTCCGCAAGTGCCGCAGCACGACAGATGTCCTGGTGAACTTGGAGGTCTATATTCGTACTGCTTTTGCTGCGAAGACCTCCGTTGTTGCCGTCCTTTTTGACCTAGAAAAGGCTTACGACACCACTTGGCGTTATCATATCCTATCTCAACTTCATTCTTTTGGCCTTCGTGGTCATCTCCCTCTCTTTCTCCGCAGCTTCCTCTCTCGTCGTTCCTTTCGGGTGCGCCTTGGTACCGCTCTGTCTCCCTCTTTTCAGCAATACGAAGGTGTGCCCCAGGGTAGTGTTCTGAGCACTACTCTTTTTCTGGTTGCCCTCAATGGTCTTCTTTCCTCTCTTCCTTCTGGTGTCTTCTCCGCTCTCTATGTCGATGATCTTACCCTTTGTTGTCAGGGTGATGATTCGCCTCTCCTTCAACGCCGGCTTCAACTTGCAATTGATGCCGTGTCGTCTTCGGCCACAGGTCATGGCTTCAAGTTCTCTACTTCTAAGACTTGTGCCATGACTTTTACGCGGAAACGGGTTGTTCTTCGTCCCTCTTTGTCACTTTATGGTCATCCCCTTGAATACAAAGATTCTGCGAAGCTTTTGGGGTTATTCCTTGACACTCGTTTGTCTTGGTCTCCCCATATCTCCCCCGTGTTGAGTGCTCTAAGGCCCTTACCCTCCTTCGGGTCTTGTCCCATACTTCTTGGGGGGCAGATAGGCGCACTCTCCTTGCTTTACATTCCTCTCTCGTCCTGTCTAAGCTCGATTATGGTTGCCCTGCTTACTCGTCTGCTTCTCCTTCTACTCTTCGCCGTCTTGATGCTTTGCACCATACTGGGTTGCGCCTCAGTTCTGGTGCCTTTCGTTCGACTCCCGTCCTTAGCTTGTATGTTGACACTGGCTTCCTGTCTCTCCAGGACCGCCGTGATCGCTACTGTCTTCGCTATCTTGCGCGGTCCTTGCAACATCCTTCCTCTCGCCTCTGTCGTACTTTAACTTTTACCCCTCCTGCGGTTCCTGTTCCTCTTCACCACCTCCCTCTTTCTGTCCGGTTATCTCGCCTACAGGATTCTCTTTCCGTTCGTATTTCTGGTGTTTCTCCTCGTGTTGTTCCTTCTTTGCCCCCGTGGAGGGTCCCTCTTCCGCGGTTTTGTACATCCTTGACTCGTATCACTAAAGCTTTTACCCCTCCTACGGTTCTAAAACGCCTTTTCCTTGAGCACTTTTCTTCTCACTCCCGCTCCGTTTCTGTCTTCACCGATGGGTCTAAGTCAGCGGACGGTGTTGGCTACTCTGTTGTTTTTCCTGATCGCACTTATATGTGTCGCTTGCCTGCGGAGACTAGCATCTTTACAGCGGAACTTTATGCTATTCTCTATGCTCTTCGTCTCCTGCTTTCTCGTTGTCAGTCTTCCTTTGTGGTTGTTGTTGACTCTCGTAGTGCCCTCATGGCTCTCGGGTGCTTTAATCCAGTTCATCCAGTAGTTGTCGAGATCCAGCATTGGCTGTTTCTCGTTCACAGTAAATTTAAGTCGGTTGAGTTTTGTTGGGTTCCAGCCATATTGGCGTGTCTTTAAATGAGCGTGCGGATGCTGCCGCTAAGGAAGCTGTCCGCTCTTGTCCCATCTCTCGTAAAGGCATTCCGTATTCCGACTTTTACCCGGTTATCCATTCCTCAGTCCTTACCCGTTGGCAGGCTTCTTGGTTGTCTCTTACTGGTAACAAGCTACGTACTCTTAAATGTTGTGTTTCCTCGTGGCCGTCCTCCTTCCACCGTAACCGGCGGTGGGAAACAGCTCTGGCGAGGTTGCGTATTGGCCATACTCGCTTAACCCATGGTCACTTGATGGAGCGCCGCCCTGCTCCTTATTGTCCTAGTTGCGTTGTCCCTCTTACGGTCGTGCATGTCCTTCTTGAATGTCCTGACTTCCAGGACGAGCGTGTGTCTTGCTTTCCGACCGCCCCTCGCGGTCACCTGTCCCTCGATAGAATTCTTGGTGACTGGGATACTTTTTATATCGTTCGCCTTATGCGTTTTTGTTCTCGTATTGGCATCCTCGGTGATATTTAGCGCCCTCTGATTATTTTGCGTATTTGATGGTGCTACATAGCCTTCCCGGTTTGGTGCCTTCTTTTGATAATTACTTACTTACTCAGAACCATGCCTATTTCACGCAGATTCCTTAATAAACGTAAGAATTTTATATGTCACAAGAAAGATAGAAATATAAGCTTTATTCTAAATACCTTACCATGGGCATATTTAAATTTAAAGCGAAGATACGTGTACTTTTATAATAGCCGAGCTCCGACCCCGGACAGATCGATCCACCGAGCAACTCTCTCACAGAACAATGTTTATTTCACGTGAATTCGTTAATAAACATATATGTTTTATATGTCTCAAGAAAGACAGACATATAAGCTTCACTTTAAACACTTTACCATAGACATACTTAAAGTTCTAATGAAGATACATGAATTTTAAAAATTTCGGAGCTCCCACCCCATACAGACTGAACGACAGAGCAACTCTCTCTCAGATCAATGTTTATTTCACGTAAATTCGTTAATAAACACCAATGTTTTATATGTCTTAAGCAAGATAGAAATAAGAGCTTCATTTTAAATACATTACAATATACATATTTATAGCTCAAGTGAAGATACATATGTTTTTATAGTAGCGCTCAGTAGCTTGTCGGGCATGGAGTGCAGACGCCTACGCACTTGCCGATATATTGTATAATTAACAAAGATTCGCTAATAAAGCCTAAAATCTTATATGCCTCCAGAAAGACCGAGATATGAACATTATTATGATTGCACCAAATGAAATATATCATGTTCGAGAACAGAGATATATCAATTTTAAATTAAGTTTCGACTCTTGCTCGGGCGAGAGAGATGGGGCGACTCTCGCCCCATCTATTGGAGATTCTGTGCACTAAAGACCCAAAGCTACTCAACCCCTCTTAGCAATATTTAAGTAATGAAGTAATATGATATATTTACTCACTATAATGTTGGTGCTGAATGCAGAACATGAGAAAACATATATTTACTACAAACTAATGTAATTTCATTATGAAATAAGTAGCATCAAAGGAAGTCGATGGTCCAAGCGGCAATGTTGTGGAGCGACTTATCCAAGATATATAGTTGTTTGGTAAGTGTTTGTTGGCATATACAGTTGTCGCACTTCTCTGCACAAATTATCACAAATTTAAAATATAATGTTAACAAGTAGAATACGTATTTTTACTAAAATCTAACATAACTAGCCAGAAAACATTTAACATTTATTAAAAAATATATGTTTGGAAGTTAAATCGACTTCATATTCAATTTCTTTCTTTATTATGCACCCCATACCCATCCCGTGGGCGGTGGTGTACAGGATTACAGAGGCACATAATCGGTTCAGGAACTGAACCCTCTAGTTCGTTTAGCTAAGCAAATAACAATATATGACGCTAGTTAAAAAATTATCAATGTTGTATACACATGTACACACCCTCATACATACATGTATATATATATATATATATATGTCGTACCTAATAGCCAGAACGCAATTCTCAGCCTACTATGCAAGGCCCGATTTGCCTAATAAGCCAAGTTTTCCTGAATTAATATATTTTCTCTATTTTTTTCTTATGAAATGATAAAGCTACCCATTTCATTATGTTTGAGGTCAATTTTTTTTATTAGAGTTAAAATTAACGTAGATATATGACCGAACCTAACCAACCCTACCTAACCTAACCTAACCTATCTTTATAGGTTAGGTTGGGTTAGGTAGCGGAAAAAGTTAGGTTAGGTTAGGTTAGGTAGGTTAGGTAGTCGAAAAAACATTAATTCATGAAAACTTGGCTTATTAGGCAAATCGGGCCTTGCATAGTAGGCCAAGAAGTGAGTTCTGGCTATTAGGTACGACATATATATATATATATATATATATATATATATATATATATATATATATATATATATATATATATGTATGTCGTACCTAGTAGCCAGAACTCACTTCTCAGCCTACTATGCAAGGCCCGATTTGCCTAATAAGCCTAGTTTTCATGAATTAATGTTTTTTTCGACTACCTAACCTACCTAACCTAACCTAACCTGACCTAACGTTTTCGGCTACCTAATCTAACCTAACCTATAAAGATTGGTTAGGTTAGGTTAGGTAGGGTTGGTTAGGTTTGGTCATATATCTACGTTAACTTTAACTCCAATAAAAAAATATTGACCTCATACATAATGAAATGGGTAGCTTTATCATTTCATAAGAAAAAAATTAGAGAAAATATATTAATTCAGTAAAACTTGGCTTATTAGGCAAATCGGGCCTTGCATAGTAGGCTGAGAAGTCAGTTCTGGCTACTAGGTACGACATATATATATATACGTATATATATATATGTCGTACCTAATAGCCAGAACGCACTTCTATGCCTACTATTCAAGGCCCGATTTGCCTAATAAGCCAAGTTTTCATGAATTAATTGTTTTTCGACAACCTAACCTACCTAACCTAACCTACCTTTTTCGGCTACCTAACCTAAACTTACCTATAAAGATAGGTTAGGTTAGGTTAGGTAGGGTTGGTTAGGTTCGGTCATATATCTACGTTATTTTTAACTCCAATAAAAAAAAATTGACCTCATACATAATGAAATGGGTAGCTTTATCATTTCATAAGAAAAAAATTAGAGAAAATATATTAATTCATGAAAACTTGGCTTATTAGGCAAATCGGGCCTTGAATAGTAGGCATAGAAGTGCGTTCTGGCTATTAGGTACGACATATATATATATATATATATATATATATATATATATATATATATATATATATATATATATATATATATATATATATATATATACGTATACACATATACATACATATCTAATCACCCACATAATTACACACATCAATAATCTTTGTGTCACAAGTGACATTACAAGAGGCTCACAACAGTCACTATACGAGGCACTTCTATGGTGAGTCACACAGTTACTAGTCTTGCTGCACACCCACCCAACTGGGCGGCAGCTTTACAGTCATGTGTATGCATTACCTACAGTAAGCAAATTTTGGATACTTCGCTAAAATTTCGGGCACCACATCAATATGAATGAAGTACTTACACATTTCTTGGACACTATTGATGGTGTTATTTCTAAATTCCGCAATTTTTTCACATTCCATTATATAATGACGCAAAGTATGCGAATAGTTCTGCTGACAGAGTTTACATTTAGTCAAATGTAAATCAGCAGATGTTACAAACTCCCAGAGGTACTTGTAGCCGAGCCTAAGCCTAGCAGTGGTAACATCTAGAAGTCTGAGTATCTAGTGGGCCATTTTTGGTAAGCAGAACTGGCGCTGTGGGATGAACCAAACGTCGAGTTAAGGGGCCTAAATGAATGTTCATTCATATATGGCCCACTAGATGCATTCGGAGACCAATATGGGAAGGAATCCACAGGAGACAAACTCTGACTCCATCATTGATTATTTCACTATATCTGTGTCTAGCTTCAGAGATAAGCACGTCACAGTTATGCCTTGGGAAGCTGAGGGCAGTCAAGGATGACAAGGAGTCACTTACAATTAGCGTGTCAACTTTGGATTCATATACGCGCTCTAGTGCAAGGATTATGGCAACCAATTCTGTTTGAAGAGTGGAGGCCCAGTTACTTAGACGCGCTCCACACTCATGCGAGAAGGAACCATCTCTCCCTGTCACAACAACTGCACTTCCAGCTGCACCATGGAACTGATGCAAGGATCCATCAGTGTAAATAATCTGGGAAAGGGAGCGCTCTCTGACTAAAGCATCAATTTGACTTAAGGCATTGTACTTTGCTTCTTGTCGAAGCAAGGACTGTTCTTTAATCAGCTTCTTGGGTGGGAAAGGGGGGACAGTAATTTGGAAAGGAGTGATCTACCATGGGGCAAGAAAGTGTTGTTGTTGTCTCTCTTGGTAGGGGTGATGAAAGTTATTCATTCTGAGCACATTGGCAGTTACGGTAACCCATTTGGAGGAATGCTGATCTTCAAGGAAGAAGGCTTGGAGGGCTTCAGTGCAGGGGTTAGGGTGGGTTAGCCTAAGCATCTTGATACCAATTAAAGCATTAATTTCAGTGATACGATCACTTACTCATGAAATATTCCGTTCCTTCCTCATGTTTAGTAATTTAGTTGTACGGGGGCATCCGAGGATAATCCTCATGGCTTCGTTTTGCATCTTTTCCAACCCTCCAAGCATTCTCTCAGGCACTAGAGCAAGCATGGGTGCAGCATAATCAGAGACCTAATATATGAGAGATACATCATTTTGACAATTCTCACATTTGCACCATAGCTTGGATGGTAGCCTGCCACAGCCTTGAGAGCACGGAGCCTCTCTATACATTGGCGACCCAGTCTGGCTACAACATTGCGGTACAGTAAGGAACTTCAAGACCAAGGAATTTGTATCTGGTTACATAGTCGAGCAGAGAACCATCATGCAACTGAATTTTGCGAACGGCCCCACCCCGTCTGGGTGGGCGTCGGTTCAGGATCTTTGTTTTCTCTACTGAGGTGACCAAGCCTAGTTCATAGGACAATAGTTTTGTTATATATACTCGTTATTCGTTGACATGCGTTCGCTACTTAAACTACCATGTACTGTACTTATGCAAAATCTCCCATGTCTCTTCACTTATCTCACCAAACCCTACAGGCTCTGTGATATATTGTTTAATTAATTGAGATTCACAAATAAAGCTTATAATTGTATATGTTATCAAAAATGCAGAGCTTAGTTTAGTTCATTTATTATGCATCCCATACCCATCCTATGGGCGATAGTGGAGTGTTACAGAGGCACATAATTGGCTCAGGGACTGAGCCCCACAATTCATATAGCCAAGCAAGTTATAATCTTGATAAGCTAGTTACAAAAATCAATGCACATTGTCACATCAACAATGTGCTCGAGACCGACCACAAGTACAGTTTATAATTTAAGCAACTGATATATATGGAGGGCTAGTGTCACAATTGATATGTTTATCCTACACATAACCCCCTCTCCCCCATCCAATAGGCAGCGGTGGATAGGTTACAATCAAGTCGTTTTTTGCGTTTTATTCAGAGATTAGATCTTATTGGGTGAGGAAAGATATTCATATTTTAAAGAAGGCTTCTTGGCTGATGCTCTCCATTGATGGAAAATATACAACCTTTTGAAAATCAATGTTAGTTTGATCTAGATATTGTAATTAACGAAAGTATTTATGTCATCAGAAAGGTAGAAATATAGGCTACATTTAAAATCCTTTGTCATAAATATAACTGAAGTGAAAACGAAGATATATGCGTTTTGATAGTTACTTGATGGGTTGCTCTGAGAGTGTGAAGCCCTACACACCAGCTAATAAATTGTATAATTAGTTTCCATATATTTTAATTAATCTTAAAAATCTATATGTCAGAAGAAAGGAAGATGTAGCCGTAAATGTGACAACACTTAAAAATATATATCTCTTAAGTTAAATAAATAATACCACCTTATCGCCGGTGTCCGGACACATGAAAACTACCTAGGTATCAGTATCCAGCCAGGCGGGGATCACAGGCTGCACAACACTGATAAATTATGTAATGCACTACTTGTGGTCGATCTCGAACCCATTTATGATGTGACGACTTATAGTGAATTTTGTAACTCGCTCGTCAAGATTGTAACTTGCTTAGCTAAATGAATTGTGGGGTTCGGTCCATTCATTTTTTCTTTATTATGCACCCCATAATACCCATCCCGTGGGCGGTGGTGTAAAGGATTACACAGGCACATAATCGGTTCAGTAACTGAAGCCTCTAGTTCGTTTAGCTAAGCAAATAACAATCTTTTGACGCTAGTTACAAAATTATTAATGTACACATACTTATGCATACATGTACATATACATACGTATACATATATACATACACATACATATATACATACACATACATATATAATCACCCACACAAAAACACACATCAGTAATCTTTTGTGTCACAAGTAATTCAACAAGAGGCTCACAATAGTCACTATAAAAGGCACTTTACATCTATGAGGAGTCGCACAGTTGCTAGTCTAATTGCTCCACACCCACCCAACTGGGCGGCAGCTTTACAGTCATGTGCTGCATACATACCCAACTGGGCGGCAGCTTTACAGTCATGTGGTACACACCCACCCAACTGGGCGGCAGCTTTACAGTCATGTGGTACACACCCACCCAACTGGGCGGCAGGTTTACAGTCATGTGCATGCATTACCTACAGTAAGCAAATTTTGGATACTTCGCTAAGATTTCGGGAAGCGCATCATTATGAATGAAGTACTTACACATTTCATGGACACTATTGATGTTGTAATCTTTAAATTCCGCGATTTTTTCACATTCCATTATATAATGACGCAAAGTATGCGAATAGTTCTGCTGACAGAGTTTACATTTAGTCAAATCTACATCGTCAGATGTTACAAATTCCCAGAGGTACTTGTAGCTGAGCCTAAACCTAGCAGTGGTAACATCTAGAAGTCTGCTAACATTATTGGATGACCCATAGACGTGCGATTCATCAAAGTTTACACAATATTGTGAAATTGAGATACAGTGTAGTAACACAAATTGGTAAATCATAAATATTGTAAGTTAAGAATCTGATGCATGTGTGTGTGTTTTGGTTATACCCTTGGTAAGCGAGAGTGGCAGGTAACCTATGACGCTCTGCGGTCAACGTGGGGGGGGGGGGGGGCGAGGGAGGGTGGGAGAGTCAAATCCACCCTCCAACATCTGGGCATAGTACCAGCAGCCTCCACAACACTCCATCAACCTCCAACTGATGCTTGTAGATGCCTCATCTAACCTCACCTATGTCACACATTAACCTACAGTTCCTGTGATATTTAAACTCCTCATCACAGTGGCGTCTCACCAATATAAACTGTATTGGATTTTGTCCCGAAATAGCTATATGCTGACTGGACGTGTATGTATGTATGTATGTATGTATGTATGTATGTATGTATGTATGTATGTATGTATGTATGTATGTATGTATGTATGCATGTATGTACGTATGTATGCATGTATGTATGCATGTATGCATGTATGTATGTATGTATGTATGTATGTATGTATGTATGTATGTATGTATGTATGTATGTATGTATGTATGTATGGGAATACATACATACATACAATCACGTTAAAGACTCCTCTCTATCATCCAATTTAAGAGTTAGTTTAGTTCATTTATTATGCACCCCATACCCATCTTGTGGGCGGTAGTGGAAAGGGTTACAGAGGCACATAATGGGCTCAGGGACTGAACCCCACAATTCATTTAGCTAAGCAAGTTACAATCTTGATGAGCTAGTTACAAAATTCAATATAAGTCGTCACATTAACAATGGGTTCGAGATCGACCTCAAGTACAGGTTCTAAATTAAGCAACTGACATATGTTAAGCATATGACATACTCTGTTCAATGTGTTAATCAGTGCACTTTTAAACTTAGTAACTAGAAGGTCCAGCGAACACATCATTAGCTATGTGGATGATATATTGATCCACACCAATGGGTATACCAACACCCAAAATGTTCTGAACTCTGCATTGTACACATGTCAGGAACTATGCTTAGTCATCTCAGTAGAGAAAACAAAGATCCTGAACCGACACCCACCCAGACGGGGTGGGACCGTTCGCAAAATGCAGTTGGATGATGGCTCTCTGCTCGACTAGTTACCAGATACAAATACCTTGGTCTTGAGGTTCTACTGTACCGCAATGTTTTAGCCAGACTGGGTCGCCAATGTAGAGAGAGGCTCCGTGCTCTCAAGGCTGTGGCAGGCTGTGGCAGGCAAACACAACTGTACTGTACAGTGTTATATATTTATTTCAGTTTGAACAATTTTTAACATTAAAGGTTACCTGGTTGATACCTGGTTGATGGGGTTCTGGGAGTTCTTCTACTCCCCAAGCCCGGCCCGAGGCCAGGCTTGACTTGTGAGAGTTTGGTCCACTAGGCTGTTGCTTGGAGCGGCCCGCAGGCCCACATACCCACCACAGCCCGGTTGGTCCGGCACTCCTTGGAGGAATAAATCTAGTTTCCTCTTGAAAATGTCCACGGTTGTTCCGGCAATATTTCTTATGCTTGCTGGGAGGACGTTGAACAACCGCGGACCTCTGATGTTTATACAGTGTTCTCTGATTGTGCCTATGGCACCTCTGCTCTTCACTGGTTCTATTCTACATTTTCTTCCATATCGTTCACTCCAGTACGTTGTTATTTTACTGTGTAGATTTGGTACTTGGTCCTCCAGTATCTTCCAGGTGTATATTATTTGATATCTCTCTCGTCTTCTTTCTAGTGAGTACATTTGGAGGGCTTTGAGACGATCCCAATAATTTAGGTGCTTTATTGCGTCTATGCGTGCCGTATATGTTCTCTGTATTCCCTCTATTTCAGCAATCTCTCCTGCTATGAAGGGGGAAGTGAGTACTGAGCAGTACTCAAGACGGGACAACACAAGTGACTTGAAGAGTACAACCATTGTGATGGGATCCCTGGATTTGAAAGTTCTCTTAATCCATCCTATCATTTTTCTGGCTGTCGCAATATTTGCTTGGTTATGCTCCTTAAACGTTAGGTCGTCAGACATTATTATTCCCAAATCCTTTACATGCTGTTTTCCTACTATGGGTACATTTGATTGTGTTTTGTACTCTGTATTATGTTTAAGGTCCTCATTTTTACCGTACCTGAGTACCTGGAATTTATCACTGTTAAAAATCATGTTATTTTCTGATGCCCAGTCGAAAACTTTATTAATATCAGCTTGAAGTTTTTCAATGTCCTCAGCCGAGGTAATTTTCATACTGATTTTTGTGTCAAATCCTTTAATTAAATCCTTTAATTGGTTGAAATTGGTTTTAACATTCGAAATCTAATTTGTTGATGTTAAATAATATAATATTTTGATGTTGATAATATAAGGTTCAAATTTATTAAGATACATACTTTAAAAACTATTTATATTTGATACCACCAGTATCACGTTAAGAGAAGCGTCTCGCCTTGCTAACCCAAGTATAAAATATATAAAGAAACGGTGCAACTGTACCTGGTATCTGCAGTACAAATATATGTCCCTATTTAAAGAAAAAATAAACTGCACCAATCACTGCCACTCTTCACACCAATGCAACAATAAGGAGAGTGATAACAGTGCTTCACATTCGACAATGTTAAATTATTTAACAGATGACGAGATAATGAACATTGGAACAAATGTACAGCTCTCTGACCTTCATATAAAATCTGTATGTGACCTCATCAAACAAACTGTGCCAAGCGTAGAAGGCCTTCATGACCCAGCGTTGTAGCGGGACCTCTCCTGGCCAGTTACAATTGGTGAATTTATTCAAATTATCCAAGTTGATGGTTGTCACTGGGTCACCGTTTCCAACATTGGAGTAACTGGACAAATTAACATATACGACACCAGGCATAAATTACCATCCAAATCTACTGAATCTATCTTGTATGCTCTTGCTAATTGCCAGGATGATAAGCTGATATGCAATATAATGAATGTCAGCAGACATAGGGACTCAAGTATGAGTGGGGTATATGCTGTGGCGTTTGCTGCATCACTTGCAAGTGGTGTAGATCCGGTGAACCTCGTATGATGTGCAGAATGAGACAACATCTTCAAGAGAACTTTAAAGGAAAGTTTCTCATCTCATTCCCTGCAGCTCAGACACTGAGAAGAAAACGAATCATCCGGTCATGCTCGATGGAAGTGTACTGCATTTGCAAAAAGCTAAATGATTTGAAGCTGATGGTATGCTATGACCGTTGCAATATTTGGCACCATGAATCATGTGTAGGTGTTACAGAATGTAATGATGATTCGTGGATTTGTTTCTTGTGCGCTAGCAAGTTGTGAATTATAATTTAAAATACTTAATTAATACATTATTATTATTATTATTATTATTATTATTATTATTATTATTATTATTATAACCTTACCAAATGCTTTGCTGAATCAAATAATGTTATTACTTTCAATGTGTTACAATAGCATAATTAAGTGCTGCAAGTGTCAGGTCTTTTATATAGTCGGTATTTGTTATATTCTGTACTCTTTTTATGTTATTTAAATTTCAAATAGAAATAGTTTTTAAAGTATGTATCTTAATAAATTTGAACCTTATATTATTTAACATCAACAAATTAGATTTCGAATATTAAAACCAATTTCAACCAATTAAAGGATTTATCCTTTAATGTTAAAAATTGTTCAAACTGAAATAAATATATAACACTGTACGGTACAGTTGTGTTTAATTATGTTTTGCGATTCCTTTGGAAAAGGTATTTGTGCACCAAGTACTACTAGGTCATTATGAGATATGCTGAATGTTGTCAATGTACCATCTGAATACGCTTCACTTTGCGTTAATCATTGGACGTCCTAATGATTAAGGTCCCCAAAAGGACTTAAACAGACCTCAGTGGATATTTTTTACTCTCACTCTCTCTCTCTCTCTCTCTCAGAGCATCCTTTTATGTGTTGTATGTGGGTGCTGAAGTTCAGTCTTTTGTCTATGTATAGGTGAAGGAACTTTCCATAATTGTTATTGCTAATGTTTACTTGTAATACTGGGTATACATCCGGTGTTCTTACCCTCGACGGCGGCGAGGGTAAGCCGCGGTCGTATGGTCTGAAACCCACAAATATTTACAAAGTGGGGGGGGGGATAAAATTTCCTCTTTAAGCACGCACACACAAATGAACTATGTTACTTAACTGGAAGCACTCGTACAACATAATTTACACGATTTTTCAGGATTATTATACTTCTTACCAGTATATATACAGTATAGTACCTAGGAGGTTCTCTTCAATGTTATCTAAGATAATTAAAAGAACCCAAGCAAACTACTGTGGAAATGTGCAGGACAAACATATCAATTGTGACACTAGCTCTCCACATATGGCATTTGCTTAATTTAGAAACTGTACTTGTGGTCGATCTCGAACACATGTTGTTGATGTGACGATGTGTTATGAATTTTGTGCCTAGCACCTCAAGATTGTAACTTGCTTAGATAAATAAATTGTGTGTTCAGTTCCTGAACCCATTATGTGATAAATTAACTAAACTAAAAACTATAGTATGGCGACGAAACCTGAACTGCATAATGTAAATAGGGATTAACCAGAAAAAGATATAGGTGAAGAATAAAACCAGGTAACTGTAAAGCTGCCGCCCAGATGGGTGGGTGTGGAGCACATGACTGTAAAGCTGCCGCCCAGTTGGGTGGGTGTGGAGCACATGACTGTAAAGCTGCCGCCCAGTTGGGTGGGTGTGGAGCACATGACTGTAAAGCTGCCGCCCAGTTGGGTGGGTGTGGAGCAAGACTAGTAACTGTGCGACTCCTCATGGATGTAAAGTGCCTTGTATAGTGACTGTTGTGAGCCTCTTGTTGAATCACGTGTGACACAAAAGATTACTGATGTGTGTATTTGTGTGGGTGATTAAATATGTATGTATATTTATATATGTATACGTATGTATATGTACATGTATGCATAAGTATGTGTACATTAATAATTTTGTAACTAGCGTCAAAAGATTGTTATTTGCTTAGCTAAACGAACTAGAGGGTTCAGTTCCTGAACCGATTATGTGCCTCTGTAATCCTTTACACCACCGCCCACAGGATGGGTATTATGGGGTGCATAATAAAGAAAGAAAATGAATGGACCGAACCCCACAATTCATTTAGCTAAGCAAGTTACAATCTTGATGAGCTAGTTACAAAATTCACTATAAGTCGTCACATCATAAATGGGTTCGAGATCGACCACAAGTAGTGCATTATATAATTTATCAGTATTGTGCAGCCTGTGATCCCCGCCTGGCTGGATACTGATACCTAGGTAGTTTTCATGTGTCCGGACACCGGCGATAAGGTGGTATTATTTATTTAACTTAAGAGATATATATTTTTAAATGTTGTCACATTAACGACTACATCTTCCTTTCTTCGGACATATAGATTTTTATGATTAATTAAAATATATGGAAACTAATTATACAATTTATTGGCTGGTGTGCAGGGCTTCACACACTCAGAGCAACCCATCAAGTAACTATCAAAACGCATATATCTTCGTTTTCACTTCAGTTATATTTATGACAAAGGATTGTAAATGTAGCCTATATTTCTACCTTTCTGATGACATAAATACTTTCGTTAATTACAATATCTAGATGAAACTAATATTGATTTTCAAAAGGTTGTATATTTTCCATCAATGGAGAGCATCAGCCAAGAAGCCTTCTTTAAAATATGAATATCTTTCCTCACCTAATAAGACCTAATCTCTGAATAAAACGCAAAAAAAAAGACTTGATTGTAACCTATCCACCGCTGCCTATTAGATGGGGGAGAGGGGGTTATGTGTAGGATAAACATATCAATTGTGACATTAGCTCTCCATATAAATCAGTTGCTTAAATTATAAACTGTACTTGTGGTCGGTCTCGAGCCCATTGTTGATGTGACAATGTGTATTGACTTTTGTAACTAGCCTATCAAGATTAAAACTTGCTTGGCTACATGAATTGTGGGGCTCAGTCCCTGAGCCCATTATGTGCCTCTGTAACACACCACTATCGTCCATAGGATGGATATGGGGTGCATAATAAATGAACTAAACTAAGCTCTGCCTTTTTGATAACATATACAATTATTAGCTTTATTTGTGAATCTCAATTAATTAAACAATATATCGCAGAGCCTGTAGGGTTCGGTGAGATGAGCGAAGAGACATGGGAGATTTTACATAAGTACAGTACATGGTAGTTTAAGTAGCGAACGCATGTCAACGAATAACGAGTATATATAACAAAAACATTGTCCTATGAAGTCGATTTAACTTCCAAACATATATTTTTTAATAAATGTTAAATGTTTTCTAGCTAGTTATGTTAGATTTTATTAAAAATACGTATTCTACTTGTTAACATTATAATTTAAATTTGTGATAATTTGTGCAGAGAAGTGCGACAACTGAATATGCCAACAAACACTCTATTCACCCATAAACAACGATATATCTTGGATAAGTCGCTCCACAACATTGCCGCTTGGACCATCGACTTCCTTTGATGCTACTTATTTCATAATGAAATTATATTAGTTTAGAGTAAATATATGTTTTCTCATGTTCTGCATTGAGCACCCACATTATAGTGAGTATATTTATATATATCAGTTGATATATATAAATATACCAGTGAGTAAATATATAAGGTTGTAACAGAACCCATGAGCACCACACCAGAAATAAATACAGTTTTGATATTCCTAGAGTACGTCTTAATCAAACTAGAAATGCTCTGCAAATCAAGGGGCCCAGAATGTGGAATGACCTTCCCAACCATGTTAAAGACTGTACCTCTCTCAACCAGTTTAAGATAAAAACTAAACACTACCTAATAAATTCCCTGTAATCTACCTCACTCCTCTATTGTCAACCCATGTCTGTTATTTTCTTTTTTTTTTAATCAACACTGTCAACCTATTGTATTTGTGCTGCCTTTTGTCATGTTCCCCCTTTTTTTTTTATCTTTATTTGTTCTCAACACTTTTTATTCTTTATGCTCAATTAGTATTAAGTTCTAGATATTAATGTTTTTCTTGCCCGAAACGCATTGCGTAATAGTGGCTTTAGGCATTGTATGTACTAGCTCTATCTATATATCAATCCATTAATGTAACATCACTTGTATGTATATACCTTACCTGAATAAACATCTGAATCTGAATCTGAATCTGAAAACCATATTACTTCATTACTTAAATAATGCTAAGAGGGGTTGAGTAGCTTTGGGTCTTTAGTGCACAGAATCTCCAATAGATGGGGCGAGAGTCGCCCCATCTCTCTCACTCGAGAGAGAGTCGAAACTTAAATTAAAATTGATATATCTTTGTTCTCGAACATGAAATATTTCATTTGGTGCAATTATAATAATGTTCATATCTCGGTCTTTCTGGAAGCATATAAGATTTTAGGCTTTATTAGCGAATCTTTGTTAATTATACAATATATCGGCAAGTGCGTAGGCGTCTGCACTCCATGCCCGACAAGCTACTAAACGCTACTATAAAAACATATGTATCTTTACTTGAGCTATAAATATGTATATTGTAATGTATTTAAAATGAAGCTCTTATTTCTATCTTGCTTAAGACATATAAAACATTTGTGTTTATTAACGAATTTACGTGAAATAAACATTGATCTGAGAGAGAGTTGCTCTGTCGTTCAGTCTGTACGGGGTGAGAGCTCCGTAATTTTTAAAATACATGAATTTTCATTAGAACTTTAAACATGTCTATAGTAAAGTGTTTAAAGTGAAGCTTATATGTCTGCCTTTCTTGAGACATAAAACATATATGTTTACTAACGAATTCACGTGAAATAAACATTTTTCTGAGAGAGAGTTGCTCGGTCGATCGATCTGTCCGAGGTCGGAGCTCGGCTATTATAAAAGTACACGTATCTTCGCTCTAAATTTAAATATGCCTATGGTAAGGTATTTAGAATGAAGCTGATATTTCTATCTTTCTTGTGACATATAAAACTCTTACGTTTATTAAGGAATCTGCGTGAAATAGGCATGGTTCTGAGATGAATGCTGCGGTTTTCGAGCTCGACGCGCGGCAATGGACGCCATACACATCCAGTGGGTGTTATTGGACCCCATACCCATTTTATGGGTGGTTGGAGCCCCATACCCATTCTATGGGTGGTTGGAGCCCCATACCCATCCTGTGGGTTGTAGTGGACGCCATGCTCATCCTGTGGGTGGTATTGGACCCCATACCCTTCCTGTGGGTGGATGTGATCCCCATACTCATCCTCTGGGTGGATGTGACCCTCATACCCATCCTGTGGGTGGTATTGCACCCTTTACCCACCTAACAGGTGGTAGTGGACAATATACCGATCCTGTAGTTGGTAGAGTAGACACAATACCATCCTGTTTACAGTAGTTTACCCTATAGCCATTCCAATGTACCATCGTTTTCTGTTAGCGTTCCTACAAAACATCCTTTAAAGATTTGTGAAGCACAAACTATGGTATATAATATTGATTGGTGAAGGACTGTTATTCTATGTAATAATTTTTAGTGCTTATTATAATTTACTAAGAACAACTAATATTTCTCAAAACAAAACTACGAGCCTTCAATAGGAAGTAGCTGATCTAGAATATTCTAAGAGCATGGACAATAGTAGGTAAATTTCACAACCCATGTGGGACCTAAAAACTACAATTTTCCTTATAATTGAACCAATCACGACTATTCTGCTATCTAGGTTGACGGACGGGTACTGTGAGACGTAAATTGGTACGTGAGGAAGAGTTTGGGCATTGGAAAAAAAAGTAACTGGGAATATATCACATATTTACTAATTCATATTCAACATATTGACTTTAAGCATTAAGTCATATATGTGCTGTCTTGTGTGAGAACGGGTTGCTATTGCGGCTAAAATATGCCACCTACGATTTTTTTGTTATTTTTTCCGTGATCAGGGAACAAAAATGAACACTTCTATAAGACGAAAGAATTTTTTGGAATTTTTTTTTGTTGCGCCTGTGGGTGTGAATTCCATTTGGGCCCCTAGCGGTTTGAGGGTTAAGATTCTTAGTATGATCATTCCTCTTCCTCCACAAAACACTTACTCACGGCTGTTTTAAATTTTACTATAAAGAGGAAATCAGAGAATTCGATCTAGGTGTTAATTAAACTCAATCTAAGATGGCAAATCACAAATGAAAGCGGATTGCAGACAGAGTTTTTATCAAGTGTTAGGCAAAAGAATAGTCATCGCATGTTCTAGAACTTCTGAACTCTCAATTATCAGATTAATAGTATGGTTAGTAAAGTTAGTGTCTTACCTCAACATATTTTACCTTATTGTGTCAAAGGGCTAGTATTTGGGGGTGTTGGAAATTTCTGACATAATTCTGGGGGGGGGGGACGGGTCACAGTTCACTGTTTAATACTGATGTACACTGATACCCCCCCCCCCCCTCCCCACATCGAAATTAAAACTTGAATTCGTGTTAGTAAATTTGTACGTCTGTGCATTGCATACAGTATGGATGTCCCATATTAAGAGTTGCAGGTGCTATGAACTTAAGTTAACTGTCCTGTCAACTCAGTCATATGTATCTAGTAACTTAAATTCTAACCTCTCTAAGAATAGTCAGAGAATTAGTAATTTGGTGCTTCAAGATCAAAGAGGATTCTGAATCTACAGTGAAATCAGTGACCTTAGTTGCTGTGACTTGTAACTGGTTAAGTTACTGTTCACTGGTTTATCACTGGAGATCTGTGAGTCACCTTCAACCTTATACAACGAATTCTCTTCATTTATGCATGATTAAATATTGTCTAAGTTTAAGCCTGCACTGTCGTGCAGCGATCCTTTTCGGACGGGTATTTTGGGCTGTCTGTAGTGGTACTAAGTTTCTAATCTAGCTAAGTTTTATTTAATTAAAAAAAACTGAGTGTGTTCTTTCATTAAAATTATGGATGACTGAGACGGCAGTGACACCAGTGGCTTGGTCATTGTCACTTGTAGCTATTTAGGCCATGGTCCATATGCTTGTCACTGAAGACTCATTAACCTATCCTTAGCTTTAAATGAGGATATTGGAATCAGTCTCTGTGAATATAGTCAGCTGTGTTTCTTTAGTGAGTATAGACTCAGCTTGTACTTTGCTGACCCTAACTAATTTCCCTAAAGTCTACCTAAGTAGAGGGTTAATGCTAATTGTGGCAATTTACCATTTACTTTAGCGGTGCCACTCTAGCTAATTTGAGAGCTGTGGGGTCTGCTCGTTTGTGTGTCTTTGGCTACAGTGCTATAACCCTTTCTTGAGGCATAACAGAGCACCTGTAGCTTAAAAGGTTATTTGAGTTTATTCTGTTGTAAGAAACTTAAGGTAGTTTAAGATTATTTGATCCATTGTTACTTCGATCAATCTTTTTGGAAAGTATTTGGTAATGGATCATCCCTCCCTATTTGTTTCGCTGCTGGTAGTCCTCTGATAAGTGGACTACCACTTATCTCGCAAGGTCTCAATTTTATTTGTGCTAAGGTGCTTCTTCAAACACGTCTCTAAGGTTGCCTAAGGGCAGAAACAAGGAAGAAAACGAAGTAGCACAAAACAAAACTTATGCAACCCTTTGTGGGAGCCGGTGGCTGAGCGGACAGAATACTAGACGCGTTATCTTGTGGTCCCGGGTTCGATCCCGGGCGCCGGAGAGAAACGATGAACAGAGTTTCTTTCACCCTGATGCCCTTGTTACCTAGCAGTAAATAGGTACCTGGGAGTTAGTCAGCTGTCACGGGCTGCTTCCTGGGGGTGGAGGCCTGGTCGAGGACCGGGCCGCAGAGACACTGAAGCCTCGAAATCATCTCAAGATAACGGAACCCTGCAAGAGAATATTTCTTTAAGTGGATTACTGAAATCCTGGTACAGATGAACTTTGTATGGTTTCGGTCTTCTCCTTTGAAGACTTGCCCTAAGGCGTTTTACTTATATTTGTCTGACCTTGTGCTTCAGCTTGTACTGGACCGTTATCCTTGTAAGGATTTGCAGGTGTGGAAAGTTTCTTTGTGACCTCACTTTACCTTTAAATTCCTTGTGTGCTAGGCTTTCTAGCTTTGTTTTATTTTATTTGCTTAGAGGACTGAATGTGGTCAATTGTTACAGTCAAGAACGATTCTGGAACTGGAGTAGGATCAGTGGCTTTGGTCATTGTTACTTGCAACTGTTTAAGCTGCTGGCCACTGATTATCCACAGAAGCCCATAGAAACCATCTCGGCTAATATTAATTGTACCAAACTCAATCTTTGGTTTATAGAGGCGTAGTGGACCTCCTGGAGGCGTATTGGGCGTTGTGTATGCGTAGTTGGCCTCGTAGAGGCGTTGTGGGCCTCGTGGAGGTGCAGTGGACCTCTTAAAGGTGTAGTGGGCCTCGTATGTGCATGGAATACGCATCCGTAAAAGCCGATACAGACATCAATACAGGTGGAGGATTACCTTTGTAGATCTTGAGAATTACCTTTGGAAATCTATAGTGAGTGAAGATCTTCAGGAGGAGCTTGAAAAATGTAGCACCCGTGATGTTCTTCACGGGATTTGCTATAGGGAACCTGGTGGTGGGACACATAATGGTGATGATGTTGAGGTTACCGGAAGTGGTTCTAGGTAGAGGCCCACCACAGTCTATGATGAGCTTCGAGAAGGGTTCTGAAGGTACAGGAATAGGAATCAGTGGTGTGACGATAATCTCTTTCAAGAGAGATTGAGCCTGCTCTTCCCTACATCATTACGTCGTTAAAGTACAAGATACTATATAGAAGATACGTCCACCAGTATCGCCAAACGTTTTGCCCAGGAAGCAAATCGTACCATGCACACCCCGACACCAGCCACAGCCGCAATAACCAGCAAACTGCTCATCCTAAGCCAGCCTGTTGATGATTGGCTGATGTCTCGCCGCACCTGCACTCACGCCACCACCAGAGTCGTTGTCTGGGAAGCAGTACGCTGTACTCGTCAGAATATCTTTGTGCTCCTTGGAGTTGGCATCTCTCGCTAGTAGACTAAGCCTTGGCTTTCGTGTACTAAGGAAGGTGGCAGCTTGAAGCCAGTATTCCAGCACCCATTATTTAATTTATATTGCTATCACTATTTTTGCATTCTGGTCCTAGAGTAACTTTTCATTGCCAATTATTATTCATGTTATTTTGTTTGTTGACCAGTGTTGAATTTTATGAGATTGTCTTTATTCATGTCTTGTTTTCTAGAGTAATTAAATCTTCATTGTTTCTATACTTGTGTTTTGTGTGTCTTCCCATTACCTTACCACAGACGAAAGGACAAACTTTTCTCTTTTATTTTGTGATGTGACGAGGCCCTGCCCCCAGCTTTTGAAACAGCCGAACACCAACGCTTTACCGTCACATTACGTGGGGGCCTGTCCGGGAGCTTCACTCAGCTACTGGTACCAAATTGTAAATTTGTGGTAAGCGTATTTGGCTTTGGTAACGTAGCTTTTCACTATTTTTAATATTCAATTTTATTTTCATATGGTGCTGTGTGTATTGTGCATTCCGACAGTAGCATATGGTGAAGGTGAGACAACTTTGGATTACGTGGTGACTGTAGGCCTCAGTCATTCTCTTAATTGG
Organism: Procambarus clarkii; assembly: GCF_040958095.1. Taxonomy (NCBI): domain Eukaryota; kingdom Metazoa; phylum Arthropoda; class Malacostraca; order Decapoda; family Cambaridae; genus Procambarus; species Procambarus clarkii. The sequence goes on from NC_091195.1 coordinate 32,810,856, forward strand.
TCATCTCTCCCTCTGTGTTATTACTCGTGTTTACCATCTTTTGTCCCTAGGATATTTCTCATATTTTCGGCAGATCATCATATTGGTACCCTGGTACTGTGGTCTGTCCCCGGGTCAAGTGCACCTAATCTTCTGCAATCTGACAGTAGGAGGATAAAGAGGGCCATAGTTCCTCTCGCACGAACTTTAGTTGCTGAATTGGGACCTCAGCAGCAGTTCTCGTCACCAGTTGACACCTCGCACCCCTACACGTCGGTCAGATATGATGATATTTACATTGGTAGGGAATTAGCCTTTTTTTCAGAGCACAAAAGTTCGCTAATTCTGTAAGTATCATATTAATTTCAGTGGGAAAAACTTGCTTATGTCCTATAGAGACTCGGCAAGGTATGCCTACATTCTTGGACTACCTAATTCACTTTTGGGGCAATTATATGTTTCATTTGTTTTAGAAACTCAGTTTCGCTTGTTTAGCAGGATTTTCTTGCCCTTATCCTCTTACATTGAGTACCGGGTACAAGATTTCCTGCGACCTTGATTTATTAATCATTTATCATCTTGAAATTAACATTAATTGTTAACGATTCCACAGGATAGGTACCAGTTGCCACGTTGTCCTGTTTCTGACATTCACCATATCACAACAGTATATTCGTTGTGCATTTATTTGCTAATTTCACCATGTTTCGTCTCCAAGCTTTCCGTACAGATTCAGCAGGTGAAATAGGGACTTTAAGTCGTGCCAAGAGGACTGAATTACAAACTCTTGCATTTGAGTATCAACTAGAAGTTCCCTACCAAGCCAACAAAAATGAAATACATAACCTGTTACTGGATCATCTCTTAGAGGAAGGTAAGATTGACTCTGAAACTCACGAAACTTACTTTATTGCAGATAAAACTGATTTGGCAACGATGAAACTCAAAATAGAGCTGGCCAAGATCGAACGTGAGCAACAAAGGGAAGCAGCTGCCCTACGAAAAGAAGAACAAGAACGTGAGATTGCAATTCTCCGTGAGCGGGAACGAATACAGCTTGAAACAAAACAACGCCAATTGGAGATGCAACGCGAACATGACAAACAACAAGCAACTCTGGCTATGGAATGTCGTCAACGAGAATTCGCGTTGGAAACTACACACCTCGCTCAACGCCAGCAAGATACCGCCAATCTTCCTGTCAGTTTCAATATATCACATGCAAGTAAGTTAATGCCACCATTCGTAGAAACAGAAGTTGATGTGTTTTTTACCACCTTTGAAACCCTTGCTAATCAACTTAGTTGGCCTGCCAACCAATGGGCAACCCTTCTCAGAGTACATCTTACAGGTAGAGCTGCAGTTACACTCAGTACTTTGGCGACTGAGAATGACTACCAAACTCTGAAACAAGCAGTGTTGGACGCCTACCTTCTCTCCACCGAAAGTTATCGAAGGAAATTCCGTGACCACCTGAAGGCAAGTACCACTACCTTTCTCGAATTTGCTAATACCAAAAGGAGATATTTTATGAACTGGCTGGAAGCAGCACATGTCTCTACCTTTGCAGGACTCGTCAACCTCATGCTAGTTGAAGAATTCTTGAGGCGTGTGCCGCCTCCTGTCCGTCTATATTTAGCAGATAAAGAAGAAACCGACTACCTAAAGTGTGCTAAGTCGGCTGACACTTACAGCCTCATCCACCGGCTGACACCAGAACCATCTTCCAGTAAGAAGTCGTGGTACAGTTACGAGAAAGTGAGTACCGATCAAGCTGGCTCGCAATTGTACTGTAAGTATTGTAGACTCTATGGACATACCATAGATAAATGTGGTAAGTCTCAATACAAAGGAAATACCGAATCACCTAAACCCAAACAGACTCCTCCTAAGTCCGGTAAGCCTGTGATGAATGTTGGTGTTCATGTTAATGATCTTTCTCTTTTCAGTAAACACCTGTATACTGGAACTGTCTCTACCAACGGCTCAAATCCGGAGGGACGTTTCAAACTGAAGATCTTGAGGGACACAGCGGCTCTTCAATCGATTATTTTGAAATCAGCTGTGCCCAATATCGCCTACACCGGAGAAACTGTCTTCATCACTGACCTCACTGCTACTAATCCTTATCCTCTCGCCAGAGTCCACCTGGATTGTCCCTTCGTGACCGGAGAAGTCCAAGTCGCCATCAGGGAAAAGCCTTTTCCCATGCCTGGAGTGCAACTTCTCCTGGGCAACGACTTGGCAGAAGACCTGCAACCGACCAACCTGATCGTCATGGACAAACCCCAGGTGTGTACCTCTGTAATGGACAATCCCATCTTTGAGTATGTTCCAGCAAAGGTTCAAGAGAGTGATGAAGTTTCTCCTCCGGTTTTAGTGACCACCCGTGCACAAGCTGCACGACCACAGCCAGCTGACTCTACTGCTACCGCTGTCCCTCAAGACCCTCAGAAACTACCCCCGAATCTGACCAAGTTGGAGTTCCGTAAGTTACAGAGGGAAGATCTTACCTTGACACCATTATTTTTCCAGGCTGAGACTCAACCTGATAGTATTCCTGGGTTCTTCCTAGAGAACGAGTTGATCTACCGCAGATATAGACCCAGTAAACTGAAGGAGGAGGACGATTGGGCCAACGTCGAACAACTAGTGATTCCTGCCAGCCTGCGGCCCACTATTCTACACCTGGCCCACGGAGCACTCTCCCACTACGGATTTAACAAGACCTACCATGGAATCCGTCAAGACTATTACTGGCCAGGTATGGTAAATAGCGTCAAACAGTACGTCAAACAGTGTCATACATGTCAGATGGCAGGCAAACCGAACGTCTCCATTCCCAGAGCACCACTGACTCCCATACAGGTGCCTGCGGAACCTTTCCACAGACTTATTATAGACTGTGTTGGTCCTTTACCTCGGACCAGTTCAGGTAACGCCTATATCTTAACCATCCTGTGTCCTACCACCAGATTCCCCATAGCAGTTCCAGTAAAGAACATTACGGCTGCTACGGTTGTGAAACACTTATTGAAGATCTTCACCCAGTATGGATTTCCAAGGTAGGTTCAGAGCGACTGTGGCACCAACTTCACCAAACGAAGAGTTTGGTGAAGAGTTCAACATCAAACAGGTATTGTCCAGCCCCTATCATCCTGCTTCACAGGGTTCTCTTGAGCGTAGTCATCAGACTATTAAAGTACTCCTGAAGAAGTTTTGTAATGAAACCTCTAAGGATTGGGATAAGCAAATTGACCTGATAATGTGTATCTTTAAAAGTCTTCCCAATGAGTCTCTAGGAGTATCTCCTTATGAGATGCTCTACGGACGTAAGTGCCGTACTCCTCTCAAGGCTTTCAAAGACTCTCTACGTGATGCCACCTTCAGTGAGCATCAGAATGTGCCCCAGTTTCTTCAAAACCTACAACACATTCTAGAGAGAGTCCACAGTTTTGCCCAAGATAATCTATTGAAAGCACAGGAGAGGATGAAGACTCATTACGACCAGACCAGCAAAGTAAGGAAATTTAAACCGGGAGACTTCGTGCTTGCTTATTTCCCTATCCCAGGTTCTCCTTTACAAAACAGGTTTTCAGGACCCTACCGCATCAAGGAGTGCAGAAACAACCACAACTACGTTCTAGAGACTCCAGATAGGCGGCGGAAGACCCAATTGTGCCACGTCAACCTCCTGAAGCTATATAACGGTACTCCTCCCACTGTCATGATAACCTACTCTTCCTTTAAAGAGCCATACATCCACAGTGAGACCTAGCTTCCCTGCTTCTCCTCCCGAAAGCACTGACAAGGAGTCAGCGCTTTCCAATTCGGAAATCCTAACTGATCTTCACAATTATTTTCAGGACAATCATAGTGCACCTCTCATCAAGATCTTCAAAGAACATCAGGAGTTGTTCCGAAATGATCCCCAAGAGTGTAATGTGGTTCAGCACGACATCCAACTGCTCCCTGACACCCGGCCGATTCGTCAACCCTTCTTCCGAATCAGCCCTAGCAAGAAGGAAGTCATGCGTGCTGAGGTGCAGTACCTCTTGGATCACGGACTGGCTACACCTTGTGAGTCCCTCTGGGCCTCACCCTGTATCTTGGTGCCAAAACCCCAAGGTAAGGTGAGACTGTGTACGGATTACCGTAAATTAAATAATGTGACTGTCAAGGATGCATACCCCTTGCCAAGGATAGATGACATTCTTGACGCCATTGGTAATGCCCCGTACTTGTCCCAAGTGGACTTGCTTAAGGGATATTACCAAGTGAGTCTAACAGAACGAGCCAAAGAAATATCTGCCTTTATCACTCCCTTTGGACTTTTCAGATATGAACGCCTTCCTTTCGGACTATGTAATGCCCCGGCCACCTTTCAGAGAGCTGTCAACCGCGTCATCCAGGGCTTGGATAGCACCTACGCCTATTTGGATGATATCGTCGTAGCATCCAACACCTGGAGCGAACATCTGCTCCAGCTGCAACGACTGTTCGCCAAGCTCCTGACAGCCGGCCTCACCATCAACCTGGGCAAGTCCACTTTTGCCAAAGGTAAAGTGCGTTATCTGGGTCATGTAATTGGGAGTGGAACCCTAGCTCCGTTAGACACACACACTCAAGTCATCCAGCATTATCCACAGCCTACCACCAGGAAGCAGCTCCTGCGCTTCCTTGGTCTTGCCTCCTACTACCGTAGGTTTGTAAGAAATTTTAGTACGGTAGCCACACCACTAATTACTTTAACCAGTCCCAAGCAACGGTATAATTGGACCATGCAGCAAACCGTTGCTTTCGAACAACTCAAATTCCTCCTCTGTTCTAATCCCATTCTCGCCTCGCCAGATATCACCAAGCCTTTCGTCCTTCATGTCGACGCCAGTGGTACCGGCATCGGTGGTGTCCTGATGCAGCAACGAAGCGAAGAGGTTCTTCCTGTCAGCTACTACAGCTACAAGTTGAAACCCCACCAGAGGAACTACAGCACTATTGAGAAGGAGCTACTCTCCATCGTCCTGAATCTCCAGCACTTTGCTCCATACCTACAAGGTGCCAGGTCTACCACCATCTTCACAGACCACAATCCTCTCCGCTTCTTACATCAAGCCAAATTCAATAACCAGCGTCTTCTACGATGGGCTTTATATCTGCAAGATTTCAACCTGGAGATCCGCTATATCAAGGGTTCTGACAACATCATAGCCGACGCTCTCTCCAGAGTCTATGAAGTAGAAGCAACTCCAACTATCACTCCACCACATGAAGACGTAACTTCTTCTAGAACCGCAGGCTTCGGGGGAGAGTTGTGACGATAATCTCTTTCAAGAGAGATTGAGCCTGCTCTTCCCAACATCATTACGTCGTTAAAGTACAAGATACTATATAGAAGATACGTCCACCAGTATCGCCAAACGTTTTGCCCAGGAAGTAAATCGTACCATGCACACCCCGACACCAGCCACAGCCGCCGTAACCAGCAAACTGCTCATCCTCCGCCTGCCTGTTACTGATTGGCTGATGTCTCGCCGCATCTGCACTCACGCCACCACCAGAGTCGTTGTCTGGGCAGCAGTACGCCGTACTCGTCAGAATATCTTTGTGCTCCTTGGAGTTGACATCTCTCGCTAGTAGACTAAGCCTTGGCTTTCGTGTACTAAGGGAGGTGGTAGCTTGAAGCCAGTATTCCAGCACCCATTATTTAATTTATATTGCTATCACTATTTTTGCATTCTGGTCCTAGAGTAACTTTTCATTGCCAGTTATTATTCATGTTATTTTGTTTGTTGACCAGTGTTGAATTTTATGAGATTGTCTTTATTCATGTCTTGTTTTCTAGAGTAATTAATAAAATTTCATTGTTTCTATACTTGTGTTTTGTGTCTTCCCATTACCTTACCACAGACGAAAGGACAAACTTTTCTCTTTTTTTTTGTGATGTGACGAGGCCCTGCCCCCAGCTTTTGAAACAGCCGAACACCAACGCTTTACCGTCACAGTGGTATCTAAGGAATAGGGGCATTGGGTATACCTGCCATTTAACATGTATGACAAGTGTTCACGAAGGTCCTCGCGTCTCGTGCAATGCCTCACAAATAATAGTCACGTATTAAGGCATGATAGGCTTTGTTGATGCAATAATGGGACATCGGGCCATGGGCCAATTCCAGAATATCCTGACATAAAGATGTTGTAATTACCAGCTGATTTACATTAGCTCAATCATCCTTTGCCTTAAGTTTACTGGATTTGAATCTACGGTATAATAATTGGTTATCGTTAATCAAGTAACCTGGGATGGTACCAGTCTTAATCTGAGCCTGAAAGAATTAGGGAGTCAAGGAAATGTCAGCTTGTTGTAACTTACGGTACTCCAACAGGATGAGATTCGGTGGGAGGCCTTGTGGATCTTAAGGGACAGCTGTGGCTCCTTGGAGTGGATGAGCGGCTTGAGCACGAGTAGTCATTTGGACAGGCTGGGAGATGTCATCTGTTTCTTTTGTCATCGGTTCCCCTTCTGCGGCATAATTCATTGCATGATCTTCTTCCGTGGCTGTTACGAACCCGACTACATCGTCGGAGAATAGTGTAGCGACGTCAGCGCCATCTGTGAGTCCTCTCTCTAACCGCCACAATATCAGACGTTATATGGACGACGCCATCTGGTGATAGCAGTCTGATACCTGCAAAAGGCTCAATATTCCTGCCTTGGTCAGCCAGAGGAGTCGCTGTGGATGACCTCTGGTGAGGTGGCGACTTGAGATCAGCGACATCTGTTGTGATATGAGCGAATGTCAATGCCAGTGTCAGTAAATGGTATTTCCTAGTTTCACCAGTAACGGCCAGTGTACTGATAACGTGTCTGTATCAACAGAGGCGACGTAGGGCTGCAGTGGTACGGAGAAAAGCAGTCTACCCTGGGCAGCCTAATCTCTCTCTTTACTTAATTTTGCTTGACGACTGAGCCGCCGCCGAAGAGGAACTGTGTGGTATCTGCTTTCTGCTAGTGGAGGAGTAGTGGAAGAATTCACCGTATCCCGGGACTGGCTACTAGAGGGAGAGACGACCGACACTGAGGTGCTATTGAGGAGCGTTACTAGCCGACCGCTAGAGGCTTCTGCCAGGGGTTAGCTACCCCTGTATTTGTCCGTGTAGTGACCCCATCAGCGCGTGGCTGAAGTTCTCTGCCAGCACTTGGCTGGAGAGTGATTGTGGATATTCATAAGAGGCACCAAGTGATACTGTCGGTAGGCTGGCCCAAGGCAAGGGTAGACTCGTTGGTGTCTCTCAGTACTGGTTCAGGACGGTACGGTGTGTTGAGGAAACAGGAAAATTGACAAAGGCTGCATCGCGTTAGCATCGAGGAGTGCCTAGTGTCCTATGTGAGAGCGACACATGTAAATATCCACGTGTAGTAATATTATTTCATTTTATATTTACAGTGATGGGAAAGTGGTAATAACTTAAGTGAATATATTGATAAAGGATGAGGGTTTTGTGTTCATTTCAGTTCTCCCCATATTATTACTTGCATTATCTAACCTACTCATTGAAAGCCACTACCGACTTGGAGTCGGATACTAGTACTTTGAGTCATCGGTCAAGAACTCGGTTGCAACCCATAGTGGCCGTAACAGTGGCTGAGTCACACACGTGGGGATAGTCACAGATGACTAGGTTCGTGGAGTCTTGTTGGTCAGCAAAGTCGTTGCCCAGAAGAAGTTGAATTTCTGGCATAGGGAAAAGTTTCTTTCGAATGGTGACCTGGACATCACCACGACTGAAGGAACAGTTCAGGTGGACTGTGGTGAGCGGGTAAAATGTGGTTGCAGTGTGGTCGGTGATGAGGACAGTTTCTCCAGTGTAGGTGACTTTGGGTGCAGCGGCTTTGAGTAGAATACTTTGTAGAGCAGCCCTAAAGATGCTCACTTGGACCTTTCCATCAGAATCTCGACCGTCGACAGAGACAGTTCCTGAATACACATATCTGTAAAATAAATACAGATCAGTACCTGGAACATTGGTATGCAATACAGGCTTATTAGTCTTTGGAGATGAAGCTTATGTGAGTCAGTGCTAGTTTTACAATTGGATTGAGATTGGTACATTTATCGATGGTATGTACCTATATTTTACAATACCTGCTGCAGAGTGCATAGACATTTGTATGACTTACTTTAACATAGCTGGACCAAGATGGTTTACTGGAATAGAAATCATATGATTTGTGAAATTAAAATCTAAGTATTAGCCAACTGTGCACATTTACTGAGGTTCGTCTTTCTTTTATCTGAAAGGTAAAAACGTACCGGGTTAGGTACAAGGCTCATAAATTCTTCCATGACGATTAGGTAAATTAAATCAGAAAAGGTGGTGATCTGGGCTGACTCCAGCCACTTCAGAAAAGGCCATGTCACGGTTTGTTCATATTCAACCTAGGTAGAGGCACTGGATTTGATATAATCTTTGAAACGTCGTCGATAACTTTCCGTGGATAATATATATGCATCAAGAACTGCATGTATCAGGATCTTGTAGTCAGTCTCGGTGGCAAGAGTACTGAGGTCAAGGTAGCTCTTCCTGTAAGATGAGATCTGAAAAGTATTGACCATTGCGTCTGAAGCCAACGGAGTTGAGTAGCCATAACTTCAGGTGAAGTGAAAAATTAATCCTCCTCTGTCTGTACAAAAGGCGCCATCATTTTGATACGCTGAGTGGGGTTAAAACGTACCAATAGGTTGGCTTCTGCTTTCTGGCGCTGAGTGAAGTGGAAAACTTCAACTTCCAACTGCTGGCGTCGGTATTCGAGCGCGGTGGTTAAAGTCCCCTTTTCTAAGCATAGTGCAATAGTAGTTTCATATTCTTCTTGTTATCTCTTAAGTTGAAGCTCTTGTACTAAGTTCTGGAGTTGTTCGACTTCTCGACGACGTCGCAGTTCAGCTCTTGTTGACGTTGACGTTGCAGTTCAGTACAGCTGGTTGGCCGAGCGGACAGCACACTGGACTTGTGATCCTGTGGTCCCGGGTTCAATCCCGGGCGCCAGCGAGAAACGATGGGCAGAGTTTCTTTCACCTTATGCCCCTGTTACCTAGCAGTAAAATAGGTACCTGGGAGTTAGTCAGCTGTCACGGGCTGCTTCCTGGGGGTGGAGGCCTGGTCAAGGACCGGGCCGCGGGGACACTAAAGCCCCAAAATCATCTCAAGATAACCAGTGTGTTGACGTTGCGGTTCATCTTCTTGTTCGTGGCGCCGACGTTGCAGTTCAGGTTGTTGATGTTGCAGTTCAGCTTCCTGTTATTGAAACTGACGTAATAAAGCAGTTTCTCTCTTGGATCGCTCATGTGCACGTGCCTGCTCTAAGTCGGCTGTTCTTCGTAGAGTCGGAGTTGTTCTTGTTTACGTTCACACTGTAGTGTAGCTTCCTGTCCTTGAAGCCTTGGTTGCTTTTGTACTCATTCTCAGACTAATGCAGCGTCTTTACTTCTCATTTCCCGTTTTTGTACATCATTTTTGGCTTCAAAGTGGGCTAATTTGATCTTCAGTTTCATAATGGTAAGTGCAGACTGGTCAGCGACATTATATTGTTCCTGTGCTCTGAAGTGATATGATCATTTTCAGCTAAATACTCTATCATGTTACGTAATTCGGTTTTAATGGCACTAAATGGCGGAGAGTTGATACTCATACCCGCTGTATGCTTCAAGACGCAGTGTTGTCAAGTGGGGAGTGGCTCGTTGGCGGCTGTTGGGTGCAGACGTGTCGTTCGTAGTGCTCGCCAGTTCGACCCTAGTGGCTGTGTGAGGAGGGTGTCTGTGACGGCTGTGGGGGTGTTGTCCCCCAGGTGGGCTTGGTACGCCTGTTGAGGAGACATGGGGTCATACCGGCCTCCATTGAAGAGGACCTCGTCGGCTGGTCTGGCTTTTACGGTGCCAGTGGACCACTTGTTGGTTGGTGTTGCCCTGGTGGATGTTCTCCATGTGTAGTTGTCGGAATTGGTGGGCGTCCAGCTGTTGCAGGGGAACCGCGCCGGGGTAAAGTTTCGCCATCAGGCTGCATTTCGGGCGGTGAGAGGGGCATGTTTACCCTCTCCCTGATGCTGCCAGTTCTGTTAAGATAGTGAACCTCAGTGTCGCCTTGACGTATGTGTCGGTGCGTGGTCCCCCCTTCGAGTTTAACGACGATCTCCTAACTGCTGTGTTTGGACGGTTTGGTACTGTGCTAAGCATTCGTTGGGACAAGGTACTTGCAGGGCACTGTACTGGGATGCTTGACGGTTCCCACACCCTGACCATGTTTCTGAAGAGTAGTGTTCCGTCCTCTGTGTCCGTGTTGGGTTACAAGCTCCGCTGCCAGTATCATGGGCAACCGGCTCCCAGGGACGCGGTGCCTGCCGTGCCTGTGTGTGTTGGCGACTGTAGTTCTGCTCTTTCCATCCCTTTGCAGAAGCGTGCGCGTCGGTGCTCTGAAGCTGTTTCCCTGGATGATGTGGACAGGGTGGGTGATGTGGACTCTTTGGACTCTTTGGATGGTGCGGGTGTGGCCTGTGTGGATGTGAAGATGGTAGCTGTGCCTGCAGAGGGGCCTGCTGGGAGTGATGTGGTGCGGTCTGTCTCAAAGCGTTCGCGGCAGGCTCGGAGTGTGTCCCCTTCATGGTGTGCCTTGGGAGGAGGTGGGGGATTATGGTACTCTGGCACCCCTCGCCGTGGATGATGGTGCTGTGAAAGGGCTCGGAAGTTGCTACTTGTGCCCCCCCCCCCCTCCTGCGTCACCTACGGTTGGATCTCCGCAGTGGGGAGTTGCCCCTGATGATCGGGACCTCGTCGTGGTGTTGCAGAAAGATGTGCACCGGGAGGCCTCGGCTTCTGTGCCCTGTGGTGGGGTCAAGGCCGTGCCTGCATTCCCTGCGGTTTCCCCTCCTTCATTGCCCCGGTCTGGGGGAAGCCTAGTTCCGGCTGCTGGGGTCGTGCCCTGTGGGGGGTCCGGTGTTGGGCCCTTATCGGGATGCCCGGGGTGCTTCCGATCCCGTGGTGCTCGTCCACTGTCTGGGTGTCGCGGGTGAAGGAGTTTGTTTATAGGGTGCCGGATAAGATGTCTCAGCCGAGGCCACCGCCTGGTGGCCAGGTGCCCGATGACACGTAGGTGATTTGGGAAACGTACTGCTTGCGCTTTCCGATATACAAGTTCCCCGAGAAATATTAGTTAACGTCTTGCGCACAAGGCTACACCGTGAGTGGATCAGCTGCCGCCGTGAACTTATCACCCCACCCTACAGTGCAGGGAGTCGTCCTCTAACGTCCGCCTCTGTTTTCGTCGCCACTCCTCTCTACTGCCCAACACATCTAACACTTTTGCTTTCTTCTCCTCCTCAACGTCAACGCGTCTCCCTACATTTGTCCTGGTGCAGTCATCGGAGGGTAAACCCTTCATGCAAACTGCACCTATTCTCAAGAAGAAGAGGAGTTGATACTCTCAGGTTAAAGTTAGTTTTTCGGCCTTATTAACACGAATTAAGGTAGCAATCTCTTCATCCAGGCTGGAACAGAAGGCAGCTAGGTGAAACAGTGAGTAATGTACAGAGACAAGTAATAAAAATAAAAATAATTATGCTAGTGTCCTCCTGTAAGTGAACCAATAAGTGAGGATTATCAGATTGACTTAAGTGTGATGTGGCAACATGCACGGGAAGGATAATTAAAGAACTGACAACTCTGTACATACGTAAATATCCTGTATGACAATAAGAATTTACTAGATATGTTACCGAAACGTATTAGATAAATTGAAATAAAACTAAGTCTTGGACTTTAGTAAGGACTTTGAGAAACTAAATAAATGAATGTTTCGAGGTAGTACAATACAAGAAATTTATAGGGATGTCTATACCCTGTATTCTACTATAGACGATGATAAGGGCAAGAGTTGTCCTACTGTAAGCTAGGTGATTAACTGCAGAGTTGACATTTTTGTGCTCTGGAAAAGAACAGTAAACTCCCTACCTGAGCAATTAATCACGAGCTTTTAACGAAAGCTTAGGGGTGTGGAGAGAGTATCAACACTGTTATGAGAACCGCTGTACTAGTCCCGAACGTACAACTCAGTCCTGGATGCGAAAGAAACTTGAGCCAGATACGTCCACCTAAGTTCGTACTGCAAAGTTACTTTGACCAGACCACACACTAGAAAGTGAAGGGACGACAACGCTTCGGTTCGTCCTGGACCATTCTCAAGTCGGTTGTGAATTCCACTCACAAGTCTAGTGTGTGGTCTGGTCAACATGCTTCACCCACGTTATTATGACTCATCGCCTGCATCTGAATGTTATAGTTCGGAGACAAACCAAAGTACCATAGTACCCGAGATAAATGGAAGGGGTAAGCTTATGTTAGGTCACGTTTGTTAGAAAGATTAGAGCATTTGAGTATATACTGTGAAAAGGAAGAGTCCACAACAACAAAGCCACGACTCAAGTTCATGTTGGGTATATTGTGTATTAGAGCCGATTCAACAAGACGGCGTCTGTGTAGGATAGAGGCAGGAAAGATTATTTTGGAGGAAGACCAATCAATGGGATGATTAGAATCCCTCACATGGCAGAAGAAAGCATTGTTAGTGTCTAACACAATCCTGTTGCAGGATTAAACAATCATCATAAACAATTAAATATTTTCCTAATATTTAATAGTAAATATCCAGTCTAATGGAAAACAAAAAATTAACTATATACGATACTCTAATTGAAGAACAAAAATTGTGACTAAACTATTATTTACACTAGAGCACCACCGTCACCCATCGTAGCAGGACCACACCAGTAGTGTAAAGTGTGACTACGACTGCGCGCCACCGAGGAGAACCTCGGTGGATCGAACTCGGTCATAGTCAAAAGTGGGTAGAGGAGTCCGTAGATTGGCATGGGTAATGTTGTGGCAACGTTGTGGGTCCCAGAAGGTGAACGGGGCTTGGGGGGTGGGTAACGTTGTGGGAACGTTGTTGGCTCTAGAGGGTGAAAAGGGGGGAGTAAAGGGTAGGAGGGGGAGGGTGGCACATAGTGCCACATGATGCGGGAGGGTTGTGGGGGGCCCCCCTACCCCTGACTAGGTAGGAGAACGAGCTTTAAAGATGGGTGGTTAGGGGTAGGGCAGATGAAGAAGGATAGGGGAGAGGGGAAGAGGAGGGGAGCGAGCGGTAGCTTTGTCTGATAGTGGCGTCTCATTCTTTTTTTAAACACTGTCTGTTTTATGTAGGAAAAGCGTTTAACTTTCTCACCCAATTCTGTTTGTGTCGTTGGTGTTCAATGTCAGCGATTAGTATTTCACGTCACGTAAGACTAGGTTCGCGGTAGAGCGTCTCGGCAGCAAATGGAGTGTGTCAATGACCCGTAAATAGTTTTTTTTTTGTAAACAGTGTTGGTAGGTCTCTCCCCTACCTTGCTTTCCAGAGCAGTACATACTCAGCACCATCACATGACAACACGCCCACAAGCGCTCACATAGTCATGTGGTTCTCACCACATACCAGCAGACCAGATACGAGCGGCATGAGCTCTTTGAAGCTCGCGCAACAGTGGGGTGGGGCCACATACCCGCCTCATAGACCTGAGGAGTGTCACCACATGCCAACATGGATGTGTGCAAGAACAAGTGTTTTGAACTGCTCTGCTCTTGAAGGGTGAGACGCAACTGCTGGGAATGGCAGTAATACGGCGTTCCATACTCACTCGTGTCACACCTCATACCGCCACATAGCACCAGCGGCACATAGGCATGAGGCCGTCCACATACTGCAATGTAGAACTGTACCGGTGTGTTGTCTTTGATGTCCCGTGCATGAGTTTACTATGTTCGCGTTAAGGTGGTGTCATATGTCGCACCCTCCCCTCACCCCCCTCCTGTGCAGGTGACAGTCATTATCAATCACTTGACAATTCCACACTTCACATTTCCCCAGTCCTCCATAAACGAGGCAAAAAAAAGAAATAGTAAACACATTATATATACATCGAAGTATTCATATGGGGCACGTATCAGCCTGTGGTCTTGTGTGTCTTTCAGCAGTCAATTAGTAGTTAAAGGCGTAAACTCCTTATACATATAATTTGACCGGAGAGGGAGCTTTCGGTCAAATTATATATATAAGAGCTCACCTCTTGGGAGTTTGACACATAACTGGACTAAATGACTCGTTACCACACACCATACCCAGCAGCTCCTCACCACTCCCTTTCCCTTTACACCTAGCACTTAAGTCTGTTTAATTTCCCCCTCCATGGTTGAGGGGGGGGGGGCTTACACGCGGGGGTCTATGGGGTCCCTCACACCCCATCCCCTGGCCATTACCATCAACCATCGCCTCACCCTTCACAGACCCGTTGTTCTGTGCAAAAGCCTTTAGTATTATTTCTGATCATATGTTGAGTAGTGAGACAGTTAACACACACCACTAGGTTATGGTTAACAACAATACGTAGTTAAAGGCGTAAACCCTTTATATATAATTTGTATTCTTTATTAAACACGTTTTAAGGTCCTACATACATTCCAACCCAGCATAAACACCAGGTCTCAGCATATCGCGGAGACGGCAGAACACGTCGGCAAACACACCGCGGTCTGACCTCCACTATACCTCAAACGCGTCATTCATTCTCTCTCCCTTAGGTGAGCGATGTTCCCCCCACATACAAATTTCAAGCATGCACTGTTAGCAAAGTAAACATATATAAGACTAACGTGGAAAATCTTAGTCTTGATATTATTATTATATTTTAAATTGACTTGTTCATTATCACTGAGCTCAAGGCTGCCTCTAAGACCTACATTATCCAAATGTAAACAGTAACCGATGAGAATAAGACCGGATGAGTCGATAGTGAAATAGTTAGCTCGGGGTTAAGTGAGTTAGAGAATAAGGACCCCGTCTGACCTTGAACCATTTAGTGCTTCACCTCATTCACCACCTCGTTAGCGAGTTGACCTTGCGCCATTAGCACTGTGTGTCCTTGAGTGTTCCTTTAGTGAGATGACTGCTCACCTAAAGCTCGTTCTCCTACCCAGTCAGGGGTAGGGGGGCCCCCCACAACCCTCCCGCATCATGTGGCACTATGTGCCTCCCTCCCCCTCCTACCTCTTACTCCCCCCTTTCACCCTCCAGAGCCCACAACGTTACCCATCCCAATCTACAGACTCCCTCACCCACTTTTGACTATGATCGAGTTCGATCCACTGAGGTTCTCCTCGGTGGCGGGCACGGTCATAGTCACACTTTACACTACTCACACCGAGTGAAGGAGGTGAAGTGTAGAGCCAAAGAACACCAGGAGTAGTCTGTTTCCTTATGCCACCAGCAGGTGGCACAAGGTAACAGGAGTTTCTTGGATTAATTGAACAGCGTTTTATATATACACACAATGGTTACATCACGTCTTGTTGCGACCGTCAACTAGATGCCGGTGAAATAACAAGCAGTTAGTAGTGGTCGCGCACCCAACCACTTTGACTGGATGGTAGATCGACGGTCTCTCTTCATGCAGGTCGGCGTTCAGTCTCAGACCGTCCAAGTGGTTAGGCACCATTCCTTCCCCCCCCCCCCCCCCCCGTTCCATCCCAAATCCTAATCCTGATCCCTTTCAAGCGCTATGAAGTCGTAATGGCTTGGCGCTTTCCCCTGATAATTAAAAATTAGCAGTGGTCGCTAACAAGCACTGGCGAGTTGAACCTGGCTGGGGGTCACGGGGCTTGGTACGGTGAGCCTGGTAGAGGGTATCCAGACGTCTGTATGGGGAGGTTGTCTGGTTTTGCTATGATAGAGGTGTACTGTAGAATGAAGGTGTTGATGGTAGGAGGAAGGGGCAGCTTTCCACTGCTATGAAGGGGAATTATGTGACTCTGCTCTCTATCACTGAATTATGTGACACTGCTGTTTCTCCTTTCACTCTCTCTCTCGATCCTCTCTTCTCTCTGTCTTCTCTCCTCTCTCTTCTCTCTTTCCTTTATCTTTTTCTCTTCTCTCTATCCTCTCACTCCTCTCTTTCTCTTCTCTCTTTTCTCCTTTCTCTTCTCTCTTTTCTCCTTTCTCTTCTCTCCCTATAATCTCTACTCTTTTTCTTACCTCTCGCCTCTCCTCTCTACTCTCTTTCTGTCTGTCTCTGTATCTGTCTTCATTTCTCCCGGTCTGTCTCTATCTTTCTAAATGCAATAGAGATAATTATATATAATAATTCCAATATTAATAATTAGAATTAACGTTTTAAAAACCTTTGCTCTAAAACGTTATATCAAAACATTAAAAACACGTTTTTCTCTTTTCATTAAAACATTATACCCTCACCCTTCATATTCATTTTTACACATTCTCAATACACATGTGAATAATACGTAATTTAAAACGTGAATATCACAATCAAATGTTTTTAAAATGTTCAGAAAACGTGAAAATGTTTGGTGGGTGTTTCTTAAGACATGTGTGAGTAACTATGTCTTAGTGACATGTGTGAGTAACTATGTCTTAGTGACATGTGTGAGTAACTATGTCTTAGTGACATGTGTGAGTAACTATGTCTTGTGACATGTGTGAGTAACTATGTCTTAGTGACATGTGTGAGTAACTATGTCTTGTGACATGTGTGAGTAACTATGTCTTAGTGACATGTGTGAGTAACTATGTCTTAGTAACATGTGTGAGTAACTATGTCTTAGTAACATGTGTGAGTAACTATGTCTTAGTGACATGTGTGAGTAACTATGTCTTAGAGACATGTGTGAGTAACTCTTTGTTAATGACACATGTGAGTAACTCTTAGTGACACGTGGGAGTGACTGTCTTAGTGAAACATTTGAGTAACTCTGTCTGAGTGACACATATGAGTGACTGTGTCTTAGTAACACATGTATCTGTGTCTTAGTGACACGTGTGAGTAACTGGTAAGTGTAAGTTATATCATATTGACTAACCTTAATGGAGGTTATTCCATTAATTAGTGTGTGGTCTGGTCAACATTGCTTAGCTGTTGAACGTGAACTTCAAAAATAACATTTAGTAGGCATCCAACAGTATCAGGAGACTATGGAATTGTGCTTTTGTTTTCGGTGTGGACCCCCTCCCCGCTCAGCTCGTTGTCGCCGTGTGGGGGCTTAGTGGGCGGCTGCCGGAGTGTGATGCTCCTTGGGACAGTCCTCTGTCCTTTTCTAGCCTTGTGCTCCTGCTGCCGTCCTCTCCAATTTTGCTGGGCATCTTTTCCTTTTCCTTCTGTTTCGTTTTTCTCCCCCCTCTTCTCCTATCTGCTTGCCGTTTCCTGCCGACCTTTTGCTCGTTCTGGTTCTTCCATGGACTTCTTCTATTTTGACGCCCGGGTGCTTGAGGAGGCATACTCATGCACCCGTAGAACTGCAGTACCCGACGTCGAGAGCGAGGGGAACCTTTTATTGTCAATCCCCACTTCGTCACTGAACCCGATCTTGACGGACTGTCGGTTTCTTAAGGTGGCGTTTGTGGGGCGTATACTCACGACGCACCCCTAGGAGGCCCCGACAAGATCGGCGATAGGTTCTTGTTGGGTGTCCTGCCTCTAATTGTGGCTCCATGGTGGGTGTGGGGGCACATTCGTGAGTGAATTCTTCTTTCGTCAAGATGATAACCCCTGCTTCGGCTACTTCTGGCTTACCTTCTCAGGCTCGTGGGGTGGGCGACCAAGCCCCCGAGTCGGTCCGTATTGGAAGACCGGGCTCTGTAGCCTCCGCTGCATTGGGCCCCGACCTTGCTCCTCCTTTGGCCTCTCTGACTCCTTCTCCTGGCTCCCCTCCCTCCTCTGTGGTTGGGTCGAGCCCCAAGCCCCCAGTGGTGACTACCTCGTCCCCTGGCGCGGCTCCTTCTCTAGTTGTAACTACTGCGCCTTTTAACCCCTCTCTCTCTCTGGGGGTTCTCACCGCCGTCCTCGTCACGGCCGCCCTCGCTCGATTCCTTCCAGTTCTGCTACCTATCAAGCCTTGTTTGGTCCCGCTTCGTGGGCCAAATATTTTGATCTCCTCCCTCTTGATTCTGCGCCTCCTGACGATTTCTCCCTTCATCGACATCTCATTGATTCCGTGGATGCCTCCATTACTTTCAACCCCACTCGTCTCGGTACACGTGTCGTTGCTGCTCCTTCTCAGGATGCTGCTTCCCGCTTGGCTGCCTTATCCTGCCTTGGCGAGACCCCCGTCCGGGTCTCGAAGAACGCTCAGTTGAATGCCAGTGTTGGCACTATTTTGCTCCCGCCCCATGTTGCAACCGGTGTTCGGGACCTGCGCGACTGCCACGACGATATTCGCCATATCCTCGCTGCCCAGGGCCATTCTATTCTCCAGGTGGACACGTTTACTCGTCCCCCTCGTGGTAGTCGCCGTCAACCCCTCCGGGTTGTGAAGATTACCTTTGATGGTAGGACCCTTCCACCCTCTGTCATTCTTGCTGGTGCCAGGTGCTCTGTCCAGGAGTACATTCCTTCTCCTCGGCTCTGCAACAAGTGCTGGAGGTTTGGGCATGGTGCCCTCCGCTGCTCCGGGACTGTCTCTCTCTGTCCTTTGTGTGGTGGCGAAGGTCACTCTAAGTCGGAGTGCACTTCTCCCCAGGCTCGTTGCCTCAACTGCGGTGAGGCCCATCCTACCTTCTCCCGTGCGTGTGTCCATTACAAGCTTGAGGCAGCCGTCCTCAACCTGAAGCACCGGGAGCGTTTATCTTTTCCTGAGGCGAGGCGCCAGGTTCGCCGGCTCCCGCCTTATGCTAATATCTCTTATGCTCGCGTGTTGCGCTCTTCCTCTCCTCGTCCTTCCCGCCTTCCTCAGACTCACAACCGTTTCCGGGCCTTGGACCCTGATGTGCCCACTGCCCCCTCCTCTGTTCCTTTGGGTTCTCTCCCGAAGGATCCTCCTCCTGGTCCTCTGTCTGGGGTTCCCCTTCCTTCTACCCGGTCTGTCGTGTCTTCTGCGTCTTCTTCCTCGTCCCCCTCCGATCCTCCTTCCCATCCTCTTCCTCCATCTATTGGCTCTCCCCACCGCCTGTCGGTGCGGGCGGATGTCCATCGCTCTCCTAACGGCCGTCGTGTGTGCTCTCGTTCGGCTTCTCCTGTTGAGACACTGGAATCCGTTGCCCGGTACGTAGTTGCTGGGACACCGGTCTCTTTAAGTCAGAAGCGTAAGCCTGGCTCCTCTCCTTCCTCTTCCCCGGCGGGTAAGAAGGCTTCGCTTTCTTCCTCAGCTCCTCCTTCTGGCTCTGTTGCTCCTTCCCCTCCCGTTTCAGTGCTTGCGCCCCCTGTTCCTGCTATGGAGGTTTCTTTGGCCCCTGCTTCCCTTTCGGTTGCTGCTCTTGCTGGAGTGCGCTCCCCTCTTTCTACTCCCCCTCCTCCTGCTGCTGTCCTTGACGGCTCCTCTCCGTTGTCTCCTCCTCCAGACCCTGCCCGCCCACCTCTGCTCTGTTCTCCCGTTTCCTTCCCTCCGTCTTTACTCAGTTTACCCATGCCCCCTAACCCTGACTTTGCTGACCCTGATCCCGACCCTGATATTCTTTAACGTGCTCTGTTGCTCTTTCGCCTTTGTTTCTTCCTTGTTCTCTGTTTTTGTCCTTTCTCTTCTCGTCGTTGTCCATTCTTCAATGGAACGTTCGAGGTTATTACGCCAATTTCCTCGAACTCCAACTTCTGATTTCGCGGTTTTCGCCCCTTTGTGTCTGTCTCCAGGAGCCAATGCTTGGTGCTCGTCCTGGTCGTTTTCGTGGCTATTCCTTTCTCTCCCCCCCCCAGCCATTGCTGGGGCTTCTAATTCTTCTGCTCTTTTGATTCGGGCTGATGTTCCCTTTGTTCCTTTACTTTTTCCTTCGCCTCTCCATTGTTCTGCTGCTCGTATCTTTGTGGGGAAATGGTACACAGTTTGTTCCATTTATCTCCCCCCGAGTGTCCCGCTCTCTCTTCCTGATTTGAAACACCTCCTGGACTCCTTGCCGGAGCCTGTGCTCCTGCTGGGTGACTTCAATTGTCGTCATTCTCTTTGGGGTGACGTTCTTACGAATACCCGGGGTCGCCTCCTTGAGCCGTTTCTCCTCTCTTCTTCCCTGTCTCTTCTCAATTCTGGTGAGCCCACTCATTTGGACTCTCGGACTCGCACCCTTTCTTGTCTTGATCTTTCTCTCTGCTCTTCTTCTCTTTACTTAGATTTCACGTGGCAGGTTCTTGATGACCTCCATGGAAGTGATCATTTCCCCATCCTTGTTTCCTTTTTCTCTTTTCGCCCTTCCCTCTCTTTCCCTAGGTGGCAGTTTGCTAAGGCGGACTGGACCCTATTTTCCCTCAGTGCTACTCTCTCTGACCTCTCCCTTCTGCCTCTCTCTCGCGCTCTCCTCCTTTTTCATGACACTGTCTTCAACGCTGCCCTCCGCTCTATTCCTCGCTCTTCCTCTCGGGGTCCACGGAAGTGCGTTCCCTGGTGGAATGCGGACTGTGCTCGGGCTGTCCGCTGTAAGCGTGCAGCCTGGAAGAGGCACCGCCGTAGGCAGACGACCGATTCTTTTCTTTTCTTTCGGAAAGCGAGTGCGGTGGCCCGTAGGGCCATCCGTACGGCTAAACGTGAATGTTGGGCATCTTATGTCTCAACAATTTCGTCCGAGACCCCTCTGGCCCAGATCTGGAAGCGTATCCGCAAGATAGCGGGTAAGTTCGTTCCCGATGTTTCACCGGTCCTTCACCTCCATGATACTCTTGTGGCGGACCCGTTGCAGGTCGCTTCCGAACTGGGTTCCCACTTTTCTTCTGTTAGCTCTGGTCTTCATCTTCCCCAATCTTTCCTTCTTCGTAAACCTGTCCTTGAGTCTCGTCCTTTAGATTTCTGCACTCATCTTCAGCTTCCCTATAATGATCCCTTCTCTCTCTCTGAACTTCGTTCTGCCCTGGCCCTCTGCGGTTCTACGGCGGCGGGCTCCGATGGTATTCATTATGAGATGCTTCGCCATCTCCCTCCGAGCACGTCTCAGTATTTACTGAGTCTGTATAATCGGATCTGGGAGTCGTCGTCAGTCCCTGAGGACTGGCTCGATGCCGTTGTCCTCCCTGTTCGCAAACCGGGGTCTCTGGGTACTTCCCCTAAGGACTTTCGCCCTATTGCTCTCACAAGTTGTGTCTGCAAACTCTTTGAACGTATGGTTAACGTTCGTCTGATGTGGTTCCTGGAACACCATCACCTCCTCTCCCCTTCTCAATTTGGTTTCCGCAAGTGCCGCAGCACGACAGATGTCCTGGTGAACTTGGAGGTCTATATTCGTACTGCTTTTGCTGCGAAGACCTCCGTTGTTGCCGTCCTTTTTGACCTAGAAAAGGCTTACGACACCACTTGGCGTTATCATATCCTATCTCAACTTCATTCTTTTGGCCTTCGTGGTCATCTCCCTCTCTTTCTCCGCAGCTTCCTCTCTCGTCGTTCCTTTCGGGTGCGCCTTGGTACCGCTCTCTCTCCCTCTTTTCAGCAATACGAAGGTGTGCCCCAGGGTAGTGTTCTGAGCACTACTCCTTTTCTTGTTGCCCTCAATGGTCTTCTTTCCTCTCTTCCTTCTGGTGTCTTCTCCGCTCTCTATGTCGATGATCTTACCCTTTGTTGTCAGGGTGATGATTCGCCTCTCCTTCAACGCCGGCTTCAACTTGCAATTGATGCCGTGTCGTCTTGGGCCACAGGTCATGGCTTCAAGTTCTCTACTTCTAAGACTTGTGCCATGACTTTTACGCGGAAACGGGTTGTTCTTCGTCCCTCTTTGTCACTTTATGGTCATCCCCTTGAATACAAAGATTCCGCGAAGCTTTTGGGGTTATTCCTTGACACTCGTTTGTCTTGGTCTCCCCATATCTCTTACCTCCGTGTTGAGTGCTCTAAGGCCCTTACCCTCCTTCGAGTCTTGTCCCATACTTCTTGGGGGGCAGATAGGCGCACTCTCCTTGCTTTACATTCCTCTCTCGTCCTGTCTAAGCTCGATTATGGTTGCCCTGCTTACTCGTCTGCTTCTCCTTCTACTCTTCGCCGTCTTGATGCTTTGCACCATACTGGGTTGCGCCTCAGTTCTGGTGCCTTTCGTTCGACTCCTATCCTTAGCTTGTATGTTGACACTGGCTTCCTGTCTCTCCAGGACCGCCGTGATCGCTACTGTCTTCGCTATCTTGCGCGGTTCTTGCAACATCCTTCCTCTCGCCTCTGTCGTGCTTTAACTTTTACCCCTCCTGCGGTTCCTGTTCCTCTTCACCACCTCCCTCTTTCTGTCCGGTTATCTCGCCTACAGGATTCTCTCTCCGTTCGTATTTCTGATGTTTCTCCTCGTGTTGTTCCTTCTTTGCCCCCGTGGAGGGTCCCTCTTCCGCGGTTTTGTACTTCCTTGACCCGTATCACTAAAGCTTTTACCCCTCCTACGGTTCTAAAACGCCTTTTCCTCGAGCACTTTTCTTCTCACTCCCGCTCCGTTTCTGTCTTCACCGATGGGTCTATGTCAGCGGACGGTGTTGGCTACTCTGTTGTTTTTCCTGATCGCACTTATATGTGTCGCTTGCCTCCGGAGACTAGCATCTTACAGCAGAACTTTATGCTATTCTCTATGCTCTTCGTCTCCTGCTTTCTCGTTGTCAGTCTTCCTTTGTGGTTGTTGTTGACTCTCGTAGTGCCCTCATGGCTCTCGGGTCCTTTAATCCGGTTCATCCAGTAGTTGTCGAGATCCAGCATTGGCTGTTTCTCGTTCACAGTAAATTTAAGTCGGTTGAGTTTTGTTGGGTTCCCAGCCATATTGGTGTGTCTTTAAATGAGCGTGCGGATGCTGCCGCTAAGGAAGCTGTCCGCTCTTGTCCCATCTCTCGTAAAGGCATTCCGTATTCCGACTTTTACCCAGTTATCCATTCCTCAGTCTTTACCCGTTGGCAGGCTTCTTGGTTGTCTGTTACTGGTAACAAGCTACGTACTCTTAAATGTTGTGTTTCCTCGTGGCCGTCCTCCTTCCACCGTAACCGGCGGTGGGAAACAGCTCTGGCGAGGTTGCGTATTGGCCATACTCGCTTAACCCATGGTCACTTGATGGAGCGCCGCCCTGCTCCTTATTGTCCTAGTTGCATTGTCCCTCTTACGGTCGTGCATGTCCTTCTTGAATGTCATGACTTCCAGGACGAGCGTGTGTCTTGCTTTCCGACCGCCCCTCGCGGTCACCTGTCCCTCGATAGAATTCTTGGTGACTCGGATACTTTTGATATCGTTCGCCTTATGCGTTTTTGTTCTCGTATTGGCATCCTTGGTGATATTTAGCGCCCTCTGATTATTTTGCGTATTTGATGGTGCTACATAGCCTTCCCGGTTTGGTGCCTTCTTTTGATAATTACTTACTTTCGGCGTGGAGTGGCCTCTCCAGGGTGCAAAGCCAGGGTAGGTTGATACGAGGCAGAAGCTGTTACCCATGTAGCCGGTCCCACCCCTCTCCATGGCACCGGAAGTCTCTAATGGAAAGGCAAATGCCAAATCGATTGGTTCCAGCGCCGGCGCTGGAACTGTCAGAACGAGGTTAAAGGCAACAACAAACTGCCCTAGGGACTCCAGCTCCGGAATTTACCTCGAAATTGGTAAATGAATGCATAGGGACTCCAAACCCGGAGGTCGGGGCTGGAGAAGAACCGCCCCAGCAAGTGCAAGAATGACCCCAATCTCCTGAAGCAGAGCCTGGGCCGTATGAGCGCTAGGAGGTTGACGTCCGAGCCCAGCACCTACGGGTTCCAGACAGAGATCGTCACAGCCCTCTTTCACCTGAGGCCGACTTCCTTCATGACCCAGCAGAAAGGAGAGTAATAATAATAATTAATTAATTATATTTTTATTATAATAATAAGTATAATAAAATTGTTGTAATTAATAATTATTAGATTAACATAACGTAACGTCATACTATTGTGCATCAGAGAGAAAGTTTACTGAATAAATTTATTTAGTTGTACACATCTTTCTGTCATTCCCTATCTAAGACTGCCCTGTTATTTTGTTTTGTTGTTAATTACTGCTAATTGTCATTAATTAGGTTGACTCAGGGTATCAAAACCCCATAACCTCTTAGCACAAGTACTAAATTTGGTGTGTGAACCTATTAGATTATCCTCTAGATTGCTTAAGTAGTTCGAGAGACTAATGATCTAGTGACAAGAGGTACCTGTATGCTTGGTTTGAGACAAGGGTTGTCAGAACCTTACCTCTGGTGTGTGTCCACCAGGTGGCCATTGCAGTTGCAAACCCCACATCCTGACACGTGACCCTGTGTCTCCACTTGAGATTCAGTGAACCTCAGTGGCGGCTCTCGCATATTATGATATTCGGTCAATTGAACTCTTGCAGAGTGACCACCAGTGTTGGTGCTGTTGCATGCATTTGCAGGTTGTTGGAGTATCAAAACAATTCCCTCACACAAAGTGTTAAGAATGTTTTACATTCATGCCGTTCGTTACATTGTTGATTGTGCAGCACCTGGCTTGCTTACTCCTGATCAGTGGGCAAAGGTTGAGGATATTCAAAACGCTGCTATGTGAGCCATAAAGGGGCTCCCAGGTGGAAACAAATATTAATCCTAAGACTGGAAAACCAACTAACTTCGGTTGAAGTAAGGTTAAAAGAGCTTGGCCTACAGGCTGACCAAGATATTAACTAGACCAAGAATCACGACACTTAAAGATAATCAATGGAGCACTAACTAGGGACGGAGGAGTTTCCAACAGCAACAAGTGGACCCATTGTACAATAACAACAATCAATAGGGATCTCATTCGAGATCACAAATATAATCACTGAGAGGGGAGTCGAAGAAAAACATGAAAACTTCGTTATTCCCTTGGAAATCCTTGCCAGAAGACTTTAAGATTATTGCTGTTCAAGGAAAAAAGCAGACTAATCCTTATCTGCTACGCGTCATTGCACAAATGAATATATAAACAAACTTGGCATCTGTCAGCTTCACATACTTCACAGATGAATCAGTAGACCAGCTGGGACAATAAACTCTGCAGTTAGTTGCAGAGTTTTGTTCCCATCACTCTCAAACAGGTGTTCAACCTGCTAGACAGAGATGCTAGCCGTTCAAAAGGCTTTGAATTATACTCATGCTGAACACCGACAACTTGTGTTCCCTTCCCTGTGATCGAATCAGATACTGATTCGAAAATTGCCATTGAAACCTAGCAACAAGAACACGTACATGACAACATCCATCTGATCAAAATGTCATATTAATGCAAAGACTCAAACGTCAAGGCCGTCAGATACTTATCAACTGGGTCCCAATTCTTGTAGGAATATTAGAGAATGCCATTGCAGCTAAAGCTGCAAAACCTGCAACTAAGAGGAGAAATGTAGACATTTACATTCCACAGAGTCTATCACAGGTTAAGAAATTAATTAGATATTGAGGAATGCAGATGTACAGTGACCATAACACAGCAGATGTTAAATCAGGATCTGCTGTTTGGTACAAGAATTCAACAAACTACGAACCACTTATATTGATGAAAGGAAGCAGTAGAACAACAGAGTACACTTACCTCCAAAATATCAGGCTTGGATACCCATGAGCATGGGAAATAGGTTCCAGAAGATGAGAAGGAATGGCAGCACCGTGGAGAAAAACACGACGTAGCACTGCAACATTATCTAACACAGTGCAGTTACAAACCAAATATAATTTCAACTGAGATTTAAAAGAACAGAAGCTGTCTAACACATTGGCCATAATCTTACTGAAGCGAATATACTCATACATCACCTAAGTAGACAAACGAGAAACGAATAAATGTGGGCCAGACAAACGTTTATTGCTTGCACAAAAATATTCCTGAAAAATATTAACTGTAGTTTTGACTCTTATAATATAAGGCTTAGTGAGATCAAAGACTATTAATTCATTTTACATCCTACCTTGCTATAATTGTTTTCTTTCAGATATGTAAGTTATATATAAATGGTAATTCTTATTGTTGTAGTTGTAAGTTAATATATTTATAACAGTTAAACGGAGAGATACATACAGATATGGACAAGTTAAAGGTTAAAACACTTCTGGGTAACGAGTTTGTCCTGGACGTGGACAGGGAAAAGTCCACCATTGAGGAAGTGAAGGACCAGCTGGAGGAGCTGACGGGAGTCAAGTACTGGCAGCAGGAACTGGTTCAGGGCGGCCGCAGACTCCACGACGACCTCACCCTTAACCAGTGTTACCTACAGCCTCACCACGTTGTTACCCTCGTCCTTAACCTGACTGCTGGACCCATGGACTATTGCCAGTTACCGGAGTGATCTGACTGTTGATTACCGGAGTGACCTGACTGTTGATTTCAGGAGTGACCTGACTGTTGATTAAAGGAGTGATCTGACTGCTGATTACAGGAATAACCCGACAGCTGATTACTATTGTGATTAAAAAAAATGTGTGTGTGTGTACTTGTTGTATTTGCTGGGTCGAACATCTGCTCCTAAGCCCCGCATTTCAACCATCATTACCAACCATCATTAAGCAGTGGCTCTTTTCACTTGCTTTACTTATCATGTTTACACTTAAAGCTGTATATCGAATTGACTTCGACAACTTCCTCATCTAATCCTAACTTTGTAATATAAATTGTGTCACTGTAATGATAAATGATAAACATTACTTTGGTTTTACAATACGTATATATCACCTAGCAAAATGAATGTCACTGTATGCCAAACGTAGGTTTGATATAGATGCTGTACACCTGTTTACTACAGCCAGTATTGTAATGATTTGTAGAAGTTGTTACGAACAAAGTTTCTGATTCTGATTCGGACAATTGTGACTTTTATGTAAGTTATGTTCTACAATTAATGGCTTGGCACTTTCTACAGATAGTTTCCTTCCTCTTCCGTTCCTCTTATGAGCAACGGAAAACTGAAAACTTTTTTCAGTGACATTTTTTTCAGTGTCACTGCCTGTGGCACTGAAAAAGTTCTTTCTGAAAACCCTGTGGTTTACCTGTGTTTCCAATTTTCAATTATGTCTTCTCCTACTACTATTCCTCTATCTGAATATTGCTTGTTACGGTATAGACACCATCGTCGGAGTGTGGAGTGGCAATTTTAGCGCCATTTATGGGTCTGCACTCCAACTCCCCTTGTATTGGGTGCCATGTAGACAACGCCATCTGTGAGGTGGTGGCCTGGTATCAGCGAATGACTCCAGTTTCCTGCCTTACTCAGAAAGAGAGGCCGATGTGGATAACCTCTAGTGGGTAGCGTATCAGGATCAATGCCATCTAGGTTGTAGCTACAAGGCATAGTTACTCACACATGTCAATTCTCCGGTGAACGAGTGTTATCCCAAGGTTACCTAGTGTACTGTCCATCTGGCTAATGACGTTTTTATGTCCACAGAGGTGACATATGAAGGCGGTTGACCTGAGGAGGGCAGTTTACCTTGGGCAGTTCACGAACCTTTAGCTTGGTCCTGCAAGAAGATTAAGTAGCCTTTGTCGATCCGAGCAATGTGTGTTAGCTGCTGGTATACGCATTGTTGGTGAAGATCGGCGTACCCGGGATTGGCTAGTAAGGGTTACGGAAGACAGTGATGTGCATTTAGCAAAGTGCTGCTAGAAGCTTCTGCCAGGGAGTTGGCTACCCCTGTTTGAGTTAGTTTGGGACCCTGTCAGCGTGTTTCTGAAGCCCTCTGCCAGTGAGTAGCTGGAGAGCGAAGGTGGGGTGTAGGCACATCGTGATACTGTGTGGGTGGACTGGCCCATGTAGAAGGTGAACTCGTCAGTGTTTGCCAGTGCAAGTGGAAAATGTACTCGGACTGTGGAATCACTGGAGTTGATGAACACTACTAAGGTATTTGTGTCCTGCATGAAAGAGACACTATTGTAACTATTGTAAATATACTTTAATATTAATATATATATTGGTGAAGGGAAGTGTGTATCACTTATTCCACCACCCCCTTATTTATTCATTACACTACTTCTTGAGACAACCAGTTCTTGAAAGCTTACTACCTACTTGGGGTCAGATACAGAAAAGAGGTTATAACATCCAGAACCTGGTTACTGGTCCAAAGTGGCTGTAACATTGCTTCTATACCATCTTTGTTAATCACCTTGGTATCTTCTACGTCGTTATTATGTCTGCACTATTCGTTCTTTCCTCAAGTGAATTGAGGTCCAGTTCCTTCAGTCTTTCTTCATAGCTCAGGAACGAGCCATGTTTCATATTTTTACCATTTTCTAGTTTTGCTTTGTGCTCTTCAGGTAGGTGTTCCATGCTGGGGCCCCTTACTTTGTCCTCCTTCAGGTAGGTGTTCCATGCTGGGGCCCCTTACTTTGTCCTCCTTCAGGTAGGTGTTCCATGCTGGGGCTCCTTACTTTGTCCTCCTTCAGGTAGGTGTTCCATGCTGGGGCCCCTTACTTTGTCCTCCTTCAGGTAGGTGTTCCATGCTGGGGCCCCTTACTTTGTCCTCCTTCAGGTAGGTGTTCCATGCTGGGGCTCCTTACTTTGTCCTCCTTCAGGTAAGTGTTCCATGCTGGAGCTCCTTACTTTGTCCTCCTTCAGGTAGGTGTTCCATGCTGGGGCCCCTTACTTTGTCCTCCTTCAGGTAGGTGTTCCATGCTGGGGCTCCTTACTTTGTCCTCCTTCAGGTAGGTGTTCCATTTTGTTATTCATATAAACACCTATACATCACGCTATTGTGAGTTGTGTGTGTATTGCGAAGGTTGTGTGTAGTGAAGGTTGTGTGTTAAGAAGGTTGTGTGTAATGGAGGTTATTTGTAGTGAAAGTTGTGTAAGGTGTTGTGTGTTTTGATAGTTATGTGTTTTGAAAGTTATGTGTTGTGAAGGTTGTGTGTTGTAAGGGTTGTGGGGTGTGAAGGTTGTTTGTAGTGAAGGTTGTGGGTAGTGAAGGTTGTGTGTTGCGAAGGTTTAGTGTTTTGAATGGTGTTGTGAGGGTTGTGTGTTATATGGGTTGCGTGTTTTGAATGTTGTGAGTAGTGAAGGTTGTGTGTTGTGAAGTTTGTGCTGTAAAGATTGTGAAGGTTGTGTGTTTTGAAGGTTGCTTGTAGTGAAGGTTGTGAGTTGTGAAGGTTGAGTGTACTCGCCTATTTGTGCTTGTAGGGGTTGAGCTTTGGCTCTTTGTCCACAGTGTAGTGAAGGTTGCGTGTTGTGAAGGTAGTGTGATGTGAAGTTTGTGTTAGTGACGGTTGTGAAGGTTGTATGTAGTGAAGATTGTGTGTAGTGAGTTGTATCTTGTGAAGGTTTTGTGAGATGAAGGTTGTGTGTTGTGTTGGTTGTATGTTGTGTGTAGCGAAGGTTGCGTGTTGTTAAGATTGTGTGTTGTGAAAGTTGTGTATGTAAACGCTGTATGTTGTTAAGGTTTTGTGTTAATAGTTAATAGTTAACGGTTGTGAAGGTTGTGTTGTAAGGGTTGTGGGTTGAGGGTTCTTGTGTATAGTGATGGCAGTGTGTAGTGTAGGTTTTGTGTTATGAAGGTTGTGTGTTTTGAAGGTTGTGTTGTGAAAGTTATGTGTTGTGAAGGATGTGTGAGGTAAGAGTTGTGTGTTGTGAAGGTTGTGTGTGTATGTAGGGAAGATTGTGTGCTGTTAAAGTTGTGTGTTGTGAAGGTTGAGTGTTGTGAATGTTGTGAGCTGTGAAGGTTGTGTTGTGAAGGTTGCGTGTTGTGATGTTTTTGTAAAGGTTGTGTGTTATGAATATTGAGTGTAATAAAAATTATGTGAAGATAATTTTGTGTGCTGTGAAGGGTGCGAGTATTGATGGTTGTGCTCACCAAGTTGTGTGAGTACAAGCAAGCACAACAACTCGCCTAGTTGTGCTTGCGGGGGATGAGCTCTGACTCTTTGGACCCGCTTCTCAACTGTCAATCAACTGGTGTTCAGATTCCAGAGCCTACTAGACTCTATCAAATCTCTATTTGAAATTGTGTATGGTGTCTGCCTCCACCACATCACTACTTACTGCATTCCATTTCTTAACTACTGACACTGAAAAAAATTCTTTCTAATGTCTCTGTGGCTAATCTGGGTACTAAGTTTCAACCTGTGTCCCCTTGTTCTTATTCCACCCGTGTTGAAGAGTTTGCCTTTGACCATCCTGTCAATTCCCCTGAGCATTTTGTAGGTGGTTATCATGTACCCGGGAGCCGGTCGGCCGAGCGGACAGCACGCTGGACTTGTGATCCTGTGGTCCTGGGTTCGATCCCAGGAGCCGGAGAGAAACAATGGGCAGAGTTTCTTTCACCCTATGCCCCTGTTACCTAGCAGTAAAATAGGTACCTGGGTGTTAGTCTGCCGTCACGGGCTGCTTCCTGGGGGTGGAGGCCTGCTCGAGGACCGGGCCTCGGGGACACTAAAAAGCCCCGAAATTGTCTCAAGATAACCTCAAGATTACCTCCCTTACTCTTCTGTTTTCCACGAACGTGAGATTAGGCTCTCATACCTCTCGGTTCCGGGACTAGTCTGGTGGCATACCTCTGAATCTTCTCTAACTTTGTCTTGTGTTTAACTAGGTATGGACTCCAGGCTGGAGCTGCATACTCCAGGATTGGTCTTACATAAGTGGTATACAAGGTCATGAACGATTCCTTACACATTACTTGTGTGTAGTGAACCTTGTTTGTAGTGAAGATTGTTTGTTAAGTTTATTTGCTTTGAAGATTGTGTGTAGTGTAGGTTGTGTTGTAAGGGTTGTGGATTGTGAAGGCTGTGTGTTGTAATGGCTTTGAATTGTGAAAGTCGTTTGTTGTGAAGGTAGTGTGTTGTGAAGATTGTGTGTTTTGAAGGATGTGTGTTGTGGAGGTTGTGTGTTTTAAGCGTTGTGGGTTTTGAACGTTGTGTGTAGTGAAGGTTGAGTGTTGTGAAGGTTATGTTTGTGAAGGTTGTGTGTAGTGGAGGTTGTGTGTAGTGAAGGTTGTGTGTAGTGGAGGTTGTGTGTAGTGAAGGTTGTGTGCTTGTGAAGGTTGTGTGTAGTGAAGGTTGTGTGCTTGTGAAAGTTGTGTACTGTGAATGTTGTGTGTTTTGAAGGTTGTTTATTATGAAGTTTGTGGGAAGAGTGAGTGTAGTGAGATTTACGTGTAGTGAAGGTTTTGTGTTGTGAAAGTTGTGTTTTGTTAAGGTTGTGTGTTGAAAGAGTTGCGAGTTGTAAAGATTGTGTATAGTGAAGGTTGTATGAAGTGAAGGTTGTGTGTTGTGAAGATTGTGTGTTCTGAATGTTGTGTGAAGGGAAAGTTGTTAGTTGTGAAGGTTGTCAGTTGTGAAGGTTGTGTGTTTTTAAGGTTGTGTGTTGTGAAGTTTTTTTGTGGTGAAAGTTGAGTGTTTCAAAGATTGTAGTGATAGTTGTGTGTAGTGAAGGTTGTGTGTTGTTAATTTAAGGTTGTGTGTAGTGAAGGTTGTCTGTAGTGAAGGTGTTACAGGCGCAGGCCGTCACATAGAGAGAGGGTGTGTATCTAGAGCTCCAATTGTCCTGATACTGAAAATGGAAGGTGTAGAGAGTAAACTGGTGCTAGTGAGGGAGCTGTGTGGGGCTCTAAAGGTGGGGGTTGAGTCCCTGCGGGAGGGGCTACGGCAAATGTAGGAGCTAAGACTGACGAAAAAAACGTCAAGAAAATTAGGAAAGCAGCAGTAGAAAGTCGTCGTCCTGAAATGTCGTAAAGGACTCGGGTTTTAAGAAGACTTTGACAGAGCCGCCTGCAGATGTCTTAAGGACTTCTAGTTTGCCGTGTTCAAAGTTGGAAGAAGCTGTAGAGAGCAGTTTGCTCTATAGGAAAGGCAGCGAAGGGAGCGTAGGAACCTTAAGATGCTCAGAAATTAAATGAAGTACCTATGCGTATTTTAGTGGTGGGAGATTCCCAGGTGAAGTATTTGGATAAAATTTTTTGTGCCAGAGATAGGGGGAACAGGTTAAGGGTGTGCTATGCAGCAGCTAGAATTGGTGACATTGGTAACACCATGAATGATATTATGGCTGGAGATAGGAACAAACCAATTATGTGTATCAGTGAAGGTGGAAATGATGATGGACGAGTTAGGCGTGAGGCACTGGTACAGAGGTTTAGGATAATTATTGAATTAGTTAGGAGCAGGGGAGGAGTCCCGATCATTTGTGGCAGTCTTCCAAGAAAGGGCGTTGGAAATGTATGGTTGTCGAGGGCACTTGGTGTCAATTGCCGACTGGACAAATATTGCAAATAAAATACAATATCATTCATAGATAACTGGGAACACTTCTATGGAAGAAATGACATGTATGCTCGGGATGGGAATTTATCTATCCAAGGCTGGGGTTGTTGCTGTTGCGAACTCGTTGGAACTTGTGGTTGAAGAGTTTTGTTTGGGTTTAAACTGTTAGTAGATAGTGGTATGGTAAATGACATGGAGAAAGGCGGTAATAAAAGTATGTATTTGTGTGGGAAACAAATTGGCAAAATGATGAGGGAAGGAGAAGGGCCTCAAAATAACGATTCACTTAGTATATATTACACGGACAGTAGGAGTCGAAGAAACAAAATGTGCTCCTGTGTGCACCAAAAAATTAGATATTATTACACATGCCAAAACGTGGATGAATGTAGAACGAAGAGAACTACTAGCTGAATATCAAATGAAGGGATTTAAACTATTTCTCACAGATATATATATTAGACGAGGAGGAGGAGGAGTAATCATGTATGTTAGGGAAAATTTAAAATGTAGTCTCAAAGAGGGAATTAAATCCGAGCCACACACAGAAACTATTTGGCTGGAATTAAACGAAAAGGCAAATAATCTTATAAAAGAAGTTATATACAGGCCACCAAACTTAGACAGAATGGAAGCAAAGCATCTATGTGGTGAAATATCTAGAGCATCTAGGTCTAACAGTATTTGTGTCATAGGTGACTTTAATTTTAATGGAATAAACTGGTTTAACAGAACAGGGAATAATAAAACAGAAGATTTTCAAGAAATAATTGACGACTGCTTTCTTACGCAACACGTTAAGGAACCAACGCAGGAAAATAATATTTTAGACTTAGTGTTAATTAACAAGGAAACACAAATTAATGACATAGAAATAGGGAGTTAGCTAGTGAACAGTGATCACAAAGAAATCAGATTAGGTATAGAATGGAATTGATTTGTAGGGGAAAATTCTGTTAACGTGCCAGATTTTAGAAAAGCTGATTTTAATAGCCTAAGAATGTTTTGGCGTGAAATAGATTGGAAAGTCTTCGGCACACAGAGTGGGCCGGACTTGGAGCGAGACGTGAACCCAGCGATGGGTGATGTAAAATGGGATTTCGATGTGGATTCAAAATATAACTTATTTAAAAATATTCTATGCAAAGCACAGAAACGTAGTATACCATACAAATTTAATAGAAAGAATAATAATGACACGAAATATTAACAAAGCATCTGAAGAACGTTAAGGTTGATAGAGAGCTGGTACAAAAGGATTATAATAGGGAAGTCAGTTTAGAACTAAATTCGTTCAACTGGTTAGAAATGCTAAAAAATAGATAAGGAGGGCAAAAAGAAACTATGAAGTTTGCATAACAGGGCAAGCAAAAACAAATCGTAAAGGTTTTTTTCAATTATATCGAACAAAGATTTGAGAAAGGATAGGTCCAATTAAAACTGAGACAGGTCAGATAACGGATAATGACGAAGAGATGAGTAGTATTTTAAATATATATTTTATATCTGTATTTACTAAAGAGGACCTTAACACTATGTCATCAGCCAAACAGGTCTTTGTGGGTTTGGAAGAGGACAGGTTGACTAGATTAGCAGTTACCAGGGAGGATGTTATTAAACAAACAGTGAAACTCAAACAAACAAATCCCCAGGGCCGGATGAAGTATTTGCCAGGAAGCTTAAAGAATGCAAAGAGGAGCTTTGCGAGCCACTGTCAACCATATTTAATAAATCAATTGAGTCAGGCAGAGTGTCAGAGTCATGGAAGGTTACTAATGTGGTACCAGTTTTTAAGAAAGGACATAGATCACTTGCGTCAAATTATCGGTCAATTAGCCTAACGTCTATTGTGGGAAAGTTACTTGAACTGATAACTGCAAATACAATTCGCCTTTATCTTGAAAAACATATATAAATTAAAAAAAGATTCCCAACATGGTTTTACAAATGGCCGCTCATGTTTAACAAATTTCCTATCATTTTATTCCAGCATAATTGAGGTTCTTGGTTATCTTGAGATGATTTCAGGGCTTTAGTGTCCCCGCGGCCCGGTCCTCGACCAAGCCTCCACCCCCAGGAAGCAGCACGTGACAGCTGACTAACACCCAGGTACCTATTTACTGCTAGGTAACAGGGGCATAGGGTGAAAGAAACTCTGCCCATTGTTTCTCGCCGGCACCTGGGATCGAACCCAGGACCACAGGATCACAAGTCCGGCGTGCTGTCCGCTCGGCCGACCGGCTCCCTGAGGCAGTTGATAGTGGTAAGGATTGTGATATTGTGTACCTTGACTTTAGAAAAGCTTTTGATACAGTGCCTGGTGAAAGACTGATTAAAAAGATAGAGGCTCATGTTATTGGAGTACTATATTAAGTTGGTTTAGGGCATGTCTATACCAAAGGAAACAGAGCGTAAGTATGAATGGGGTTAAGTCAGATTGGGAAAAGTGTTGTAAGTGGAGTGCCTCAAGGCTCTGTCCTGGGACCTCTGTTGTTTATAATTTATATAAATGATTTAGATTCAGGTTTTAGTAGCAACATTTGCAGATTTGCCGATGATATAAAAATAGGTAGGTAAACACAAAAAAAAATTCACTATCACTTTAAGTCGATCTAATAGGGATTTGAAATGTTCAAAATATTGGCAGATGTAGTTTAATTCTGATAAATGTAAAGTTTTGAGGCTAGGTAATAATGATAAAGTTACAAGATACAAGCTACATGGTGTTGAGATTGCAAAGTCGTATTGCGAAAGGGATCTGGGAGTTATGATTAGTAAGAATTTAAAACCAAAAGATCAATGCATGAATGTTCGTAATAAGGCAAATAGGACACAGATTTACTAACTGAAGCGTTAGTAACAAGACACCCGGTGTTGTTCTTCAGCTATATCTTGCTCTGTTTAGGCCCCATTTAGGTTATGCAGTTCAGTTTTGGTCGCCGTACTATAGAATGGATATAAATTCACTTGAACGTGTCCAGCGTAGGATGAGAAAGTTAATTCCACAAATTAGAAACTTGTCACATGAAGAAAAATTAACAAAGTTTAAATTGCTTTCACTGGAAAAAACAAAGAGTTATGGGTGACATGATAGAGGTTTGTAAGTGGATGTAAACTACTTGTAAATCACCCCCATAGCCAGGGGGGGTGGATTCAATATATAACTTATTTAAGAATATTCTAAACAAAGCACAGGAACGTAGTATACCATACAAATTGAATAGATCGTATACTAATGACCCAAAGTGGATAACAAAGAATTTGAAGAACCTTATAGGTAAAAAGAGAGCTTGGTACAAAAGGATTAAAAATGGGGAGGTCACTTTAGAACAGGAATTCGTACAACTGGTTAGAAATGTTAAAAAAGAGATAAGGAAAGCAAAAAGAAACTATGAAGTTCGCATAGCAGGGCAAGCAAAGACAAATCCTAAAGGGTTTTTTCAGTTATATCGTACTAAGACTAGGGAAAGGATAGGTCCATTAAAAACTGAGACAGGTCAAATAACAGATAGTGATGATGAGATGAGTAGTATTTTTAATAAATATTTTGTATCTGTATTTACTAAAGAGGAACTTAACAATATGCCTTCAGCCGAACAAGTCTATGTGGGTGGGGACGAGGACAGGTTGACGAGTTTAGCAGTTACCAGGGAGGATGTTCTTAAACAAATAGTAAAACTCAAACCAAACAAATCCCCAGGGCCGGATGAAGTGTTTGCTAGGGTGCTTAAAGAATGCAAAGAGGAACTTTGTGACCCACTGTCAACCATATTTAATAAATCAATAGAGTCAGGCAGAGTGCCAGAGTTTTGGAAAGTTGCTAATGTGATACCAGTTTTTAAGAAAGGAGATAGATCACTTGCGTCTAACTATCGACCAATTAGCCTAACGTCTATTGTGGGAAAGTTACTCGAATCTATAATAGCAAATAAAATTCATCTTCATCTTGAAAAACATAAATTAATAATCGAGTCGCAACATGGTTTTATAAATGGCCGTTCATGTTTAACAAATTTGTTATCTTTTTATTCTAGCATTGTTGAGGCAGTTGATAGTGGTAAGGATTGCGATGTTGTATACCTTGACTTTAGCAAAGCTTTTGATACAGTGCCACATGAAAGACTGATTAAAAAAATAGAGTCTCATGGTATTGGGGGTGCTATATTAAGCTGGATTAGGGCATGGCTATACCAAAGGAAACAGAGAGTTAGTATAAATGGAATCAAGTCAGAGTGGGAAAATGTTGTAAGTGGAGTGCCTCAAGGCTCTGTCCTGGGACCTCTGTTGTTTATAATATATATAAATGATTTAGATTCAGGTTTGAGTAGCAACATTTGCAAATTTGCCGATGATACGAAAATCGGTAGGGAAATTAATTCGGAGGAGGACTCACTATCACTTCAAGTTGATCTAGATAGGGTTTTGAAATGGTCAAAGGATTGGCAGATGCAGTTTAATGCTGATAAATGTAAAGTTCTGAGGTTAGGTAATGATGATAGAGTTACAAGATACGAGCTAGATGGTGTTGTGATTGCGAAGTCGGATTGCGAAAGGGATCTGGGAGTTATGATTAGTAAGAATTTAAAACAAAAGGATCAATGCATAAATGTTCGTAATAAGGCAAATCGGACACTTGGATTTATTAATCGCAGCGTTAGTAACAAGACACCTGGTGTGGTTCTCAAGCTATATCTTGCTCTAGTTAGGCCCCATTTAGATTATGCAGTTCAGTTTTGGTCGCCATATTATAAGAACATAAGAACATAAGAACAAAGGTAACTGCAGAAGGCCTATTGGCCCATACGAGGCAGCTCCTATTCTATAACCACCCAATCCCACTCATATACTTGTCCAACCCGTGCTTGAAACAATCGAGGGACCCCACCTCCACAATGTTACGCGGCAATTGGTTCCACAAATCAACAACCCTGTTACTGAACCAGTATTTACCCAAGTCTTTCCTAAATCTAAACTTATCCAATTTATATCCATTGTTTCGTGT
The DNA here is from genome assembly GCF_040958095.1 of Procambarus clarkii. Taxonomy (NCBI): domain Eukaryota; kingdom Metazoa; phylum Arthropoda; class Malacostraca; order Decapoda; family Cambaridae; genus Procambarus; species Procambarus clarkii. The sequence continues at coordinate 32,848,046 of NC_091195.1, forward strand.
TATGTCCTGTGTTGATACTTTTAATACCCTATTAATATCCCCCCGGTTATGTCCATTCATCCACTTGTAAACCTCTATCATGTCACCCCTAACTCTTCGCCTTTCCAGTGAATGCAACTTAAGCTTTGTTAATCTTTCTTCATATGAAAGATTTCTAATTTGGGGAATTAACTTAGTCATCCTACGCTGGACACGTTCAAGTGAATTTATATCCATTCTATAATATGGCGACCAAAACTGAACTGCATAATCTAAATGGGGCCTAACTAGAGCAAGATATAGCTTGAGAACCACACCAGGTGTCTTGTTACTAACGCTGCGATTAATAAATCCAAGTGTCCGATTTGCCTTATTACGAACATTTATGCATTGATCCTTTTGTTTTAAATTCTTACTAATCATAACTCCCAGATCCCTTTCGCAATCCGACTTCGCAATCACAACACCATCTAGCTCGTATCTTGTAACTCTATCATCATTACCTAACCTCAGAACTTTACATTTATCAGCATTAAACTGCATCTGCCAATCCTTTGACCATTTCAAAACCCTATCTAGATCAACTTGAAGTGATAGTGAGTCCTCCTCCGAATTAATTTCCCTACCGATTTTCGTATCATCGGCAAATTTGCAAATGTTGCTACTCAAACCTGAATCTAAATCATTTATATATATTATAAACAACAGAGGTCCCAGGACAGAGCCTTGAGGCACTCCACTTACAACATTTTCCCACTCTGACTTGATTCCATTTATACTAACTCTCTGTTTCCTTTGGTATAGCCATGCGCTAATCCAGCTTAATATAGCACCCCCAATACCATGAGACTCTATTTTTTTAATCAGTCTTTCATGTGGCACTGTATCAAAAGCTTTGCTAAAGTCAAGGTATACAACATCGCAATCCTTACCACTATCAACTGCCTCAACAATGCTAGAATAAAAAGATAACAAATTTGTTAAACATGAACGGCCATTTATAAAACCATGTTGCGACTCAATTATTAATTTATGTTTTTCAAGATGAAGACGAATTTTATTTGCTATTATAGATTCGAGTAACTTTCCCACAATAGACGTTAGGCTAATTGGTCGATAGTTAGACGCAAGTGATCTCCTTTCTTAAAAACTGGTATCACATTAGCAACTTTCCAAAACTCTGGCACTCTGCCTGACTCTATTGATTTATTAAATATGGTTGACAGTGGGTCACAAAGCTCCTCTTTGCATTCTTTAAGCACCCTAGCAAACACTTCATCCGGCCCTGGGGATTTGTCTGGCTCGAGTTCCACTACCCGTTTAAGAACATCCTCCCTAGCAACTGCCAAACTCATCAACCCGTCCCCGCCCCCACCCACACAGACTTGTTCGGCCGAAGGCACATTGTTAAGTTCCTCTTTAGTAAATACAGATACAAAATGTTTATTAAAAATACTACTCATCTCTTCATCACTATCTGTTATTTGACCTGTCTCAGTTTTTAATGGACCTATCCTTTCCCTAGTCTTAGTACGATATAACTGAAAAAAACCTTTAGGATTTGTCTTTGCTTGCCCTGCTATGCGAACTTCATAGTTTCTTTTTGCTTTCCTTTTCTCTTTTTTAACATTTCTAACCAGTTGTACGAATTTCTGTTCTAAAGTGACCTCCCCATTTTTAATCCTTTTGTACCAAGCTCTCTTTTTACCTATAAGGTTCTTCAAATTCTTTGTTATCCACTTTGGGTCATTAGTATACGATCTATTCAATTTGTATGGTATACTACGTTCCTGTGCTTTGTTTAGAATATTCTTAAATAAGTTATATATTGAATCCACATCGAAATCCCCATTTAAGTCACCTATCGCTGGGTTCATGTCTCGCTCCAAGACCGGCCCACACCCCATACCCAAGCCTTTCCAATCAATTTGACCCAAAAAATTTCTTAGGCTATTAAAATCAGCTTTTCGAAAATCTGGCACTTTAACAGAATTTTCTCCTACTGGTCTATTCCATTCTATGCTAAATCTGATTTCTTTGTGATCACTGCTCCCTAGCTCACTCCCTATTTCGATGTCATTAATTTGCGTTTCCCTGTTAGTTAACACTAAATCTAAAATATTATTTTCCCGTGTTGGTTCCTTAATGTGTTGCGTAAGAAAGCAATCGTCAATTAATTCTAGAAAATCTTCTGCTTCACTATTCCCTGTTTTGTTCAACCAGTTTATTCCGCTAAAATTAAAGTCACCCATGACATAAATACTGTTAGATCTAGATGCTCTAGATATTTCATCCCATAGATGCTTTGCTTCCATTCTGTCTAAATTTGGTGGCCTATATATTACTCCTATTATAATATTATTAGCTTTTTCGTTTAATTCAATCCAAATAGTTTCTGTGTGTGGCTCTGTTTTGATTCCCTCTTTGAGACTACATTTCAAATTGTCCCTAACATATATGGCTACTCCACCTCCTCGTCTAATATATCTATCTGTGTGAAATAGTTTAAATCCATATATTTGATATTCAGCTAATAGTTCTCTATTTTCTACATTCATCCACGTTTCGGTAAGTGCAATAATATCTATTTTTTCTGTGCAGACAAGAGCATTTAATTCGTTAATTTTATTTCTTAGACTTCTACTGTTAGTGTAATATACCCTAAGTGAATTGTTATTTTGCGGACCTTCTCTTTCCCTGATCGTTTTGCCAATTCCTTTCTCCCACAAACACATACTTTTATTACCTCCTTCCTCCAAATCAATTCCCATACCTCTATCTACTAACAGTTTAAACCCAAACAAACACCTCTAACCACTTCTTCTAGCGAGTTCGCAACAGCAACAACCCCAGCTCTCGATAGATGCACCCCATCACGAGCATACATTTCATTTCTTCCATAGAAGTGTTCCCAGTTGTCTATGAAAGATATTGCATTTGATTTGCAATATCTTTCCAGCCGGCAATTGACACCAAGTGCCCTCGATATCCATTCATTTCCCACTCCCTTTCTTGGAAGAATGCCACATATGATCGGGATTCCTCCCTTGCTCCTAACTAATTCAATGACTGTCCTGAATCTCTGTATTAGTTCCTCACTCCTAACTCGTCCAACATCATTACCCCCTGCACTAATACAAATAATGGGTTTGTTTCCATTTCCCGTCATAATATCATTCATGTTTCCAACAATATCACCAATTCCAGCTCCCGGATAGCAAACCCTTAATCTGTTCCCCCTGTCTCTGGCACAAAACGTTGTCTAAATACCTCACCTGGGAATCTCCCACAACCAAAATTCGCTTCGATTCTCCCTTTTCCTTTCGAGCAGTTTGAGGGACCTGCGCTTCAATGCTCCTCGTTACTTTGTCTTTGCCACCTTGTTGAATAACAGGTTCAACACGGCACTCGTCCTCTAATACGTCAAATGCGTTAAAAGTCCTTAGGTGTAGGCTATTAGTTGTCGATTTTGCCAAGGTCTTCTTAAGACCCCTGTCTTTCACAACTTGCCAAGACGAGGTCTTCTTATTATTTGTCCCGTCAGTCCTTCTTAATGAGGTCCCGTCAACACTGGCCTCCTCCTTCGTTTCCTCCCGAAGTCTCAGCCGTCGTACCTCCTCCCGCAGGGAATCCATCTCTGCTCTCAGAGCTCCAACCAGACTCACCAAATCTTTCACTAATCCTTCCATTATTGCAATAATAATGTTATTAGAATCAGAGCGCCAACTAACACAACCTCTCACTGTGACTGCACCTGACTGAATTTTATAGATTATAGATTCGAGTAACTTTCCCACAATAGACGTTAGGCTAATTGGTCGATAGTTAGATGCAAGTGATCTATCTCCTTTCTTAAAAACTGGTATCACATTAGCAACTTTCCAAAACTCTGGCACTCTGCCTGACTCTATTGATTTATTAAATATGGTTGACAGTGGGTCACAAAGCTCCTCTTTGCATTCTTTAAGCACCCTGGCAAACACTTCATCCGGCCCTGGGGATTTGTTTGGTTTGAGTTTTACTATTTGTTTAAGAACATCCTCCCTGGTAACTGCAAAACTCGTCAACCTGTCCTCGTCTCCACCCACATAGACTTGTTCGGCTGAAGGCATATTGTTAAGTTCCTCTTTAGTAAATACAGATACAAAATATTTATTAAAAATACTACTCATCTCTTCATCACTATCTGTTATTTGACCTGTCTCAGTTTTTAATGGACCTATCCTTTCCCTAGTCTTAGTACGATATAACTGAAAAAACCCTTTAGGATTTGTCTTTGCTTGCCCTGCTATGCGAACTTCATAGTTTCTTTTTGCTTTCCTTATCTCTTTTTTAACATTTCTAACCAGTTGTACGAATTCCCGTTCTAAAGTGGCCTCCCCATTTTTAATCCTTTTATACCAAGCTCTCTTTTTACCTATAAGGTTCTTCAAATTCTTTGTTATCCACTTTGGGTCATAAGTATTCGATCTATTCAATTTGTATGGTATACTACGTTCCTGTGCTTTGTTTAGAATATTCTTAAATAAGTTATATATTGAATCCACATCGAAATCCCCATTTAAGTCACCTATCGCTGGGTTCATGTCTCGCTCCAAGACCGGCCCGCACCCCATATCAAAGACTTTCCAATCAATTTGACTCAAAAAAATTCTTAGGCTATTAAAATCAGCTTTACGAAAATCTGGCACTTTAACAGAATTTTCTCCTACAGGTCTATTCCATTCTATGCTAAATCTGATTTCTTTGTGATCACAGTTCCCTAGCTCACTCTAATGGTACATGCCTCTAATACCTGGGTCTAATAACTGGGCATTCATGCCTCTAATAACTGGGTCTAATAACTCACATGCCTCTAATAACTGGGCATTCGGTGATGTAGTGTGGGAGATCGTGCAGCAGTTCCTTCTCAGAGTTTGCAACTGGAGTGCTCAGGATTGGGAGATCAGTCACCTGCAGCCACCTGCCACAGGTAACGGTAACTCAACCTGATCCTTGCAACCACTGTATCGCACAGTCTGGTGGACGTTTTGTGCTGCCCATAGATATAGGTTTCAGATCTCAACAAAACATAGCTTTTTATACTAGTACTTTCAGGTCGTTGGGAGTCAGTAATTTCTTTCCTATCAGACCTGAGTGTTTGGACCAACACAGTTTTGACAGCAGAGATGGGGATACCTAGATCTAATTCAACTTCATCTTTGTTGCACGCTAATTTGGCTGCAATATCTGTCTCAATATGATGGGTTATATTTATGTGTGAAAGTATCCATACAAAGGAGATTCGAGACCCTTTACTCTGTGCAGCAATTAGGTCATTTATAAATGGTAGTATGAGGTTCTTGCTGTCGATCTTCTTCTTGATAGTAGGTGCAGTTTGCATGAAGGGTTTGTCCTCCCGATGACTGCACCAGTACAGATGTTGGTAGAGGCGTTTATGATGAGGATGATAAGAGTTTCAAAAGTGCTTGTTGTGTTGTGCTGTAGACAGAGGAGCGGCGACTAAAACAGAGGTGTATGTTCGAGGGAGACTTGCCGCACCGTAGGGCGGTGTGTTGTGTTTATGGCGTCAGCTGATCTTGGGGCTGCGACGAGGCAGTTGTTTTCTGTGTTTCGCTGTTGGTGGCGCCAGGTATAAATGTGGCGCGGGTCAGATGTGACCCAATTTGTTGGTCTACTGGAGATATTTAACCAGTGCTCTGACTATTTGGTATTTTTCTTGTAATGAGTGGTCACCGCCTCCTAGTATATGCTCGATGGTAAAGGGTATTTTAAGTGAGATAAGTACTTGTTTGAAATTTACTCTGGCACTATAATGTCGGAAGCAGTGAGGGAGATAGTGTTCGATTGTTTCAGTCACCTGACAGTGGATGCAGAGTTCGTTGATGTCTGTTCTGTACTTAGAGCTGTGTGCTGCCAGTTTGGTGTGTTCCATCTGGTCATCGCTATATCAATTTCTCTGCTTTTATATCTGACATATTTCCAAGTTTCCCATTTCTTTTTAATGGACCCATAGTACAAAGGTGAGCATGACGTTTTCCATTTCGTCGCAAAATCTTGGGTGATGGTATTTTTGAAGGCTCCTTTACGTGCAACATGGGGATTTGGAAGACTGATAATGTGAGGCATGTTGTGCATTGCTTTGGCTAGATGATCTACTAGTTCATTATGGAGAATACCACAATGCGCTGGGACCCATTGGATAGAGGTATCATAACCGTTCAATCGATGTTCATGAAGAAGTTGAAGACATGGGTAAACAAACTCCTTGCACGTTGTTGAAGAGAACGTAATTGCTTGACTCGCACTCTTGGAGTCACTACAGATTGTATATGTCCCGATTGGTAATGTTGTGATTATTTGGAGAGCTTGATATAAGGCATATAATTCAGCTGTGAAAACAGATAGTTGGTTTGGTAACCGCCATCCCTGCTTGAGATGGTATTCCGGTATCCATACAGCACTAGTGACCGAAGGTACGTTGTTCATGATGCGAGATCCATCTGTATAAATCGATGTGGTATTTGGGTAGCAATTTTTCATTGTTGAAACAAAGACTGAGGCTATGGCTGAGTTTGGTGCAGACTTTGGAATGTTGTTCTCCAGTTGTATTGATGTATTAGGAGTTGTATAAAGCCAAGGTGGAATAGTAAGAAAACTATTTCCAACTTACTGTTGGAAACCCAACAGTAAGTTGGGTTTCCGAGTTTTGGAGTAGAGAGAGGTCTATATTGAGGTTATTTGTAGCCCGTGTGAGGAAGGGTTGCGAGTGATTATTGGGAAGCGAGGGTTATGTGGGTTAACTGTTGGGCTAATTTTTTATCTGTATGGGTGTGTCTGGTGAGCATTGGTACAGAGTGACAGATACTTGGCACACATTATGTCTCGTCGGGTGGCTAGGCTTGTGAGGCCCGTTTCCCCGTAAAGTCCGAGAATAGGTCTAGAAGTTTTCGACTGTTTGAAGAGCAGACTTTGAATCACAAAATAATATTCCTCCTCCAATGTTTTTTAATGTACTGGTAGCTAGTTGTAATAGGGCTAGTTCTGCTTGCGAGGACGTCAGCCAGTTGTTTAACCAGACACTGTCAGTCTTTGTGCTAATATTATTTCAATAAAACCCACATGCTGCTCCAGTCCGTCCAGTAGAAGATTGGACTAAGCCGTCGGTGTAGACACAGTGCTCGTGAGATCTTAAATTCTCGAGGGAGGAGGCAATTGTTTCGAGTGTGACAATTTTGAGAAGAGCAAGATTTTCCTTATCTTTCTTGGTGATAGGTGTGTGTGATACTTGAATGGTGGGGTACAGATAAAGAGGAATATCAGAGACAGGTAAATAGCACTTAAAAGGAATGTTAAGTTGAATGAGATTGTAGGCATTGTTTCTCAGCCATTTATTATAAAAGGAGTGAGTTGGTATGTCGGCACCAGTCAATAGGGTGTTAACAGCACTAAATAATTTGTCTCTGAGCAATGCAGGAGATGTAGGGTCTCTCATGACTTTAAGGCAAAAGGTAATGTTGACTTGCATGATTCTCTCTAGTAGTTGGAAGCTTCAGTTCTTCCCTCATATTGATGATTATTGTGCATCTTGGGGCACCAAGAATTATCCTCATGGCTTCATTCTGTACTACTTCAAGTTTGTCCAACACAGAGGAGTGGAAATTAATTATGTGCAAAGCCTTATAATCAACGAGAGATCTAACAAACATCATATAGAATAGTCTAGCATATTTAATATTGAATAGATGGGACTCGATAACCTGGGAAGGCAGTTCATCTAGGGGAAGGAACCCTGATTTCAAACCTCCGCTGCATTGCAGTCATACCCCGTCTTTTGGGAAAGGCTTCAGGAATCAACCTGGAGGAAAAATCAAGAGTTGGAGCCCCTAAGGCAGTTCGTCGTTGACTTCGCCCTCGTTCTGGCAGCCCCTGCGACGGGGCTGGAACCATGTGTATTGGCGTCGCCTTTTCATTAGATAATTTCAGCAACGTGGAGAGGGGGAAACCTGCTGTATGGGTAACAGTTTCTCCTCCATATTGACCTACCTAGGCTTTGCGCCCTGGAAACCAGAGCGCAACTCCATGGTCTCCCGAGACTGAAGGAATCCTACTACAAGTGGATGAATGGATATAACAAATGGGATATTAATAGGGTATTAAAAGTATCAACACAAGACAGAACTCGAATCAATGGGTATAAATTGGTTAAGTTTAGATTTAGGAAATACTTCGGTAAATACTGGTTTGGTAACAGAATTGTTGATTTGTGGAACCAATTACCGCGTAATGTGGTGGAGGTAGGGGTCCCTCGATTGTTTCAAACGTGGGTTGGACATGAATATGAGTGGGATTGGATGGTTATAAATAGGAGCTGCCTCGTATGGTTGAATAGTCCTTCTGAAGTTACATTTGTTCTTATGTTCTTATGAAAGACTGATTAAAAAGTTAGAGGCTCGTGGTATTGGGGGTACTATATTAAGGGTAATTAGGGCATGATTATTCCAAAGGAAACTATGAGTTAGTATAAATGGGGTTAAGTCAGAGTGGGAAGATATTGTAAGTGGGGTGCCTCAAGACTCTGTCCTGGGACCTTTGTTATTCATAATATATATAAATCATTTAGGTTCAGGTTTGAGCAGCAATATTTGCAAATTTGCCGATGATACAAAAACCGGGAGGGAAATATACTTGGAAAAAGACTCTCTAGCTCTTCAAAACTATCTAAATAGGGTTTTGAAATGGTCAAGAGAGTGGCAGATGCAGTTCAATGCTGACAAAATATAAGGTTTTCAGGCTAGATAATGATGATATAGTTACAAAATACGAGCTAGATGGTGTTGAGATTGCTAAGTCGGATTGCGAAAGGGATCTTGGAGTCATGATTTGTAAGAATTTATAATCCAACTAGCTCTACCCGCCACGCGTTGCTGTGGCTCAGTCTGGTTAAATGGAAAAGAAAGAAAAGAGATAGTGCACTTTTCAAATATGCTTAATTTCACAATCTTGTGGGTATACAATATGTTTTGTCGTTCCATTGTCTGTGGATATATAGAGGTTGTCTGGTTTGCCGACTCTAGAACACGCAACATATAATTGTCCATATGAGAAGCATTCTGTGTCTAGATATAAACTGCACAATTATAAAGGTTTGCCCCTGAGCTTTGTTGATGGTGATTGCAAACGCCAATCGAATTGGAAATTACAGTATCTTAAACTGAAATGGCATATCTGTTGGAATAACCGGAATGCGAGGAATAGGGACATCTTCACCTTTGAAAGGTCCTGTCAAGATTGTTGCTTCTACGACGTTGCTGATTATTTTTTTTACTGCAAGGTGCGTGGCGTTGCAAAGCTTTAGCTGATTGATATATCGCTACATGATAATTGGCACGCAGATTTTCAATTGCCATACGTGTGATGGTATCCCTGGCAGATCCAGTGAATTCAAAAATTCTGTTGGATACCTAACTGCTTCATCTGCTTTCTCAACAGTGTTGACGACTTGTATCGAGGAATTACAGGTAATGTTTGCCTGAAATCTCTTGCATTTTATATTAATGCTTTTCCAAATGGTTTGATGTTTCCACGCAAATCTGGCAATGAATCGATCAAGAGCCTCGATGGCCCACAAACGATTTTTTTGTGGGCCATTGTGCATTCATCCCAAACGATAGGTTTCATTTCTGCAATACTTTTCCCATGCCGGATGCTTTGGAAATGTTGCACGTGGGAGTTTCAATGAATTGCATGTTCAATGGCAATTTCAAAGCCGAAGTAGCAGTTCTTCCACCTGGTAAAAATGTTGCAACTATTCTGGACGATGCAACGGCTAAGGTTATGCCACTTTGGGATCGAAATGCTGCCAGAATCAATCTAATTAGGAAGGATTTACAGTTCCTCCTGGCGCATCTAAAAAGATTTCTCTAAAACCCGTTATTGACAGTTTGAATTGATTGTAAATGCCTTTTCGCTCAAGCGTTAGCTTAGGAGTATTTGACTGCACATACGACAACAGATCACTCATGTTGATATTTTGTTCATGACGCAATTCTACATCGAACGAAGCAGCAGCAGATCGATTCGGTGATGGCATTCCCAATTGATTTAGAACTTTGCAATTTCTAAGTACAAATCTTCAATCATTATCAAAGTTTCGTTGTAGATTTTTTGCTGTGAAATCCATGTTAATATTTGAATCTTCCTTGCGTATTCGACGGATAATATCTTCTGCCATGTGCGATTTATATTTCTCCTATAACTTTGCTGGAGATAAAGGAGAGCAGGCGGTCAATGTGATTGTAAACAATGCGCGAATTTGATTTGGATGTGACGTGTTGGACGCGTCATTGATGCATACATATCATTGTTGGTCGTTTTCCAAAAAATTCAGGGTATTGCATGCACTACGGAAAGTGGCATGTGTTACGCCGTTGACAAATCTCAATGGCTGGAAAGACGATGGACCAGGCACATTTACCAACAGCATGCGAAGAAAGAAGTATTCATCTTGATTGGAATAAACAGTGTACAGTTTGCATATCGTAATTTATCTGAATATGCCTGGTTGTCCGTCGACTCGCCCTTCTTGTTTGCGTCGTTCAAATGATTTTCTACGGGCATTCCATGTGTAATACGTAGGCACTTCCGAATACAGCAGTGTTTTCGCAAACGCGTCATTTTGACATAACGTGAAGAAAGCCGTTAATGTTGTAGCCGGTGGATTCAAAGCTGTTTGTTGCACATTTGCAGCTGTGAAATAAACGTGTTGTCCATTTTCCTCTTTTCAAAACAAAAACAAAGAAATACTAACGAAATATTTCCATTCAAACGGAGAACAATCGACAAAGTTCAATTTCACCACCAATTGCACTGAAAAATAAGAAGTTAAAAAAACGAAAAGAAAAAGCAATGAATAAAGAAACATAAGCCAAACCCACAAAATAAACGGTATGGTAAAAAAAAACACAGCTCAATTCCAAGGTAACGTCACACTAAATAATTAAATCAAAATGAAAATAAATCAAAATCTATGAAAATGCAATTTATCAATGCAATCCGAAACATTGAAATGGAATCGTAACAAATTTTTTTTATCTTGTGTTGCTCTTACGTGCAACAGATGGCGCTGTTTTTCAAAAAACATGTTTTTACCTGTCTTGGGTGTGGCATCTAAATAATAGGTATATAAAAACATGCACATATTCGAAATGAATGTTGTGTCAAAATTTCAAAGCAATTGGTGATGAAATTTTGGAGATTACAGCGTGTGTTGCTCTTCCGTCCTACAGATGGCGCTGTTTTAAAAAAAAAATCATGTTTTTTCCTGTCACAGGTGAAGCATGTATATAGTAGGTATATAAAAACACTCGCCAATTCGAATACAATGTTATGTCAAAATTTCATAGCAATCGGTAAAGAGGTTTCTAAGATTTCCCTGATATGAAAAACACGAAAAACACAGCTTTTAAAAAAAACATGTTTTTTTCCCGTCCCCGTCGTGCCATCTATATAGTATGTATATAAAATTCTGCTCGGATACGAATGGAACGTTGTGTGAAAATTTCAAGGCAATCGGTGAAGAAATTTCGGAGATTAGCGATTTTGAACAAACAAACATTTCCATTTTTATTTATATTGATTAAATGCATAAATGTTCGAAATAGGGCAAATAGGACAATGGGATTGAATAGTAATCAAAGAGTTACTAATAAGACACCTGGTGCTGTTCCTCAGCTATATCTTGCTTTGGTTAGGCCCCATCTTGATTATGCAGTTCAGTTTTGATCGCTGTACTGATTGGATATAAATTCACTAGAACGCATCCAGCATAGGATGACAAAGTTAATCCCGCGAATTAGAAACCTGTCATATAAAGAAAGATTGACAAGGCTTAAATTACATTCGCTGGAGAGGCGAAGAGTTTGGGGTGACATGATAGAGGTGTTCAAGAGGATGAATGGATGTAACAAAGGGGATATTAATAGGGTATTAAAATTATCAACACAAGACAGAACACGAAACAATGGGTTATAAATAAGATATGTTTAGATTCAGGAAAGACCTGGGTAAATATTTGATTTGGTAACAGGATTTTTGATTTGTGGAACCAATTATCGCGTTACCTGGTGGAGGTGGGGTCCCTTGATTGTTTCATGCGTGGGTTGGAAATGTATGAGTGGGACTGGGTGGATATAAACAGGAGCTACCTCGTATGGGCCAATAGGCCCTCTGCAATTATCTTTATTCTTATGTTCTTTTGTTGTGTGTGTTGTGAAGGTTGTGTGTGTAGTGAAGGTTGTGTATTGTGTAGGTTGTGTTGTGAAGGGTGTGTGTAGTGAAGCTTGTATGTTGTAAAGGTTGTTCTCACCTAGTTGTGCCGCCTGTCGACTGTCAATCATCTCAGTCATACATGTCATTTTCTCTCATTCTTCTCATACATTCTCATATCTATCGTCTCACTCTCATATCTATCATGTGTTATGAACCCAAGGTAGCCTTGTGAGGTGGATCTACTGTGTGAGAGTTATTCTACTCACCTGACTGGATTTAGGACTCGAGGGAAGGAAGTAAATTAAGTAAACATCAGTAAACTATGACTAGACGACAAAGAAAGCAGAGGGCAAGCATCTTGTGGAAACAAAGTAAGATGTTGACATTATGGAGGTCGTTAAGAGTCACTTGAGTTGCTAGAGTCGTCAGGGATAGACATACGTCGGTGCCCTCCTGGGAAGAAAAAAATTTTTGCTCTCGGTTAAGTGTTTGAGTGAAGGCTACTTATACAACGTGTGAGGAAGCTGCCGAAGTTGACGTGCGATATTTTTCTGTGATCGTGAACGATATTGGGGCGGCCTGAAGTATACAAGGTTGTCGTGACCTTTATGGACCCTACTGTGAGATATCCTTTGAGTGGAGGAAATTGAGCAGGTGTTTCTGTGTGAAACCCGCAGGCGATCTCATAAACAGAAATCAGGATTGTGAGAAGCATTTAGAAACAGTCGAAGAGGATTTGGTGGACGACCAAGAGTAGCGCCATTTTCTAGCGCCGTTGGGCAAAGTGGGAGTTTTCTTTTTTACTTTCACGACTGCAATGCGTACGTCGCTAATGTACATGTGGCAGACGCTTCACGAAGCTGTCGGAATTAGCAGAATAGAAAATACGAGAGCAACCGTACAGGGCCTGGGAGCAAGGTCGAGTTAGAGTCCTTGAGGGTCTCTTCTCAGACTAGTCTCACCTGGTCCTGCTCTACGTTGACCGTTGGAATCTCCTCAATGATTTAACACTGTAAGGGACTCCTAGGGTCCTCATCACATTTTTAGTTTAGTGAATAATAGGCAACACGGTATTGAAGACACTAGAGCTGAAGGCTTCAGTATTTGATTGGCAGTATTCAGAAGTGGTTCAACGGAAACACCGCATAAAGCTTAACAGTAGTTTATTTACTAACTTAACCACTAATACACAGGGTGCTTGATTTACTTTAGATTGGCGTCAGCAAAGCTATGGTTGTATTAGCGAGACTCTTGACGTCTGACTAAACGACTCGTATCCACTCGTGGAGAAACACCTAACTTAACACAGTTGACAGCCAATCATTAACACGGCAACCTAACTGCCGGTATACAAAGGGATCACAAGAGTTCCAACCGGATACTCGGTAATGATGATATGCAATAAATCAACAACTACACTGTCAATGGGACAGGCAATAACATGCACAATAATAATGTCACACAATACTAAATGTGTGGTGTATGTGAAGCTCACATTAACAGACTAGTGAAATGCAGTGATATCACACAGATAAACACGCATTCACCGTCGATTCACCTATAACCTGTGACAGGTATGAGAAGGTGAGAACTGTGGTTGATCCCTCAGATCAACACAGACACAATAAAACAATGACAAGATCTTGTACTTACAGATAGGTACCACTCCTTACTCACTCACTCAGGCACATTTATACAAGCACTCGTAGGTGGCCTGACAGCTGGCTTCGCTCGTAGACACGGAGGGTACTTGCAGTAGGGCGGGCTGTATGCTTAACAGACAGACACACGCACACACACTGGCATTGGCGATGAGTAAGGTGGTGACGTCATGTAGTAGTGAGGGCGGCGGCAGGCGCTCGAGGCACAGAGGTACAGAGGTACTAGGGTACTGGGGTACACGCTCGTGGCGGCTGGTGGCGGCAGTGGTACTATGCAGGTACACTTGTGATAAAGTCACACACAGGTTACTTAGGCGGTGGCACTGCCTTAGTTCACTCTAAGTCACTCACAACGATCTTTGTCACCAGGGGTTACCTGATACCAGTCTGTTTCGCTCTGGAGATTTGTCACTTTAGGCTTCTGAATAATATATTCACACCCGTGATTCTCGGCGAGTGTATCGTATAATCTTCAGACGCTGAGTTAACTTGACAGTGAGGAATGGACGGTTGTTCAGTCTATTGGCCGGTAGACAGAACAGAACACGTCCTCTTGGTTTGGTATCCCTCACTTGAATGGTTTTTGCCTGAAGCTCAGGGCGTCTTGTGGCACACACAAGGGGATTACAATTTGACCAATGGCATTGCAGCAAATGAGCAGGAACCAATCATAATGACCGTTCGATGAGCAGTAGCAGGAGTGATGTCATGAACACGTCACGAACACGTCATAGCTGTTATTGTCCATCGCGCCGGTTGACCCCAGAGGTCAGACGCTGCTAGCGTCTCCCCTCTCCCACGCTGCACCACCGATGTACTCACTGACCCTTTGGAGTGGCAAGCATGCTTAACTCCCTGTATCTACTTCCTGCCTGGACATACGGCGGCCTCCGTATTATAAAAGTGTTCCTGGTTAAGTGGGCATTCTGGAGATACCTAACATGCCAGGTCACTATCCAGGGTTAACAGAAATAGGACCTTGTGCACAAGATCGGTGCACTGTGCACAGCAATGAGCCATTCCAGTCAGCTGTGGGAGAATCTTGAGAGACACTCTCTCACAGGCAAGTTTCGCCGGATCATCATTTTCAGCGGTAAACGTTCTTTATCATATGATATATTGCTTGTAAGTATTTGTTCGTGTGCCTACCGATCAATGAGAACGTTTGTATATATAGGTTAGATATTTTATGAAGATAGTGAGCCGATATATTGAATTAGAGATGATGGAACATTGTGAAGGAAAGAGCGACACTTGTCTTACATGACTGCGGGGAAGGAGCCCCAGGGTGTCCTGTCGGAGGAGAAATTCTGTGTGGACTCGTCCATGAATGGGGGAATACCCACCACGGCAGCCCCGACGTGCAGAAGGGGATGTCGGAAAGGGGAAAAATACGTGTAAATATATTTTATTTATATTTTATTAGGAAAACATGTTATTATGGCATGGTAAGGGAATTACAGATTTGTGTGCGGAGAATTTCGTGGAGGAGCTTCGTGTTTGGTGAAGATTATGTCGAGCAAAACTTCAGTGGTAGAGTAGAACTTCTGTGGTAGAGTGGAATTTTGAGCGTAGTGGTGCTACACGTTTTTTGGTGAAGCCGCATAGAGGAAATACACACGCGGTGAGTGGGACTTTAAGTACCAGCAAATATTGAAGAGACGGTAAGAGTACCTACGTGATTTTGAGAACCTATTGACAGATGCTCTTAGTTGTGGGCCTCAGGACGTAGAACAGAGAATTATATGGATACCATAATATGTTTGAGTGAATGCATGAATGCATATGGCATGAGTGATGCAATATAATGTGAGAAAGTGAGTATTTTTCTTGTTGGAGGTATTTTATGTGCAAGTTACCTAGCCACAAGCAGTGAGGCTGCGAGCGAGAATTGAGCAGCAGCCTTGTGCAATTTGTTTGGTAAAGAACTGATATTATATAAGTGTGTTGCTAGTTTGTAGGATTCTATTATACTGTACTGGTGGGGAGCCGGTGACTGAACGGACAGAATACTGGATGCGTGACCCTGTGGTCCCGGGTTCAATCCCGGGCGCCGGTGAGAAACGATGGGCAGAGTTTCTTTCACCCTGATGCTCCTGTTACCTAGCAGTAAATACGTATCTGGGAGTTAGTTAGCTGGCACGGGCTGCTTCCTGGGGGTGGAGGCCTGGTCGAGGACCGGGCCGCGGGGACACTAACCGGACCCCGAAATCATCTCATGGTAGCCTCAAAAGAAACTGTTTTATTATTTAAATTATGTGTTATTTCATGTAATATATTGTTCATTTGTAGAAAAGTGGTTTTTGCTCTTGTCCTGGTGAGGCTTTCTAGGAAGAGAGAGAGAGAGAGAGAGAGAGAGAGAGAGAGAGAGAGAGAGAGAGAGAGAGGGAGGGGGGGGGGGGATCAGGGGGAGATTAGCCCAAAACAAGGAGAGTGTGGGGGAGTCACGGGGTCACGGCGGTTTGAATGGTGTTAATTCGTGACAAATTGGTCAGTTTTGAGCCGTAAAGGTGACGCTGAACCCCTCTCCGTGTATAAAACGATTCCAGGGTTATCCTCCAATATGCTCTCCAGCGTCCATTACTGATTGATTGACGAGAGCAGCAGTGTAGCTGCAGTGGTTGATCTGATTTTATCAGGGAAGTGGTAGGGGTCTCTGTTCGCTAGTAAGTAAAGTAAAGTTCAGTATCAGTATTAAAAACCCCATTCCCCTGGTATATGTCACTCTCATTCCTATCATCTCACTCTCAAACCAATCATTTTATTCTCATACTCACTCACATTTTCATCTCATTCACATACCTGTCAACTCACACTCATACCTATCATCTCACACTCATATATATCATCTCGCTTTCTTACCAATTATCTTACATCTTACTTTCATCCCTATCATCTCACTTTCATACTTATCATCTCACACTCGTATCTACTCTTACCTATCATCTCACACTAATACATTAGCATCATGTCTCTCTCATACCTATCATGCCACTCGTATATTTATGATCTCTCACTAATACCTATCATGCCACTCGTATACTTATGATCTCTCACTCATACCTATGACTTCACACTCATACCTATGATCTCTCTCTCATAATTATGATCCCACTCTCATACCTACCATCTATTATTCATAACTTTCATCTAACTCACATTCCGATTATGCAACTCATACCCATCATGCCTCTCTAATACCTATGATGTCACTTTCATACCTATCTTCTGACTCTCATACTTGTCATTTCACTTTTATACCTATGACCCAAATCTCATACTTATCATCTCACACGTATACCTATTATCTCACATACAATCTAAATTTCATTTTAATGTAAATCATATATATGATATCTGCCTCATACCAAAAATGTCACACTCATACCCATCTTCTTCCTCTCATACATATCATCTCACTCTCATAGCTATCTTGTCACTCTAATACCTCTCATGCCACTCTCATACCAATCTCACATTCACACATATCATCTCACACTCATATCTTTCATCTTACACTCATACCTATCATCTCATTCTCATTCATTCCATCTCACTCTCATATCTATCATCTCACTCTCATATTTATCATCTCACTCTCATATCTATCATCTCACTCTCATTCCTATTATCTCACACTCAGACCTTTGATCTATTTCTCATACTTATGATCCCACTCTTATACCTATCATCTCACTCATACCTATCATCTCATTCCCACACCTATCTTGTAACTCATACCTGTCATGCCACTCTAATACTGCAGCCTATTTAAGCTCTAATACCTATCATCTCACTCTCGTGCCTATCATCTCACTTTATTATATATCATCTCTTACTAATATCTATCATATAATACTCTTACCTATCATATCACACTCATATATTAGAATCATGTCACTCTCATACCTATCATGCCACTCTTATAATTCTAAATCTTACTCTCATACCTATCATCTCAAACTCAGAACTTTGATAGCTTCCTCATACTTATGAACCCACTCTCATACATATTATTTAACACTCATGCCTATCATATCAGACCACACCTATCTTTTAACTCATACCTATCATGCCACTCTCATATCTGTGATCTGACTCACATACCTTTAACTTCACTCTCATATCTATCATTTCAAACTCATACTTATCATCTCTCCCTCAAACCGACCATGGCACTCTCCTGCCTATCATCTCCTTCTCATACCTATCATATCACTCTCATACCTGTGATACTCTCATACCAATCATGTCACTCATATTCAAATCATTTCTCTCTCATACCTAACATCTCACACACATACCTATCATTTCTCTCTCATACCTATCATGTCACTCTCATTCCTATCATATCACTTTATTAACTATCACACTCTCGCACCTATCATCTCACTCTCCTATCTATCATTTGACACTCATACCTATCATCTCGCTCTCATATATATCATCTTACACTCTTACTTATCATCTCACTCTGATCCATATCATTTCACTTTCATATCTATCATTTCACTCTCATATCTATCATCCCATACTTACTTATCATTTAACACTCATACCTTTTATGCCACTCTCATTCATATCATGCCACTCTCATACCTATGATCTTTCTTTTCAGGTAAGGCAGTGGTCAGGTTTCCTTTCCACCATCCCACACCAAATCCTTATCCTTCCCTTCTTCTATGTGCTATATAGTAGTAATGACTTGGTGCTTTTCCCTGATAATTCTTTACCTTTCCTCTATCTCATACTATCATCTCACACTCATACCTATGAACTCACTCTCGTACCTATCGTGTCACTCTCATACCTATAATACTTTCATATTAATAATGTCACTCTCATACTTATCATCTCACACATATACCTATCATCTCATTACCATACTCACTCGCATTCGCATCTCCTTCACATACGTATCATCTCATATTCACACCTATTACATCACACTCATATCTGTGATCTCCCACTCATACCTATCATCTCAATCTTATACCTATCATCTCGCTCACATATCTATGATGTCACTCTCATGTTCTCGTTTCACTCTCGTACCTTTCATCGCACTAATACCTACTATCTCTCTCTCAGAACTATCATCTCACAATCATTCTTACCATGTCACTCTCATACCTATAATCTCAAACTCATACCTAT
Organism: Procambarus clarkii; assembly: GCF_040958095.1. NCBI lineage: Eukaryota > Metazoa > Arthropoda > Malacostraca > Decapoda > Cambaridae > Procambarus > Procambarus clarkii. The sequence goes on from NC_091195.1 coordinate 32,867,113, forward strand.
TATCTCACTAACTTACCTATCTCACTCCCATACCTATCATCTCACCCTCATACCTATAATTTCACTCTCGTACCGTTGATCTCACTCTCGTACCGTTCATCTCACTCTCATACTAACCCCCTCACTCTCATACTAACCCCCTCACTCTCATACTAACCCCCTCACTCTCATATATATATTTTCTGACACTCATACCTACCATCTCACTCTCATCTCATATTCACACCTATTATCTCATACTCATTCTTGTCATCTCACACTCATATCAATCATCCATTACTCTTATCTATCATCTAACACTCATACATTAGCATCATGTCTCTCATGCCCATCTTATACTTTTGATCTCACTCCCATACGTAATCTTGTAACATACCTATCATGCAACTCTCATGCTAATGATTGTTGGACATTTCCAACACTAATACAATACTATTGTATTATTATAAACTAGTGTTAAATTATACTAATTACTGTAGTTACTAAAATTTACTAACAGTAGGGTTCACATGAACCAATAATTATATCTGTATAAGAATACTGAAAGTCTTACGAAACCAAGCTCCAGTATTGCGTCAGATTCTACCTAGTTAAACACATTTATATCCAGTGTGTTAGAGAATTGAATGTGATTCTCTAAAATCATCAGTATTCCGTGTGATAATTATTTACGGATAACATAACCCCCAAATATTTCCAAATCGAGAGTTTTTAGTTACAATTGTTATCGAGTGATAAATTTACCGTCACGCATGAATGCCATGGAGAAAACTAAAATCTTTTTCATTTCTTGTTTACTACCATAAGACGAGAAAATAATAATATTTAACTCTCTAGAATTACAACCCAGTCTTTATTAAAACATTTTAGCCACAACTGCGCGAAATAATATTATTCGTGATAAATAATTTCTGTGGCGAATGCGAGACGCGAGCGGGGAGGGAGACGCCATTGTGATCTGTGGCTTGAGGAGGACAAGACGCCTGAGTGCGGCGTGAAGTCACTTGTTGTGGAATTGAGCAACAAGTCTTGGTGTCAGAGTCTGGGACACGTTATGGTGAAGTTGTCAGCAAGATTTAACCTGATACTCATCCTAGAACTAGTTAATATTGTTCTACGTGATCTGTCGTGACCGGCCAACTAAAATGTGTCGACATTCAAGCCAAGCTATCAAACCACGTGTTCGCCATTGTGAGAGTGGAGCTTGGGACGCGGTTTCGGCAAGCCTCAACTTAATCTGTACCCCTTAGCTAAGTATATATAATTCCCTTTTGATGCATCATTAGAGATTGTATATGTCGGGGCAGCTTGTCGTTACATTGAGTAACCTCAAGAAAACCCATGTTAGTATTCTAACTAATTTATTTTCTATTTTCATGAACATAGATATTTAGTAGCCTAGTGCAATGCTACGTAATATCCTTTAAATTACAGCTCGCGTGTGAGGAATCCACCTTACCCGTGTTATTCATCTCCCAGTGTTCTACGAGGATTTCCGGAGATCCCGAGGATGATTCGTAACTGATGTCATTGAAATCGTCTTAAAGCTAAGACTTTTCGTATTCATTTAATTATGCAAATTCTCATTATTTTATCCTATCATTTAATTGAATACTGTGTACACTGGAGATAATACGTGTTTATTAGAAGGATTAATTTCTGATGTTAACGATTATATATTTACTGGTGATAAATTTTCTATAGATTTCTTTAATTGGTCATAAGATTAAGTTATTACACAATGAACTGGTGCACGAACCACACTAGTTCCTAGACGTATATGAAGTTCTAGCAATAACCCCCCAATGTAGGTGTTTGAGGCTTTGATTCAAGTTAATTATCTATACAGCCCATTAATTACTTAAGAGATTATACTTCCTAATATTTAGCCATAGACACTGGTTCTTCTAGGAATTTCAATCATCACTTTTTATTAGTTTCCCTCTTTACTATAAAAGCGGGTGGTCCTTCGTAATTGATTTCATTACTTTAATAATTAAATAAATAGAGTCAAACCCCAAATGTCCCACAATGATCTCACTCTCATACCTATCATCTCACACTCATACCTATCCTCTCATGTGGGGGAATATACCGGTGATTTGATTATTAATCCAAGAGATTGTGTTTAATCGCATTTATTCATGTCACTGTTACTAAGTTACACTACTAGGGGTTAGTTATGAGGTATATGGCCTCAGCTCTTGAGTAGTGCGAGAGCACATCCTCCTGCATGGGACTCCGTCCTCCACATGTGATTCGTTCTGGACGTGTATTAATGGTGGCCGTGAGTCGTGAGGTGGTAAAGCTCAACTTACGGTTGATCACAATATACCTGGGGCAACGTTACAATGTAACATCTAGCAAGAACATATATACTGTTACGGTGCCCTCTCCTATTTCTTTCGTTTGCCGGCTTAAAGAGTCATATCAGCTCTCCCTACTGATTCTCTGAGGTTCAGGGAGTCTAATGATATATGTGGCGACCAAACCGGCTGCCATTTAATGGAAGGAGGTTATATTATAAGTTGTAAATAAAGGAAAATTGGCGCCCTGTTATAAAATGAAACAGTATCCCCTACGGCGGATATGACCTTTTGGAAGGGAGACAAGCCGATCGCGGATTGGCCGACGTAGGTCGCGGGCGACAAATCAGGGCCCGCCATGACGTCACCGAGTGCCCCGGGCGGCGCCAACGTCAGAGTTGTACTGACCGTGGAAGCGACAGGACGCGCCTCGGTCTGCTCTCAAAGATTGGAGGCTCTGCAAGCCTTGTTCAGTGGATTGAGCTGGCCTGCGCAGCCTACCACAGTTATTGGAGACCCTGCGCTTCTGGGAAGCAAAAGAGGAACCAAGTTCAGTGAGCAGAGAAGTGCCCAAACTTGGAAAATAGTCGGCGACGACGCTGGGCGGCGCCGCTGGCTGGACGTTGAGGTCTGGAAGGTGGGCGAGCAAGCTAGCTGTGACTGGGGTCACATCCACTGAGAATCTTGGAAGGACGACACCGTGCCTAGGACAAGGAGCGACGCCCTGTGGGAGAGGCGAGTGTGGGGAAAGATAGTGATAAGCTCAGCGCCCATCGATGAACCAGGATTGGGGCAGCTGAATCTCAGGGATTGGAACGGCGACGACGCGAAGGCTTCACGACACCTGAGGACCTGTGGAACGCCCTGGATCGTCAAGGATCGACCCAAGGAAGCGTGGGAACCTCACACCATCGAGGGACAGGCGTCGTGAGCCAGGAACGTAAGGTAGATCATTTTCCCTCCCATTACCCCTTGTATGAGTAGGCTAGTTAGGCCACAATATTTACTCGTGTATGTGGCAGCAAGACTTTATTACTTTAATAGTAGAGTAGGCTGCAAGGCAGCTTGTGTCCAGGACTGTCAGAGAGGACAGTGTGTATGGATGGCAGGACAGTGAAGAAGAGGTGCCGACGTGGTGAAGAGGCCCTCCTGTGAGAGTGTGAGACTCCAGTCTTCCTGCCCATTTGAAGGAGTGTTGGAGGTCGTGGAAGAAGAGGCTGACGATCTCCAGACTCATCATCCATATTCCATATTCATGTATTACTTGTGATTGTGTGTGTGTGTTCATGTAATTTGCGTCAGTAAATCCACACATTTTATTACTGTGTTTGAGTGCGCCTCCATTTGTGATATTTCTCTATGAGCATACATTTCTGGCTACAAACGATATATGATACACCCACTGAACTGCATTGCTGGGGTGCAGATATAATAACCCAGCTGGCGACCTTGCTAAGAGGAAGATAGAGAAGACAGGCGGGAAAGGAGTTCCTGCAACCTTTTTTGTCTGGCAGGCAAGACTCAGGGAGGTTATGGTTATAGGTAAGCCTGAGTCTTCCTTCACTCCCCCACGGGTCTAGGCCGGAACTGTCAACAGCAGTTTCCCCGTGGTTGACTGAAGGGCTTCCAGGGTGGATCAGTGGCACCCCTTTGTGGTGGAAGCAAAGACCTGCGGAGGTGGGCATTGTTGGTCCTATCTTGTGTGACCAAGGAGACTCCGGTGAATCCAGGGAGTCGGAGGGGCTGAGTATTTGGGCCCTTTGAGCCCCTAGCAGCCGAGTGTTAGCAGAGCCCCGGACCGCCCACCCCCACGTGACAAGAGAACTGGCGACCTTGCCAGGATTCGAACCCCAGTAGCCAGGAACTGGGAACCTCGCCAGGAAGCGTGGATCAAGCTACAGTGTGGACCAAATTTCAAGACAAGTGTTGCCAGGGTACTAATACAGTGTGGCCAGTGAATTCGGTGGTACTGTTACTCAACCAGCTAAGGGACTGAAACGGTGAAATTAGTGCCTACTAACTTGTCTGTGCTGTCGTGTATGCTTGATGATATAGAGATGGAGGAAGACAAAGTAAAGAAATTTATTGACACAAGGGACGAGAGAATTTTGGAAGAGTGTACCAAGGCCCAGCTCCAACAAGTGGCAAACCACTTTGGAATCAGGTTGAGGACGACTAAGGTAGCGGAGCGAAGGATAGAGATCATGGCACAACTCACAGCTCGAGAGGAGGCGACGGGAGAGGAGCCATCTCAAGAGGAGCCGTCCCGAGGAGAGCCGTCGCAAGGTGAACCGTCCCGACTAGGGCCTCCCCAAGCGCCTACCAGTGTGGAGAGAATTCACAGTGAACATGGGAGCAGTGGAAGGTCCAGCTGTAGTAAGAGGAGCCTGCAACTGGAAATAATGAAGATGCAACTGGAAGCCCAGCTGCGACGAGAGGAGAGAGAAGCGCAAATGCAACGAGAGGAACGTGCGGCTGAGCTGCAGCGAGAGGAACGTGCGGCTGAGCTGCAGCGAGAGGAACGTGCGGCTGAGCTGCAGCGAGAGGAACGTGCGGCTGAGCTGCAGCGAGAGGAACGTGCGGCTGAGCTGCAGCGAGAGGAACGTGCGGCTGAGCTGCAGCGAGAGGAGCGAGAAGCTCGGCTGCAGCGGGAAGAAGGAGAGAGACAACTGCGACTGGAGGAGATAAAGGCAAAGAAAGAAGTAGAATTGCGTCGCGTTGAACGTGGTCTGCCCTCACTACCTGCACGGCGGGATGACCTCAAGGTAAGGGAACGTGACTTACCTACGTTCGAACCACAAGAAGCTGAGGCGTTCTTCGAACACTTTGAACGGATAGCAACTCTGAAGGAGTGGCCGGAAGATGATTGGGCTGCTCTGGTCCAGGGCAGGTTGACTGGTGAGGCCCGGGAAGCCTATAACATGCTGGACCTAGAGGAGTGTACTAGTTATGACGCGATTAAGAATGCGGTTCTCCACTCATTCCGGCTGACTCCGGAGATGTACCGGAAGCGGTTCAGAGAGTGTACAAGAGCGTCGGGAAAGACTTACGCCGAGACCGCCAGGGATATGGAACGGAAATTCCTACGATGGTTGAAGGCGGAGGAAGCGGAGTCGGTGGATGATATCAAACGACTGATAGTGATGGAGAAGTTTATGTCAGTGCTCCATCCTGAGTTGCGAGTAAGGTTGAGAGAAGCAGGTATTAAGGACCTGAAGGCTGCAGCGGATCGAGCCGACATGCTGGAGGAGGCACTACATATCAGGAGGGAGGGGACGCCCAGACACTCGCCTTACCCCAGGTCGGGAGGGAACCTTAGGAGTTCAGGAGGAGCGAGGACGGGTGGGGACTCTCCCAAGAGTAGTGTGCCCGATGAAGTAACGTGGTTCAAGAGCTCAAGAGACGCGGGGAGGAAGCCCCAAGCTGTGAGCAGTGGACCTAGCTCAGGAGCAAGTGCTGCAGTCCCGGACACGACGACAGGGAGTCCAAGGAGGACCCAGGGGACGTCTGCAAGTGGTACCGCCAGAGTGACTAGCGAGTGGCCGCCCAGGGGAGGCAGCCGATGCTACAACTGTGGTGTGAGAGGACATTATGCCCGCGAGTGTGAGGAGCACCAAAGGAATGTAGGATTAATGTTGGAAGAGGAGAGAGTGTTTGTTCACACCCCATATTATAGTGGACCCAACGTGAATGGTTGGGAAATGAAGTTGGGTGAACATCCCTTCGTTTTCGGAGCCAACGTGAAGTTTGGAAAGTCAGACCCAGTGGAGGTTGCCGTGCTTCGAGATACGGGTGCTGACATAAGTATGGTGACCAGGAGTATTCTCCCCAAGGAATTTAATGATTCACCTGTGGGAGTGGTGAGGATACGCAGTGTGGGGGAGGAATACAGGTTGCCACTTCACGAAGTACAGCTGATTGCCGACTGCGGAGTCGAGAAAGCTATAGTAGCTGTAGCCCCTAAGTTACCCCTAGAGCATGTACATATGGTGCTGGGTAATGACCTCGGAGGAGGTAGGATACAACCCGATTGGGCCAGGAGTGCTTATGTTGCAAGCAGCGGTACAACCGTGCCGGGTGAGGTATCGGTCGTTCCAGACGATAGTGAGGAAGCCGACTTCGCCAGGGGAAACGTCGCCAGAGACGACGACAACGAGGGCGAGAGTGCAGAGAGGTCGTCGGAGGTTGTGGAAAACCCCGACGGGGACCTCCGACTAAGCCTGATGATGCGTGTGGAAGAGTGGCGAGGAGCAGCTGTACAAACGCCTGGGGCGGTGAAGAGGCTGCAGACCGCACTCCCTCCATACAGAAACGTGAATAAAGTAAGCTCAGTGGATGAGCGAACGGCAGTGAGGGGCAGAGTGGAGGAGCCACGACGCAAGGCACCCTATGCCGGCCAGATGAATAGTGGTAGGTGCAAGATGAACCACCGTGGTGAAGTGAGCCACAGGGAGGTGGATGAGCCCAACCACGAACCGAAGAAGACGTCTGCAGGGAAGAGAGCCTCATGGAGGAGTGAAGATGTTCGTCGGGAACGAAGGAGCGAGTGGTATAGGAAAGGCAATACGAATAAAGCAGGGAATAGGTACACCCAGGGTAGGCGCCAGCCTAACCAGAGGGGCATTGGGCCATCGCAAAAGCCTAGTGTAGAAGAGGGGAAGCTGCTGGATGGAGTACAGGTTACAAGTGCCACTGTGAGGAGACAACGCACCTACGGGAGAAGAGGAACCGAGAAGAGAGAAGATTGGCGAAGAGGAGATCATGAGAGGAAACATGGAGTACCTGTAGGACGCAGTGGAAATGCAAGACTATCTCAGAGTGCACGACGCGGTGGAGGCGCCGCATGCACTGAATCTTACAGTGGTAACGAGCCGTGGGAGTACACTCGTAGCCACGGAGAGGGGATTTCTTGTAGATGTTCAGGGAACACCCATCACACCCGGTCCTATGCGAGGTGGAGATACAATGAGGCAAGTGACTGGCAAGGTGGAACAAGCCACATCGCCAACTGGAGGAGTGACACTTCAGGAACGGAGGGAGCAAGAGTATAGGTTGCCCTCTTGAGTGCTGCTCTTCCGATATGACTCTTATTTTAAGGGGAGGGGTATGTTACGGTGCCCTCTCCTATTTCTTTCGTTTGCCGGCTTAAAGAGTCATATCAGCTCTCCCTACTGATTCTCTGAGGTTCAGGGAGTCTAATGATATATGTGGCGACCAAACCGGCTGCCATTTAATGGAAGGAGGTTATATTATAAGTTGTAAATAAAGGAAAATTGGCGCCCTGTTATAAAATGAAACAGTATCCCCTACGGCGGATATGACCTTTTGGAAGGGAGACAAGCCGATCGCGGATTGGCCGACGTAGGTCGCGGGCGACAAATCAGGGCCCGCCATGACGTCACCGAGTGCCCCGGGCGGCGCCAACGTCAGAGTTGTACTGACCGTGGAAGCGACAGGACGCGCCTCGGTCTGCTCTCAAAGATTGGAGGCTCTGCAAGCCTTGTTCAGTGGATTGAGCTGGCCTGCGCAGCCTACCACAGTTATTGGAGACCCTGCGCTTCTGGGAAGCAAAAGAGGAACCAAGTTCAGTGAGCAGAGAAGTGCCCAAACTTGGAAAATAGTCGGCGACGACGCTGGGCGGCGCCGCTGGCTGGACGTTGAGGTCTGGAAGGTGGGCGAGCAAGCTAGCTGTGACTGGGGTCACATCCACTGAGAATCTTGGAAGGACGACACCGTGCCTAGGACAAGGAGCGACGCCCTGTGGGAGAGGCGAGTGTGGGGAAAGATAGTGATAAGCTCAGCGCCCATCGATGAACCAGGATTGGGGCAGCTGAATCTCAGGGATTGGAACGGCGACGACGCGAAGGCTTCACGACACCTGAGGACCTGTGGAACGCCCTGGATCGTCAAGGATCGACCCAAGGAAGCGTGGGAACCTCACACCATCGAGGGACAGGCGTCGTGAGCCAGGAACGTAAGGTAGATCATTTTCCCTCCCATTACCCCTTGTATGAGTAGGCTAGTTAGGCCACAATATTTACTCGTGTATGTGGCAGCAAGACTTTATTACTTTAATAGTAGAGTAGGCTGCAAGGCAGCTTGTGTCCAGGACTGTCAGAGAGGACAGTGTGTATGGATGGCAGGACAGTGAAGAAGAGGTGCCGACGTGGTGAAGAGGCCCTCCTGTGAGAGTGTGAGACTCCAGTCTTCCTGCCCATTTGAAGGAGTGTTGGAGGTCGTGGAAGAAGAGGCTGACGATCTCCAGACTCATCATCCATATTCCATATTCATGTATTACTTGTGATTGTGTGTGTGTGTTCATGTAATTTGCGTCAGTAAATCCACACATTTTATTACTGTGTTTGAGTGCGCCTCCATTTGTGATATTTCTCTATGAGCATACATTTCTGGCTACAAACGATATATGATACACCCACTGAACTGCATTGCTGGGGTGCAGATATAATAACCCAGCTGGCGACCTTGCTAAGAGGAAGATAGAGAAGACAGGCGGGAAAGGAGTTCCTGCAACCTTTTTTGTCTGGCAGGCAAGACTCAGGGAGGTTATGGTTATAGGTAAGCCTGAGTCTTCCTTCACTCCCCCACGGGTCTAGGCCGGAACTGTCAACAGCAGTTTCCCCGTGGTTGACTGAAGGGCTTCCAGGGTGGATCAGTGGCACCCCTTTGTGGTGGAAGCAAAGACCTGCGGAGGTGGGCATTGTTGGTCCTATCTTGTGTGACCAAGGAGACTCCGGTGAATCCAGGGAGTCGGAGGGGCTGAGTATTTGGGCCCTTTGAGCCCCTAGCAGCCGAGTGTTAGCAGAGCCCCGGACCGCCCACCCCCACGTGACAATACCTTAATTGTAGCATATATATGTAAATGATTTCAAGACTCGTACATTTGGGGTGGTGTTGTTAAGCGATCTAACGATCTGCCTAAGGCACAGAATCATTGGCCAACTAATCTGAGCTAAAATAAACCAAAACTTGTACTTCCTTTATTCTGCAAGTTGCGGCAACGAATTTATTTATTTGTCTATTTATATATACAAGAGTTCTTACATTCTTGTACCACCAATAACACGCACAGCGTTCCGGGCAAATCCTTAATCATATATTCTCGGAATACGAACCACCAAATCGTTACCAAACAACTAGGTACCCATTTTATTGTTAGGTAAACAGAGGCTACAGTAAAGAATTGACGCCCAGTAAATCCTCCCCGGCCAGGGTACTAACCCAGGACAAAGCGTTGACGAAACGCCAGGGAAGTGTCTTATAAATTGTGACTGTTTCTTTGTCGTAAGTCATGCTGCGTTTTACAACTTGCATGGATAAATGATCGACGTGGAAGCTCTGTATATAGGCCTTAACACCACATACAGTGTTAACTCCTCATTTCGTGATTTTCATACAATACCTCCCCTTCTCCCCCCCCCCCCCTTCCTCGTGCGTCACCTTGAGGTGCCAAATTTATCGAGAAGGGTATGGAGGGTTTCGTGTAATCTTATATCGTTATTTAATGTATAAATAATTGAGTTAGCTAATTATATTGAGTTAGCAGCTTCAGGACTGGCGAATTTTATATTAAATTACCCAGAAACGTTTGAGAACGAGCAGTAGCCAATTCAGGATACATTAACCCTATTTTCTGTACTGTTTGTATGACTAACTAATGTATTTATTATCTACTTGAACTAATGCAAATTAACAGCATTTAATCGATGTTACATTAGAGATATTATATTTTTGATGTGGGAATTTCCCACATAATTCGGGGAGAGGGGGGGGGGGGGACGCGGGTAAGATTCCATTGTTCAGGACTGGGTGAAGACTTAATTCTCCTCTTCAGAATTATTGTAAAATTGTCTGTTTCATTTTGCCCTATTGTGCGGCAGTTCGTTCAGGACGGATGTCCCATACTGGAGCTGCAGGGGTGGGAAATCTCTGGGCGACTTCATTTCCTACTAGCTCCAAAGGTACTAGTTTCACTAGTGTCTTGAGACTAGTGTTGCCTCTGCACTTTACTTTCACTATTCTCAAGACACCAAGACACCCTGGCTGTCTGGATGAACAGAGACTATAAGCAACTCTAGGCCGAGTGTGGACCATCAGTTTCCACCAGAATAACATTGTCGGTTTATAATTGATATTATTGTAGGGGTCGTTTGCCCGATAGTGATACTTCCACAGAGCAGTCAGGCACTCTCGGGTCCAAATTTCATTCCACCGACTAATTACTCTGGAATGATGTTTGTAACTTTGAACCAGATCGTTCTCTCTGACATAGGAAGGATCTCTGGGTCCCTCGTCAGTGAGGTATGCTAGTGGAGTTTGAGGTCCTCCGTACATCAGATGAGATGCACGAAGTGGCTGCGAATTATCGTCAGAGATGAAGGTCAGTGGTCTGTTATTGACCCGAGATTCAATTTCCGTGACAACGGTTTAGTGTTGAAAAATCTGACTCTAGAATAATAAAAATAATTATTATAAAATTCGTAAGACCATGCTAACTAACGACGAAAAAATTCGGAAACATCGTAAAATACTGATATATTTGTAAAAATACTTTGTAATTGTGGCAACACCGTAGTGCAAACCGATTATTTTTATGACGAAAACTTACGTATTTATGGTAAATTTGCAACCGCAATTGTACAGAATCCGGTGACCCACGGCTCGGGTGCCCGGAAGGATATTGCGCCATTGGTTCTATCTTGAGGTTATCTCGAGATGATTTCGGGACTTTTTTTTTACTGTCCCCGCGGCCCGGTCCTCGACCAGGCCTCCACCCCCAGGAAGCAGCCCGTGACAGCTGACTAACACCTGCCCAGGTACCTATTTTACTGCTAGGTAACAGGGGCATAGGGTGAAAGAAACTGCTCATTGTTTCTCGCTGGCGCGCGGGATCGAACCCGGGACCACAGGATCACAAATCAAGCGTGCTGTCCTCTCGGCCGACCGGCTCCCTTTGGTTGCTATGGCTGAGTAACGCGCAAGAGTTGCTGAGCCACAGCAAAGCGTGGCCGGGTACAGCTAGTCTATATAAATAAAATTGGAAATGTTCGTTTGTTCAAAATCGTTTATCTCCGAAAGTTCTTCACCGATTGCCTTGAAATTTTCACACAACGTTCCATTCGCATCCGAGCAGGTTTTTATATACATACTATATAGATGTCACGACGGGGACGGGAAAAAAACATGTTTTTTAAATGCTGTTTTTTTCATGTGAGGGAAATCTTAGAAACCTCTTTACCGATTGCTTTGTAATTTTGACATAACATTGTATTCGATTTGGCGCGAGTTTTTATATACCTACTATATACATGCTTCACCTGTGACAGGAAAAAACCTGTTTTTTTTTTTTAAACAGCGCCATCTGTAGAACGTAAAAGCAACACGCGCTGTAATCTCCAAAGTTTCATCACTAATTGCTTTGAAATTTTGACACAACATTCATTTCAAATACGTGCATGTTTTTATATACCTATTATTTAGATGCCACACCCGAGACAGGTACAAACATATGTTTTTTTGAAAAACAGTGCCAGCTGTTGCACGTAAGTGCAACACACACGAAAAACAAAATTTGTTACGATTCCATTTCAATGTTTCGGATTGCATTGATAAATTGAATTTTCATAGATTTTGATTTATTTTCATTTTGATTTAATTATTTAGTGTGACGTTACCTTGGAATTGAGCTGTGTTTTTTACCATACCGTTTATTTTGTGGGTTTTCAAATCAAATGAAATCAAATCAAATGTTTATTTAGGTAAGGTACATACATACAAGAGATTTTACAAAGAGTGATGGATTTATAGATAGGGCTAGTACATACAATGCCTAAAGCCACTATTACGCAAAGCGTTTCGGGCATGAAAAACTTAAATGACTAAAGCTTAATACTAATTGAGCATAAAGAATAAAATGAGTTGAGGACAAATAAAAAAAAAGAGATAAAAAGGGGGAACATGGCTGAAAACGCAGCAAAAGGTTTGGCTTATTTGTTTCTTTTTTCATTGCTTTTTCTTTTCGTTTTTTTAACTTCTTATTTTTCAGTGCAATTGGTGGTGAAATTGAACTTTGTCGATTGTTCTTCGTTTGAATGGAAATATTTTGTTAGTATTTTTTTGTTTTTGTTTTGAAAACAAAAAATGGACAACACGTTTATTTCACATCTGCAAATGCGCAACAAACAGCTTTAAATCCACCGGCTACAACATTAACTGCTTTCTTCACGTTATGTCAAAATGACGCGGTTGCGAAAACACTGCTGTATTCGGAAGTGCCTACGTATTACACATGGAATGCCCGTAGAAAATCATTTGAACGACGCAAACAAGAAGGGCGAGTCGACGGACAACCAGGCATATTCAGATAAATTACGATATGCAGACTGTTCACTGTTTATTCCAATCAAGATGAATGCTTCTTTCTTCGCATGCTGTTGGTAAATGTGCCTGGTCCAACGTCTTTCCAGCCATTAAAATTTGTCAACGGCGTAACACATGCCACTTTCCGTAGTGCATGCAATGCCCTGAATTTATTGGAAAATGACTAACAATGCATTATGCATTAATGACACGTCCAACACGTCACATCCAAATCAAATTCGTGCATTGTTTGCAATTACATTGACCGCCTGCTCTCCTTTATCTCCAGCAGAGTTATAGGAGAAATATAAATCGCATATGGCAGAAGATATTATCCGTCGAATACGCAAGGAAGATTCATATATGAACATGGATTTCACAGCAAAAAATCTACAACGAAGTGTTGATAATGATTGAACATTTGTACTTAGAAATCGCAAACAAATTTCTAAATCAATTGGGAATGCCATCACCGAATCGATCTGCTGCTGCTTCGTTCGATGTAGAATTGCGACATGAACAAAATTACAACACGGGTGATCTGTTGTCGTATGTGTAGTCAAATACTCCTAAGCTAACACTTGAGCGAAAAGGCATTTACAATCAATTCAAACTGTCAATAACGGGTTTTAGAGAAATCTTTTTAGATGCGCCAGGAGGAACTGTAAATCCTTCCTAATTAGATTGATTCTGGCAGCATTTCGATCCCAAAAGGACATAATCTTAGCTCTTGCATCGTCCAGAATAGTTGCAACATTTTTACCAGGTGGAAGAATTGCTACTTCGGCTTTGAAATTACCATTGAACATGCAATTCATTAAAACTCCCACGTGCAACATTTCCAAAGCATCCGGCATGGGAAAAGTATTGCAGAAATGAAACCTATCGTTTGGGATGAATGCACAATGGCCCACAAAAAAATCGTTTGTGGGCCATCGAGGCTCTTGATCGATCATTGCCAGATTTGCGTGGAAACATCAGACCATTTGTGAAAGCATTAATATAAAATGCAAGAGATTTCAGGCAAACATTACCTGTAATTCCTCGATACAAGTCCGTCGACACTGTTGAGAAAGCAGATGAAGCAGTTAGGTATCCAACTGAATTTTTTAATTCACTCGATCTGCCAGGGATACCATCACACGTATGGCAATTGAAAATCTGCGTGCCAATTATCATGTTGTGAAATATCAATCAGCTAAAGCTTTGCAACGCCACGCACCTTGCAGTAAAAAAAAATAATCCGCAACGTCGTAGAAGCAACAATCTTGACAGGACCTTTCAAAGGTGAAGATGTCCTCATTCCTCGCATTCCCGTTATTCCAACAGATATGCCATTTCAGTTTAAGATACTGTAATTTCCAATTCGATTGGCGTTTGCAATCACCATCGAACCCAGGACCACAGGATCACAAGTCCAGCGTGCTGTTCGCTCGGCCGACCGGCTCCCCATTGTAGATTTTTTCGTAAAAACGTAGAAAATAACTCCTTATGCAAAAATAGTACACTCGTTGTTGACCAAACCACACACTAGAAAGTGAAGGGACAGCGACGTTTCGTCGTCTAACAAACGTGACCACGCATAAAGCTTTACCATTCCATTTATCTTTCTTTCCTTTTCTTTTCCTTGTTTTCTCTTATGATCCCGTGCCTATTCCTGTTACTATCCCCCCTTCTTATTCCTATTACTATCCATCTATTATTGGGTCGATATAAATAGGAGCTGCCTCGTATGGTCCAATAGGCCTTCTGCAGTTACTTTTGTTCTTTGTTTCCTTTTGTTATCGGGGGATTTCCATGGAACTTACACACCTAGTTAACCACATGTCTCTCCGCAAGAGTGCTAATTTTGAAAGAAATTGGTCACCGTCGGGAGCCGGTCGGCCGAGCGGACAGCACGCTGGACTTGTGATCCTGTGGTCCTGGGTTCGATCCCAGGCGCCGGCGAGAAACAATGGGCAGAGTTTCTTTCACCCTATGCCCCTGTTACCTAGCAGTAAAATAGGTACCTGGGTGTTAGTCAGCTGTCACGGGCTGCTTCCTGGGGGTTGAGGCCTGGTCTAGGACCGGGCCGTGGGGACACTAAAAAAAAAGCCCCGAAATCATCTCAAGATAACCTACAGATAGCAGTCCGCAACGCAGAGTTTACCTATAGGTATAGGCAAGAGCTCATACCGCATCAACTAAACACGAAGAAGGAAGCCCTCCAAGACCTTACATAGCTAGCTGAGCATCTGTTATACAAATGGACCCAACCGACATCCCCAACCAACTCAAGCAAACCATCAACAGTCAACTATTTAACCTGAAACAACAACATAAAACTCGTGAAGAAACGAAGACACTCCGTAAGTTAACAGCCCTAAACGGTGGACAGTTAAAGATCCCTCGTCCTAAAGATGGCTAAATTAACCTGACTTAC
The DNA here is from genome assembly GCF_040958095.1 of Procambarus clarkii. Taxonomy (NCBI): domain Eukaryota; kingdom Metazoa; phylum Arthropoda; class Malacostraca; order Decapoda; family Cambaridae; genus Procambarus; species Procambarus clarkii. The sequence goes on from NC_091195.1 coordinate 32,882,218, forward strand.
TATGATCTTACCCAGGACCAACGAGACCTCTTAAATCTTGGTCTAAATTGTCAATTCATATCTAAACCAAAGATGCATCAAAAACGCTTGGAAATCGAAATGCGACATCCATAAGCTAGAAGACAACAAAAAAGTCATCACCACTGACACACTTCAGGCAGTGTGTCTTTACGCCTTTAACCCACTGTACCACAGCTCAGACCCTTAAAAGAGATGGTAATTTCGTAGTATTTTACCTCCAAAGATCACCACCTCCCAAGCTGTGGTGCAGTGGGTTAAAGATGTACCAGTTATGCCAGTTGCTGTTAGGCTTCTGTGCTGGCTAGGGTTCGAATCTCCTGAAAGAAAAGTGTTCTAAGGTTGTATAATCTCTCTTGCATGTTTAGGCAAGTTGTGCATTAACAATAGACACAGAGTTTTCCCATATTAACAGGAATTTGATGAAAGAACGTGAGTAATCCCTCACTATGCTCTAGTTGCCCTTGGGAGGTGGTGATCTTTGGAGGTTAAATACTCCGAAATTACCATCTCTTTTAAGGGTCTGAGCTGTGGTGCAGTGGGTTAAAGGCGTACCAATTATGTGGGAAAACCCTGCTGGGATTGATATAAGAGGAGACTACTAGAGACTTGGACTGAACTAAATTAAAAAATTACTGTCTGCAAATTAATTCCTAAAATCTCTAGCTAGGGTCGTAAATCCTAGCTCCTCTTTTCCTAATGATAGATTGTGGGCTGTAAGGGACAGGTGGGATGAATGGATTAGTTGATAGAAGTTCCAGTCCACCTGTAGACAGGGATCTCACATCAGCTTGTATATTATACAAGGATAAGATTTGATAAATTCAGTTATATGACTGAACACTGGCTCTGTTTAAATCAGAGATTTAAACATACATAGTCTAACCTAGCACCATAACTAACAGCCATTAGGTTCTTATACTATAAACAACTTAAATTGCAAAAGTATAATAAATGACTTTAAATGTAGTCTAAGCACTTAACTAAGTACTAGATATTATTCAATTAAATGAACTTGTATGATAACTTATAAATTAACTAAGCAAGCAATTGTTAACTTTATATATATATATTCAATATATATGCAGACATATTCAATTTATATGATTATGTAGTCAGCTTGACCGAATCCTTTTCCACACAATGGACACTCATGAGGCTTTATTTAAGCATTGCGACTGAATCTTTTTCTGACAACTGGACACTCATGAGGTCTAGTGCCTGGACAAGGACCTGCTGCTCATCTACAATATTAATAAACTTACTGAAATGTGAGGCTTAGCCTCGTTTTTTAACCGACAGACAGATTTATAGGATATTAAAGTCACACAAGCATACAATTGGGCAATCATATACCAAATAACCTTCAATATACTTCTCTGCCAGTCGGGGTGCCTGTCTGACAAGGTGCCAGACTGATTAACTCTCTCTTGTTGAGTTTAGGCACGATATTTTGTCACAGCGTTGCTGTATGATGTACTGGTAGCGTTGCTACGTGATTGACCCTGCAGTTGCAGAAGAATGATAGTTGCTGAAGATTAGGAATGAAGGTGGAGCCAAGTCACTATGTGCTCCACTATACACTCCTATTTTATATAAATGTTCTAGGATTTTCCTTGTAGATATTGTCCAGGTACTCCCCCAATTCTAGAGAGTGTTCACTGGTGATAAAGATATTAGATAAGGTGTCCTTGAGCTGGTAATATTTGCTAAGGATCCGTCACACGTGTTCAGTGTTCACAGTTGTCAACAAACGTGTGGTCCACCTCGGCTCTCGTGGACGCTTCTGACCCACATCCCTTCCCATGCTCCCCGAGCACGGAAGTCTTCTATGAATATTGATTGATTATTTTTACAGTCTAGACTTATGATTGAGATAAGCTGTAATTATAAAATAATTTGATATAGGATATAAAGATTATAAGTAGTACTTGATAGTACCACTGATTCTTATTAAGGATTCGATTTTTATCCCTACCGGATATTGAATCAATGTTCCAATAATTTTTTAATTATAAAATCCTTCTAGAAGTTTCTGGATCCATAAGAGATCATGCACAAAGTCACGTAGGCATCTATAGGGCCCTATGCGTACGGGATCCAAGTGGCATTATCTTCTAGGATCAAACTGTATAATGAATCTATAATGATTCTGATATGATTTTAGATATGATTTTGATATGATACAGAAATTATACATTTCTTAGATGATAATTAGATATGGTGGGTAAAAATTTTCCACAAATTATACCAGTTGCTGTAAGGCTTCTGTGCTGGCTAGGGTTCGAATCTCCTGGTGGGAAAGTGTTCTAAGGTTGTATAATCTCTCTTGCGTGTTTAGGCAAGTTGTGCATTAAGCATAGACACAGAGTTCTCCCATATTAGCAGGAATTTGATGAAAGAACGTGAGTAATCCCTAACTATGCTCTAGTTGCCCTTGGGAGGTGGTGATCTTTGGAGATGAAATACTCCGAAATTACCATCTCTTTTAAGGGTCTGAGCTGTGGTGCAGTGGGTTAAAGGCGTACCAGTTATGCCAGTTGCTGTAAGGCTTCTGTGCTGGCTAGGGTTCGAATCTCCTGGTAGAAAAGTGTTCTAAGGTTGTGTAATCTTTCTTGCGTGTTTAGACAAGTTGTGCATTAAGCATAGACACAGAGTTCTCCCATATTAACAGGAATTTGATGAAAGAATGTGAGTAATCCCTCACTATGCTCTAGTTGCCCTTGGGAGGTGGTGATCTTTGGAGGTGAAATACTCCGGAACTACCATCTCTTTTAAGGGTCTGAGCTGTGGTGCAGTGGGTTAAAGGCATACCCGTTATGCCAGTTGCTGTAAGGCTTCTGTGCTGGCTAGGGTTCGAATCTCCTGGTGGGAAAGTGTTCTAAGGTTGTATAATCTCTCTTGCGTGTTTAGGCAAGTTGCGCATTAAGCATAGACACAGAGTTCTCCCATATTAACAGGAATTTGATGAAAGAACGTGAGTAATCCCTCACTATGCTCTAGTTGCCCTTGGGAGGTGGTGATCTTAGGAGATGAAATACTCCGAAACTACCATCTCTTTTAAGGGTCTGAGCTGTGGTGCAGTGGGTTAAAGGCGTACCAGTTATGCCAGTTGCTGTAAGGCTTCTGTGCTGGCTAGGGTTCGAATCTCCAGGTGGGAAAGTGTTCTAAGGTTGTATAATCTCTCTTGTGTGTTTAGGCAAGTTGTGCATTAAGCATAGACACAGAGTTCTCCCATATTAACAGGAATTTGATGAAAGAACGTGAGTAATCCCTCACTATGCTCTAGTTGACCTTGGGAGGTGGTGATCTTTGGAGGTGAAATACTCCGAAATTACCATCTCTTTTAAGGGTCTGAGCTTTGGTGCAGTGGGTTAAAGGCATACCAGTTATGCCAGTTGCTGTAAGGCTTCTGTCCTGGCTAGGGTTCGAATCTCCTGGTGGGAAAGTGTTCTAAGGTTGTATAATCTCTCTTGCGTGTTTAGGCAAGTTGTGCATTAATATGTACATATATATGTATATATATGCACGGTTCCCAGTGGTTGTCATAGCCAGGGGGCGGTAATGGGGGACGAGCTCCCATGACCTCTAAAATGTTCCTATACGGCAAGCGTCTCAAATAGCCTCTGACAACCAAGTCCAACTCCTGGCCTGCAAGGGTGGCTTAGTCTAAGTCCGGCGGAACTGCTTTTACCGACAGGAGAAGGGGCGAGGGCGTGCCTCTGGCGCCTTAAACCCAGCTGCTCTTGGTAGATGGGACTCGATAGCCTGGGAAGGCAGCCCATCTAGGGGAAGGAAAACCCTGATTTTAAACCTCCGCTGCCTTGCGGCCATACCCCTTTTTTTGGGAAAGGCTTCAGGAGTCAACCTCGAGGAAAAATCTGGAGTTGGAGCCCCTAAGGCAGTTCGTTGTTGACGTCGACCTCGTTCTGGCAGCTCCTGCGACGTTGCTGGAACCATGTGTATTGGCATTTGCCTTTCTATTGGATAATTTTAGCAACGTGGAGAGGGGAGACCTGCTGCATGGGTAACAGCTTCTCCTCCATATCTACCTACCCAGGCTTTGCACCCTGGAGAGGACACTCCAGCTTCGCCTCACAGCACCGAACCAACACGGGAAGCGACAGTCTACCGGTTTTAAGTCTTCTGCTCGATTGGCGAAGAGTGTGACGCCAGGGGTTGCTTCCGACGGTGGGAAGGGTCATCGCGCCCCACTGGGCAGCTACCGCCCACCTTAAGCTGGGCAAACCCCAGCCAATAAGGTGTTGCCTCGCCATGGTCCGTTAACCTCACTGGGTGCGTGGGGTTTAGGGTGAAAACCGACAAGCGGTCTGACAACTTGCACCAAGCAATACCAAGCCAAAGAAGAAAATATCAACTGCCCTAAAGCTGGGCAAATGGAACGTCAGGACACTGACACCAGGTTTCTCTGATGACCTGCAAGAAATCAATGACGCCCGAAAAACAGCAATCATCGATAGGGAGCTGAGCAAGCTGCAGATGGATATCGTTGCTCTCCAAGAGACCAGGCTCCCAGGATCAAGATCTGTGAGAGAGAGGACCTTCTCTTTTTTCTGGCAAGGAAAACCTCCAGATGAGACCAGAGAACAGGGTGTGGGATTTGCTGTCAGGAATGCACTGTTGGGACACATTATGCCACCGATGGGGAAAACCGAACGAATTCTGTCTCTGCAACTGCACTCCCAAACAGGACCAGTCAATATAATTAGTGCATATGCACCAACCCTGAGTTCTCCAGCAGACGCAAAAGAAAAATTCTACGATGACCTCAACAGAGTCATTGCGAGAATCCCTGTAAAGGAGCCACTGTTCATCCTCGGCGACTTTAACGCCAGAGTGGGTGCCGAGCACAACATTTGGCCCACTTGTCTGGCTCAATTCGGCATAGGGAGGATGAATGAGAACGAGCAACGTCTGCTAGAACTCTGCTTCCTTCATGGTCTTTGTGTCACCAACACGTTCTTTGGCACAAAGCCTCAACACCGAGTATCTTGGAGACACCCCAGATCCAAGCACTGGCACCAGCTTGACCTGATTCTTACCAGGCGTGTAAGTCTACCCAGCGTCAAGATTACGCGTAGCTACCAGAGTGCTGTCTGTGACACCGACCACTCCCTGGTATGTAGCAGGGTCAAGATGTAACCAAAGAAGATTTATCACTTGAAAAAGGCGGGCAGACGTCGCATCGACACCACCAAGACCCGCAACCAGGACAAGGTGGAAGATTTTGCACGCGTGCTCCAGGAAGCTCTCCCTGGCCCAGCTGGGGTCACTGCCTGTAAAAGATGGGAGCACTTCAGAGACGCTGTGTTCAACGCTGCCATTTCCACCTTTGGCAAGAAGACCAGCAGGTCGGCAGACTGGTTCGAGGCTCACTCGGAAGAGATGACACCTGTCATCGAAGAGAAGAGAAACGCCTTGGCAGCCTACAAAGCCTGCCCAAGTCAGCGCAACTTACAGATCCTTCGGGCCGTCCGCTGCAAAGTGCAGCAGAGCGCCAGGCGATGTGCCAACAACTATTGGCTCCAACTCTGCTCCCAGATACAGACTGCAGCGGATACAGGCAATGTAAGGGGAATGTATGACGGCATCAAGCAGGCCCTCGGCCCAATCCAGAGGAAGACCGCTCCTCTGAAATCTGCCACTGGCGAGGTGATTCAGGACCAAACACTGCAGCTGAAGCGCTGGGTCGAGCACTACTCTGAGCTATACGCCAGGGACAATGTGGTCACCGAAGATGCCCTGAGCGTCATTGAGTGTTTGCCTGTGTTAATGGAGCTCGACAGCGAACCGACCCTGGAAGAACTCAGTGATGCCCTAGACTCCCTTGCTTCTGGTAAAGCTCCTGGCAAAGATAGCATTCCTGCTGAGACCTTGAAGTGCTGCAGAGGTAGCCTGCTCATGGAGCTGCATGAAATTCTCTGCCTCTGCTGGGAAGAAGGAGAGGTGCCACAGGACATGAGGGATGCCAACATCGTCACGCTGTATAGGAATAAAGGTGACAAGGGCGACTGCAACAACTACCGTGGAATCTCCCTCCTCAGTATTGTCGGAAAGCTGTTTGCTCGAGTCGCATTGAAGAGGCTCCAAGTACTTGCAGAGAGAGTCTATCCAGAATTACAATGCGGATTCAGAGCTGGCAGGTCCACCATCGACATAGTCTTTTTCCTCAGACAACTGCAGGAGAAATGCAGGGAACAGAAGCAGCCACTCTTCGTAGCCTTCATAAATCTGACGAAGGCCTTCGACCTCGTCAGCAGGGATGGCCTGTTCACGATCCTCCCGAAGATCGGATGCCCACCCAGGCTCCTCAGCATCATCAGATCTTTCCATGAGAACATGAGGGGCACCGTGGTCTTTGATGGCCTAACATCAGACGCCTTTGACATCCAAAGAGGAGTAAAGCAGGGCTGCGTACTGGCTCCAACCCTATTCGGGATTTTCTTCGCAGTTATGCTGCGGCACGCCTTCGGATCTGTCACGGAAGGTATTTTCCTCCGGACCAGGTCGGATGGAAAGCTCTTTAACCTCGCCAGGATGAGAGCCAAGACGAAGGTTCGGCTGAGGTGTATGCGCGACTTCCTTTTTGCCGACGACGCAGCAGTCACTGCCCACTCAGCTGAAGACCTCCAACGGCTCATAACCCGCTTCAGCGAGGCCTCTCAGTCTTTCGGACTCACCATCAGTCTGAAGAAAACACAAGTCATGGGACAAGGAGTGGACTCCCCACCTGACATCGGCATCTCTGATTCCAAACTGGAAGTCGTTCACGACTTCGTGTACCTGGGCTCGACAATCTCTGACTCCCTCTCTCTCTTGATACGGAGCTAAACAAACGCATCGGTAAGGCATCTACTACCATGTCCAGACTGACAAAGAGAGTGTGTGCCAACAATAGGCTAACTGAGTATTCTAATATTCAGGTTTACAGAGCCAGTGTCCTGAGCACTCTCCTTTATGGCAGTGAGTCTTGGACACTCCGCGCCCGTCAGGAAAGACAGCTGAATGCCTACCACATGCGCTGCCTTCGACACATCTTGGACATCACCGGGCAGGACAAGGTGACAAACAACAACGTCTTGGGGAGAGCAAGAATCACCAGCATGTACACAATGCTGAAACAGAGATGAATGCGCTGGCTCAGGCACGTTGTGCGAATGGGCGATGGCAGGATCCCCAATGATCTCCTGTACGGAGAGTTGATGCAGGGAAAGCGTCCAACAGGCAAGCCCCAGCTACGGTACAAAGATGTATGCAAGACTGACCTGAAAGCCATGGACGTCGATCTTGCTATATGGGAGACACTGGCTGCAGACCGTTCAGCCTGGAGGCAGTCTGTTCAAAGAGGTCTCTCCAAGTTCGAGGAGTCACTTGCCAAGGAATCGGAGGCAAAGAGACATAGAAGGAAAGCCGGTAGCCAGGAAGACAGACCAGAATCGGACTTCGTTTGTGCTCGGTGTGGGATGGACTGCCATTCTCGGATTGACCTCATCAGACACACCAGACGCTGCACTAGGATTGACAACTAGGGCACAACTCCATAGTCTCCCGAGACTGAAGGATGCCTACTATATATATGCACATATATGTGTGTGCATATGTGTATATATATGCACATATATGCACATATATGTGTATATATGCACATATATATATATATGTTAGTATATTTTGGTAGCAGTCTTTCCTGTAGACATATATTATTAAATATGACCGAAAAAGTAAGATTAATAATTCTAACACGAATTTTCTCGATCTTTCGTACATTTCTTTTCACTGTTGGTGGTAATTCAAAAATCAATTCTCCAAAATTCATTTTTATTTCTAGTCTAGTTTCTAGACTAGAAATAAAAATGAATTTTGGAGAATTGATTTTTGAATTACCACCAACAGTGAAAAGAAATGTACGAAAGATCGAGAAAATTCGTGTTAGAATTATTAATCTTACTTTTTCGGTCATATTTAATAATATATGTATATATATGTATATATATATTATTAAATATGACCAAAAAAGTAAGATTAATAATTCTAACACGAATTTTCTCAATTTTTCTTATGTTTCTTTTCACTGTCAATGGTAATTGAAAAATCAGTTCTCCAAAATTCATTTTTATTTCTAGTCTGACACGACACTAGAACGCGTTTCGTAATAACTTATTACATTTTCAAAGACTTTAGTTTACACACACACAACTATAACCTGCAAACACTAAACAGATTTCTTACTATGCTATAATTCTAACGGCTTTTCATTTTATGTACCTGCATTTGGGTGAGGTGATATGTTACAACAGTTTTGGATGAGGTGAAAACAAACTTTCAACACAAGATAGAACACGAAATATTGGGTAAAGTTAAAGGGGAAGAATGGAAGTAAATGCAAAGGGCCTATTGGCCCATATTTCTTGATGCTTCTATATTGGTGCAGAGTCTTGAAGTGGGTAGAATATAGTTGTGCATTAATTGGCTGTTGATTGCTGGTGTTGACTTCTTAATGTGTAGTGCCTCGCAGATAACAAGCCGCCTGCTATTGCTGTATCTATCGATGATTTCCATGTTTTTTGTTAAGACTTCTCTGGTGATGGTCTGGTTCTGGGAAGAGATTATATGTTCCTTAATGGAGCCCTGTTGCTTATGCATCGCTAATCGCCTGGAAAGAGATGTTGTTGTCTTGCCTATATACTGAGTTCTTTGAGGCTTACAGTCCCCAAGTGGGCATTTGAAGGCATAGACGACATTGGTCTCTTTCAAAGCGTTCTGCTTTGTGTCTGGAGAGTTTCTCATGAGTAGGTTGGCAGTTTTCTTGGTTTTAAAGTAAATCGTCAATTGTATCTTCTGATTTTTGTCTGTAAGGATAACGTTTCTGTTAACAATATCTTTCAGGACCCTTTCCTCCATTTAATGAGCTGTGGAAAAGAAGTTCCTGTAAAATAGTCTAATAGGGGATACAGGTGTTGTGTTAGTTGTCTCTTCAGAGGTTGCATGGTGTTTCACCTTCCTTCTTATGATGCCTTCAACGAAACCACTGGAGAAGCTGTTGTTGACTAGGACCTGCCTTACCCTACAGAGTTCTTCATCGACTTGCTTCCATCCTGAGCTGTGACTGAGAGCATGGTCGACATAAGCGTTAACAACACTCCTCTTGTACCTGTCTGGGCAGTCACTGTTGGCATTGAGGCACATTCCTATGTTTGTTTCCTTAGTGTAGACTGCAGTGTGGAAACCTCCGCAGACTGCAGTGTGGAAAAAAACTCTTTCTAGATGTAACAGTCATGGAAAGGAGCGGAGGTTTCCACACACATAGGAATGTGCCTCAATGCCAACAGTGACTGCCCAGACAGGTACAAGAGGAGTGTTGTTAACGCTTATGACGACCATATATATATATATATATATATATATATGTCGTACCTAATAGCCAGAACGCACTTCTCAGCCTACTATGCAAGGCCCGATTTGCCTAATAAGCCAAGTTTTCCTGAATTAATATATTTTCTCTAATTTTTTTCTTATGAAATGATAAAGCTACCCATTTCATTATGTATGAGGTGAAATTTTTTTTATTGGAGTTAAAATTAACGTAGATATATGACCGAACCTAACCAACCCTACCTAACCTAACCTAACCTATCTTTATAGGTTAGGTTAGGTTAGGTAGCCGAAAAAGTTAGGTTAGGTTAGGTTAGGTAGGTTAGGAAGTCGAAAAACAATTATTTCGTGAAAACTTGGCTTATTAGGCAAATCGGGCCTTGCATACTAGGCAGAGAAGTGCGTTCTGGCTACTAGGTACGACATATATATATATATATATATATATATATATATACATACATACATAGAGAGGGGAAATGCGCACTGCATCCAGGGTTCCTGCCCGCCATCTGAGGAGCTGGAGGAACTCGACAACCTATGATAACCATCTTTGTAACCTATATGTAACTCCTTTTTTGTAACAAAGTTCAAATAAAGCAAATATATATATGTATATATATATATATATATATATATATATATATATATATATATATATATATATATATATATATATATATATTTATTTATATATATTTATTTATTTATATATATGTATATATATATATATATATATATATATATATATATATATATATATATATATATATATATATATATATATATATATATATATATATATATTCTTTTGAAAAGTAAGAGAAGTCTAGTGGGTTAAATACTAGTTATGCTAAGGTGCATGGTGCCCTGGCTGTCTCGGTTCGAATCCTTCAGGGCTGAATAGTTTTCGGTTGTATATTGGCTTGGGGACCATTCAAAGTTGTTTGCATATATGTATATGTTTGTGTACTCACCTAATTTTGCTTGTGGGGGTTGAGCTTTGTCTCTTTGGTCCCGCCTCTCAACTGTCAATCAACTGGTGTACAGATTCCTGAGCCTACTGGGCTCTCTCATATCTATATTTAAAGCTGTGTATGGAGTCAGTCTTAACCACATCACTTCCTAGAGCATTCCATTTATTAACTTCTCAGACACTGAAAAAATTCTTTCTAACGTCTCTGTGGCTCATCTTGGCACTAAGGTTCCACCTGTGTTCCCTTGTTAGTGTCCCATTCATGCTGAAGCGTTTGTCTTTGTCCACCCTGTCAATTCCCCTGAGAATTTTGTAGGTGGTTATCATATCTCCACTTACTCTTCTGTTTTCCAGTGACGTGAGGTTCAGCTCCTTTAGCCTTTCCTCATAGCTCATTACTCTCTGTTCCAGGACGAGCCTGGTGGAATACCGCTGAATCTTCTCTGTGTCTTGTGTTTAACTAGGTATGGACTCCAGGCTGACGCTGCATATTCCAAGATTGGTTTGACATAAGTGGTATAAAGGGTCCTGAACGATTCCTTACACAAGTTTCTAAAGGCAGTTATTATGTTGGCCAGGCTAGCATATGCCGCTGATGATATCCTTTTGATGTGGGTCTCTGGCAACAGGTTCGTTGTGATATTAACCCCCAGATCCTTCTCTCTATTTGACTCTTGCAGGATTTCACCTCCCAGGTGGTACCTTGTGTTCAGCCTCCTGCTCCCTTCGCCTAATTTCATTAATTTACACTTTCCTGAGTTGAACTTTAGCAGCCATTTTCTAGACCATTCCTCCAGTTTGTCCAGGTCATCCTGTAGTCTCTGTCTATCTTCATCCGTCTTGATTCTTCTCATAATTTTTGCATCAGCAAACATTGAGAGGAATGAGTCTATACCCTCCGGAAGATCGTTTACATATATTAGAAACAGGATAGGTCCAAGTACTGAGCCTTGTGGGACTTCACTGGTGACATCTCCCCACTCTAATGTCCCCCCCCCCTTCATCGTTAATCTTTGTTTCCTGTTGCTTATGTACTCCCTTATCCACTGGAGCACCTTCCCTTTTACTCCTGCCTGTTGCCCCAACTTTTTTAACAGCCTTTTATGGGGGTACTGTGTCAAAGGCTTTCTGTCAGGCCAGGAAAATGCAGTCGGCCCACCCTTCCCTATGTGTGTGTGTATGTGTATACATGATATGTGGAATCTGGTCAGAATTACATTTCACCTTTGTAAACGCACATTAATGACACTATGTAAAAAGACACCTCGAACACTGTTTATGTAGGACAGACGTAAATCTGTGTATTTATGATTGTAGGTTAGATTAGCATTTAAAAAAAATAACAATCACCTTCTGTTGTTGATTATTCAATGAATCACTGAGCTATATATTTAACAAATCTCTCACCATGTCCATGGAGGACAGAAGAAATTGTATATATACTGATTAGCATTGTAAGTGTGTGGTCACGTCTGTGGTAGAAAACACTAATAATAATGAAAAAAAATATTATCACTACCACTACCAGGATCACTGTCATTCCCTAAAACAACAGTACCACTACTATCTTTATCACTTCCACCGTCATCACTACCACTATCAATATCACTGTCACTACCACAACATCATCACTGGCTTTACCAAAATCATCACTACCACTACCAGCATCACTATAACTCCCACAATCATCATTACCACTTTCAACATCAAAATCATTCTGATCAATATCACTACCTCTTTAATCTCACTGTCACTCCTATCAACGTCACTGTCACTTCCACCATCATCACTACAACTACTAACATCGTGACTGTCACTTCCACCATCATCACTACAACTACTAGCATCGTGACTGTCACTTCCACCATCATCACTACAACTACTAGCATCGTGACTGTCACTTCCACCATCATCATTACAACTACTAGCATCGTGACTGTCACTTCCACCATCATCACTACAACTACTAGCATCGTGACTGTCACTTCCACCATCATCACTACAACTACTAGCATCGTGACTGTCACTTCCACCATCATCACTACAACTACTAACATCGTGACTGTCACCCACCATCATCACTACAACTACTAGCATCGTGACTGTCACTTCCACCATCATCACTACAACTACTAGCATCGTGACTGTCACTTCCACCATCATCACTACAACTACTAGCATCGTGACTGTCACTTCCACCATCATCACTACAACTACTAGCATCGTGACTGTCACTTCCACCATCATCACTACAACTACTAGCATCGTGACTGTCACTTCCACCATCGTCACTACAACTACTAACATCATCACTGTCACTCCCACCAACATCACTGTCACTCCCACTATCATCACTGTCACTCCCACTATCATCACTACCAACATCCCTGTCACTCACACCATCATCACTACCACTACCAACATCACTAGCACTCCCACTTGGAGTGGGAGTGCTACCGTCCAGCCCAAGCACTTGGGCTGGACGGTAGAGAGGCGGTCTCGCTTCATGCAGGTCGGCGTTCAATCCCCGACCGTCCAAGTGGTTGGGGCACCATTCCTTCCCCCCGTCCCATCCCAAATCCTTATCCTGACCCCTTCTCAGTGCTATATAGTCATAATGGCTTGGCGTTCTCCCCCTGATAGTTCTTCTTCTTCCCACTATCATCTCATAGTCATAATGGCTTGGCGCTTTCCCCTGAAAATTCCCTCCCTCCCTCCTTCCCACTACCACTATCACTGTAACTATCACCATCGCCACTATCACTATCATCAGTAGTAATAGGCATCGATCAGTCTCAGGAGAATATGGAGTTGCGCTCCGGTTGTCGACCTGGAGTGGCCTCTATTAGGCCACCACTCCTTGATACCTGCTTGATGTGGTTCTAGGAGATCTACTCCCTAAGCCCGGCCAGGTTCGACTTGTGAGACCTTGGTTCACTAGGCTGTTGCTTGGAGCTGCCCGTAGGTCCACATGTCCACCACAGCCCGGTTGGTCTGGCATCCCTTCGAGAGAATCATCAAGTTTTCTCTTGAAGATGTCCACGGTTGTTCCGGCATTATTCCTTAAACTCGCTGGGAGGAAGTTGAACAACCGAAGACCCCTGATGTTTATACAGTGTTTTCTGATTGTGCTTATGGTGCCCCTGCTGTTCACTGGTTCTTTTCTGCATTTTCTTCCATATCGTTCACTCCAGTATATTGTTATTTTACTGATTATATTTAGGACCTGTCCCTCCAGTATTTTGCACGTGTATATTATTTGATATCTCTCTCGTCTCCTTTTTAATGAGTACATTTGGAGAGCTTTGAAACGATCCCAATTATGTAGGTGATTTATCGCGTCTAAGTATGCTGTATATGTTCTCTGTATTCCCTCCATTTCATCAATCTTTCCTCCTCTGAAGTGGAAAATAAGTACTAAGCAGTACTCAAGACGGGACAATACAAGTGATTTGTATAGTACAACCATTGTGATGGATTGCTGGATTTGAAAGTTCTCGTAATCCTTCCTATCTTTTTTTGGCTGACGCAATATTTGCTTGGTTATGCTCCATAAACATTAGGTCGTCAGACATTATTATTCCATAATTCTTGACATGAAGCCTTCCCACTATGGGCAGATATGATTGTGTTTTGTACCCTGTATGTTGTTTAAAATCCTCATTTTTACCTTACCTGAGTACCTGGATTTTATCACTGTCAAACTTCATATATTCTGTGGCCCAGTTGAAAACTTTATTATTATCGGCTTGAAGTTTTTCAATGTCTTTAGCAGAGGTAATTTTAATGCTGATGTTTGTATCATTTGCAAAGGATGATATGAAGCTGTGACTTGTATTTTTGTCTAAATCTGATATGAAAATAAGGAAAAGCAGTGGTGCAAGAAATGTATCCTGAGGTACAGAGCTTTTAACTGCGCTTGGACTCGATTTTATATGGTTGACTGTTATTTTTTGTGTTCTGTTCGACAGAAAACTGAGTATGCAGCGTCCTACTTTACCAGTTATTCCCATTGACCTCATTTTGTGTGCTATCACTCCATGGTCACATTTATCGAATGTCTTTGCAAAGTCCGTGTATACCACATGTGCATTCTGTTTTTCTTCTAATGCCTCAGTGACTTTGTCGTAGTGGTCAAGTAGCCGTGAGAGGCACGATCTTCCCGCTCTAGATCCTTGTTGGCCTGGGTTGTGAAAGTCATTGGTCTCATGAAACTGGTGACTTGATCCCTAATCACTCTCTCAAATACTTTTATGTGGGACGTTAGTGCAACTGGTCTATAATTCTTTGCCAAAACTTTGCTCCCTCCCATGTGAACAGGGGCTATGTCTGCTGCTTTAAGCGCTTCTGGTATCTCCCCCGTGTAAATTCTCTTCCTCCACACTATACTGAGTGCCTCTGCTACTGGCACCTTGCATTTCTTTATAAATATTGAATTCCATGAATCTGGAGCCGGAGCTGAGTGCATGGACATGTTTTCAATTTCTCTTGCAAAATCTGCCACGCTCGTGTTGATATCAGTTGTATTTACAGGGGTTTGGATATCACGCATAAAGAGGTTGTCTGGATCTTCTGCATTCATGCTGGTTATTGGAGTGCTTGACATGTCCGCATACTGCTTTTTAGGATTTCGCTATTTTCTTAGTAATTCTCCGTGTATGAACCATCACTCATACGAATAGGTCGAATACTGGCAGTGTTTTTTTTTATTTTGATTTCGCATATGTGAAGAAATATTTCGGGGTTATCTTTATTTCTTGAATTACTTTCTGTTCTTGTGGTCTTTCTTCAATCTGTTATGAGTGTTTCAGTTTCGGCTCGATTTCTTCAATTTCCCTGTTTAAAGTATTCCTTCTTTGTAGGGACACTCCTGTCGGCTTAAGCATTTCCGTTATTTTTTTCATTCTTTTATAGTGTCGTTTGCGTTTACTTTCTACGTTGGACCTCTTTCTGCCTTTCCTCAAATGAACATGTTTCAGACAGACTTTATATGCTACCGAGTCAGTTTTTCTGTTCCTTGTGTAGGATTTTTATTATTTGGAACAGTTTCCCATTGAATATTTGAAGTTCCCAGTTTATTGTCTCCCAATCTATCCTTTTATTATTAAAATTGAATTTACTGAATAACCCCTCTCGCTTGATTATTGTTTTAAGTCTGTTCTGAGTACTGATGGTAGTTTGCACTTTAATGAGCTTGTGATGTGAGAATGTGGTATCTGAGATCGTAATGTCCCTGATTATGTCTTCATTGTTTGTAAAGACCAGATCTAAAATATTTTCGTTTATAGTTAGTTCTGATGTCTGCTGGTTTAGTGAGAATTTGTCACAGAATCTAAGTGACTCCACAAATCCTTATCCTGACCCCTTCCAAGTGCTATATAGTCGTAATGACTTGGCGCTTTCCCCCCCCCCCTCCTGATAGTTCAGTTCCACTATTCCGCTATCATTAAGCCACAACTATTCCACCATCTCTAGGCCACCACTATTCCACCATCATTAGGCTACCACTATTCCACCATCACTAGGCCACAACAATTCACCATCATTAGGCCACCACTATTCTACCATCATTAGGCCACAACTATTCCACCATCATTAAGCAACAACTATTCTACCATTATTAGGCCACCACTATTCCACCATCATTAGGGCCACCACTATTCCACCATCATTAGGCCACCACTATTCCACCATCACTAGGCCACAACTATTCACTTTCATTAGGCCACCACTATTCACCATCATTAGGCCACCACTATTCTACCATTATTAGGCCACAACTATTCACCATCATTAGGCCACCATCATTAGGCCACCATCATTAGGCCACCATCATTAGGCCACCATCATTAGGCCACCACTATTCCACCATCATTAGGCCACCATCATTAGGCCACCATCATTAGGCCACCATCTATTTCACCACCATCAGTACTATTCCCAATATTATTTCTGTCACTACCACAATCATCAGTATCACTAAAGCGATTAATTTCACTACCAGCAATATCACTACCACTAACAATATCACTGCTACTACCAGTATCATTGCCCATGTACTTGGCCTGGACGGTAGAGCAGCGATCTCGCTTCATGTAGGTCGGCGTTCAATCCCCAATCGTCTATGTGGATGGCACCATTCTTTACTATCAAAAATCATTATCGTCATATCTCTTCCTAGTGCTATATAGTCGTGATGGCTTTGCGCTTTCTCCTGAAAGTTCCGTTCCGTATCACCATTATCACTGCAACTACGGACATCATTACGGTCACTACCAAATCATCACAACAACTAATAAGATCATTGTTACTTCAGCCATCATTACTATCACAAACACGATCAACATCACCATCGTCACTATCACAATTCTTTTGCTACACTAATACTGTTCTATGATCACTATAATTGTGCATAATGCATAAGTCATTGACTTTTGCACTTGGAGAATCATTAAATTCAGTATAAATAAAGCAGGAAAACTAAAAACTAAAATGTTTTACAAGCTTAAGGCACAGAACAGGAAAAGACAGCAGGCCAAAGTTTTGGAAGGGCTGCGTAAACAACGACATGCACTGAAGGAACAGGAGGAGAAATCCCCTCAGAGGAAGCTCTTTACATTACGGCCTAAGAGTGGCGGGGTGGCAGTGACTGTTCTGGATTACCCAAACAAAAAGCGGCGACGCGTCGATGACCTCCCACACGTTGTTGATTACTTACCAATTTGTTTCAAGAAAGATCATCATCCTTTAGATGTATTAAATCCTGAAATTGAGCCTATAGTAGATACTGGATTTGATAATATGATAAAGAAGGCTCCAGATGAGGCCATCTAATGTGATAATTTAATATGCAGGACCATGTACCCCGTCCTGAAGTAGGTGTACAACACTAGGATTTGTGAGCGGTGTGGATCTAGAGGCAGTGGTAAATTTCTGCAATTCAGCCCTATATACGAAGAAAATAATGTCGAATCCCGTGATATAATCACGATAAATTAAGCTTATGATAAATTAAAAATTAATAATGTACGTGAAAACGAACCGTGTAAAAAAATAAAGTCCTCTATCAATACAAACACTCTTAGGTAACCAGATTCTTATTCATCATCGAAGTCTTGCAATAACGATGATGAGTGCTTGAGACAGTTTACAATAGATGATGATAAACACTTAAGTTATAAAATCGGATCAAAAAGCATATTCATTTCCTCTGATGAAGAGGAAACTGACTCATAGAGAAGAAAATGCGGTCAAAAGCGCTAGATGCAGTCTTTGGATGGTGACAAAAGTGACTTTAAACGGAGGAAAATGGCATCTTTGTTTTAGGAAAAAGACAATGACTCTGAGAGAAAGAATAGTGATGAAAAAATCACGATGAAAACTTCTCAGGATGAAGTACTCAAGAGGAAGACGAGATCAAAATAGATATCAAGCTCTTCTGATGATGAGACGACTGACTGTGAAAGAGAAATTGGTCATAAGTTCACAAGGCAGTCTTCAGAGGATGAGGATAAACGAAGCTCCTAAAATTCAGATTCACAAAGCGGCTCCATGAATGAGTATATTTACTGGATTTGATGGCAATAGATTCAACGTTTTATAGGATTTTCCAATTTTGTGCTGTTTTCAAACTTATACAACATGAAGGAGATAATACTCAGCATTGGAAAATGAGAATGACAGGAATTCGGAGAACGCCGCGCTAAGACAGAAGGTCACTTTTTCCTTTATGACAGCCTTCATGACTTGGTACCCGTTTTATAATTACTTAAATTCCCTTTTATGAACTGGAATCATCTTTCACAAATCAATTGGTATTGAGTGTTGGTTCCTCCTACAAGATCACTGTAAAGCAACTGTCTCACTTCATGAAGGTGGAACTTCATTTCTCAACTTCATGGAAGGTGGAAGTTCATGATTGAACTTCATTCAATCTCCGACCGTCCAAGTAGTTGGCCACTATCCCCCCCCCCCCGCCCGTGGTATTCCAAATCCTTATCCTTATCTCTTCTAAGTGCTATATTGTTGTAATTGCTTTGCTCTTTCTCCTGAAAGTTCCCTACCCTTCCCTTTCAGTCATCTTACGGTCTAGTCCACTGAGGACGCCCTGTAACTTTCGCCCAATAATACCAGATGTGTAATCATGCCTGGTTAATGAGTGACCCTAAGTACTCCCATTTAACATCACTGGAAAGTCATGAAAAAATAGTCGATTATCCATTACAAACAGTTATTGTATACACATTCTACTGGTAATCCATAATTATAACTGTAGGCACTACTTTCATGGGTTCAGGTATCTCTGCGAGCTCGGTCTGCCAGCAGCCAACTGACGGCCACCAGTTGGTGGCCGTCAGTTGGCTGCTGAAGATATTTGTACTAAATACAGAGATACTTTGTTCTAAATACAGAGATATTTACACACAGAAATCACAATAGCGTTATGCATCAAATGAACAAATCCACAAGGGCCGTGACGAGGATTCGAACCTACATTCGAGAGGATCCCAGACGCTGCCATAATCGACTGAGCTACGACATGGTAAAAGAATTGCAACCGGGAAATCATCCTGATTTACCAACGTTCGAATCCTCGTCACGGCCCTTGTGGATTTATAGAGATATTTGTTCTTTGCTGTAAATATTTGTTCTCCCAAGAACAAAAATCTACACCCCGTTTTATATAACTATCTCTCAAGATAAGTTGCTACATAAACTCGACCAAAAATGTTACATACTGAAGATAGTTTCGTAACTGTCTGCTCGAGCACTTGGGCTGGATAGTAGAGTGATGGTCTAGCTATCACTCTATAGTTCCTCTTGTTACTTACTAAAGTTACTTATTTACTTAGAGAGTATAGTTACTTTAAAAAAGAAGACACTCTGGCCTTCAAAATATGCGCAAAATTTAGACGCAATAATTTATAACTCCCAAAGTTATAAGTTTATATATTAACGCAATTGAAGAAACCTTAGAACAAGGAATTTTGCACGTAATATGAAAAAATGGTGAGAATCGCTCTGAAACATAATTTAACAGCTTATGTCAAAGTTGAAAATCCTGTTCATGGAGAAAAATTAAGGTAAACTTCTCGACAATAAAAATAGTAGTTCGAATTTATGTCATACCTAATAAGTTTTAATAAATATTTCTTGGCATTCGTAGAAAATAATTCTTGGCATTCGTCAAGAAAATATAATCCAATAAAAAACTAATAGGGATAAAGATAATGGGTTAATAAGAAAAATATGTATACTTTAAATAAGTGATAAGGTCCGCATCTAGTCCCCATTCTTCAAAACAACCTAAAGAGACAAAGAGAATAGAGTTTGAATTTTGTAATTTTTTCGTAAACTGAAATAATTGCAGTTACAATATCTTTCACCTGTAACTGTTTAACTTGTTGACCAATTTCTTCACCCTTCACATACATAGTGACGGGTATGTATTCCCAAGATGTAGAAGCTGCAACAAAAGTTCGATTATAAACAAAGGAGAAAAAAATATATATATATACATATATATTGCCCCCCTCCCCCCCAGAAAAAAACATGTTGGACATTAGTGAAGCTAACATATTTTGTCATTGGGTAATGTAGTAGTAGTAGTAGGTATACATCTGTCTCAGGAGACTATGGAGTTGCGCTCTAGTTGTCAGTCTGAAGTTTCCGACTCCAAAGGTTCTCCGAAAATTGGAGAACAATATTTTTTTCTGCCCCGAGGGAGTAGGGATTTAGGGACTTAACCCTCCATAAGAGAGCTCTAGTTGTTGCACCAGACTGATACTTGCGAACAGGCAGACAATGTCCCCAACCACTCCCTGACGGAACAAACAACCGACCTCGGCAGCCACACTCCCGCTACCATCGGTCGACTGGCAATGACATTGGAGTGCTTGTAATTTACTTAGATCACTCAGTATGCCTCTTGATCCTGAAGAGGGGTTCAGCACCACATACTTAGGGGTTCGGCTCCATATTTAGGGGTGCGTTGGAGGACTCGTTGTCTTGTGTACACACCCTACTCGAGCCGCTCTCCTTGTTTGGAATGATCTCCTAAATCCCCCTTTCGTGAATTAATATCTTCTGCCACCCTGTCCGCAGCCGTGACCCTCCCTCTCTCTCTCCCACCAGGTCAAGAACAAAAGCTAGCTAACAAATACATTTAAAGAAAAACATATATAATACATAACATATATAATAGAAAATTATCATACAACACTCTAAACTGCTACAACCCGGTAGCATTCTAATATCATATCCTGGCTTCACCATTTGTCCATATCAAGTGGCTGCTCAACTTTTGGTTTACCACTTACTACTCCCTCACTCAATGGGACTGAAACCCTGTCACCAACAATACTGTATCCTCAGCCTTAAATGTATATAAAACTCAGCTTGGGGCTGAAACACCTGAAACCTCTAAATAAGTATCACAAACAAAAGAAAAAATCAATCTCTTCCCGTACACTGCGTCTTACGTGCCAATAAGCATTCAAGCACTCCCCTTACACAATCATGAGTGTGTCCACCATGAACCTCTGTTCTGCTTCTAAAAGCTCACTACCAACATATATCTCTAGATCCTCCAAAATATTGGGAAAGGCACTTCCGCAGTTCTCCCAGTCTACTGCACAACGAAGTTCTAATTCAACACCAGTGACGCATCACCACTGATGTTCACTCACTTACCAAGGGGCAGGTCATCCCCTCTCCACGCCGCCGAAAGTCTCCATTAGAAAGAAAAACGCCAATACGATTGGTTCCAGCGCTATCACTGGAACTTTACTGTGAGCTCCGGAGTTGACCTCGAAGTTGGTGAAAAAAGGCACACGGACTCCAAACCCGGAGACCGCTGTGGTCGGGGCCGGAGAAGAACCACCCCAGAAAGAGCATGAACACCCCCTAGCCTCCTGAAGCAGAGCTTGGGCCGCGTGATCCCCAGGACGTGGACATCCCATTCCCGCACCTACGAGTTTCAGACAGAGATCGTCACAGCCCTCTTTCACCCGAGGCTGGCTTCCTTCAAGACCAAGCAGAAGGAAGAGAGATAATTACTAATTAATAATATTATTATTATAATAATTATTATATTAATAATTATTGTATTTAACAATTATTACTCTTCCTTCTGCTTGGTCTTGAAGGAAGCCAGCGGTGAGAGGGCTGTCAAATGTATCTATATGATATATAACAAAATACAGTATAATAACATACTTATTATTATTTGTTATTATGTATTACTCAGTAAAGCTAGAAAGGCACCAGCAGCATATTCACTTAGTGAACCCTCCTTACTCCTTACTCCTTACTCCTTACTCCTTACTCCTTACTCCTTACTCATTACTCATTACTCCTTACTCCTTACTACCCTCCTTCCTTATTCTTCATCTTTGTACGTCGAACAGGTGCTTGCATCTCTTTATCACTACAGAATCCCTTAGCGGGGCATTTCACCAGTATATATTAAAAATAAACAATAAATGAAAACTCGTTCAATTTCAATCAAACTTTTGTAACGAGCTGTTTATGAAAAGGGTTTCATTTGGTCCAAGTCTCAGCATCGTAGCATAAATAGGAAGGGAGAAGAAAATATTAAATTATGTGTCAAAAAATTTCCAAAATGGTCAAAAACGATTATCAAACACAAGTGTCAACTGTTGACCAGACCACACATTAGAAGGTGAAGGGACGACGACGTTTCGGTCCGTCCTGGACCATTCTCAAGTCGATTGTCTAGAGATTCTAGTGTGTGATCTGGTCAACATACTTAGCCACGTTATTGTGACTCATCGCCTGCAAGTGTCAACTGAAATCATGTCTATGACTCTCAGCTATCACAATAACATATATTAAAAACAAATTATAATTAGTTTTATTAAAAAAAAACTAGTTTTACCCGCCACGCGTTGCTGTGGCTTAGTCTGGTTAAATGGGAAAGAAAGAAAAGAGAAAGAGCACGTTTCTAATATGTTTAATTTTACAATGCTTGTGGGTATTCAATATTTTTTGTTGTTCGATTGTCTGTGGAGATATAGAGATTGTCTGGTTTGCCGACTATAGAACACACAACATATAATTGTCCCTATGTGAAGCATTCCGTGTCTAGATATAAACTGCACAATTCTAAAGATTGGCCCTGAGTTTTGTTGGTGGTGATTGCAAACGCCAATCGAATTGGAAATTACAATATCTTAAATTGAAATGGCATATCTGTTGGAATCATAGGAATGCGAGGAATGAGGACATCTTCACCTTTGAAAGGTCCTGTCAAGATTGTTGCTTCTACGACGTGGATGATTATTTTTTTTACTGCAAGGCTCGTGGCGTTGCATAGCTTTAGCTGATTGATATTTCACAACATGATAATTGACACTCAGATTTTCAATTGCCGTACGTGTGATGGTATCCCTGGCAGATGAAGTGAATTCAAAATTTATGTTGAATAACTAATAGCTTTATCTACTTCCTCAACAGTGTCAACGGACTTGTATCGAGGAATTACAGGTAAAGTTTCCCTGAAATCTCCTGCAAGCAATATTAATGTGTTTCCAAATGGTCTGATGTTTCCACGCAAATCTTGCAATGATCGATCAGGAGCCTCGAGCGACTTTTTGTGGCCTTTGTTCATTCATCCCAAACAATAAGTTTACATTTCTGCACGACTTTTCCCATACCGGATGCTTTGGAAACGTTGTATGTGGGAGTTTCAATGAATTGCATATTCAATGGCAATTTCAATGCCGAAGTAGCAGTTTTTCCACCTGGCAACAATGTTGCAGCTATTCCGGACGATGCAAGAGCTAAAGTTATGTCATTTTGGGATCGAAATGCTGCCAGAATCAATCTAATTAGGAATGTTTTACAAGTCCTCCTTTGCGTATCTAAGAAGATTTCTCCAAACCCCTTATTGACAGTTTGAATTAATTGATTGTAAATGCCTTTCGCTCAATCGTTAGCTTAGGAATATTTCATTGCACATACGACAACAGATCACCTATGTTGTAATTATATTCACGACGCAATTATATATCGAACGAAGCAGCAGCAGATCGATTCGGTGATGGCCTTTCCAATTGATTTAAAACTTTGTTTGCGATTTCTAAGCACATATCTTCAATCATTATCAACCCTTCGTTGTAGTTTCCTGCTGTGAAATCCATATTCATAATTGAATTTTTTTTCGTATTCGAGGGACAATATCTTCAGCCATGTGCGATTTATATTTCTCCAATAACTCTTTTGGAGATAAAGGAGAGCCGGTGGTCAATATGATTGCAAGCAACGCACGAATTTGATTTGGATGTGGCGTGTTGGACGCGTCATTAATGCATACATCCTAGTGTCGGTCGTTCTCCAATAAATTCAAAGCTTGACATGCACTATGGAAAATGGTATTTGTAACGGCGTTGACACATCTCAGTGCCTATCAAGACGTTGGACCGGGCACATTTACCAACAGCATGCGAAGAAAGAAGCATTCATCTTGATTGGGATGCACGGTGTACAGCCTGCCTATCGTAGTTTATTTTAATATGCCAGGTTGTTCGTCGACTCGCTCTCCTGGTTTGCGTAGTTCAAATAATTTTCTACTAGCATTCCATGTGTAATACGTAGGCACTTTCGAATATAGCAGTGTTATCGCAAACACGTCATTTTGACAACGTGAAGAAAACAGTTAACGTTTTAGCCAGTGGATTCTTACCTGTTTGTTGCACATTTGCAGCTGTGAAATAAACGTGTTGTCCATTTTCTTGTTTTCTGGAGTCTGGCCCTAGCTTCGGTAGGGGACAGACGTGTTGCCTGGGCGCTCCGGCAGTTGGTGTTTGCCAGTTCGGCCGGTTGGGGGCGGGTGTGTCTCTGCCCGCCTGTGCTGACGTGGCGTTACGATGGGGGTCCCTCTCCCCCCTGTCGTCCGGGCTCAGTCTGTGGGGCTAGAGTTCTCTGTGCGGGCCGGTTACCCGGAGATTGCGCTGGATTGTGTTATGCTCTCTGTCCCTGTGTTTGAGATTGATGGGGTCGAGTTGGTAATGGCCCGTAGGGCGATTGTGAAGTTCACGGAGGAGGTGGCGTATCGCGATTTTCTCCGGCGATACGAGGGGCAGACATTTCCCCTGCCGGATGGTGCGGGCACTGTGACCCTCTCTGATAGAAGTGGTGCACTTACTTATGTCAGTGTGCATGGGGCTCCCTGGAGTTTCCGGAGGGTCTGCTACGGCGGTATTTCGGCCGGTTTGGCGCAGTAGTTAGTGTGAGGGTGAATGTGGTGTCTTCCAGACCTCTTAAGGGTGTGAGGACTAACATTCGCACCCTGGGCATGAGACTCCGGGAGGATATTCCGTCCTCTGTGCGCCTTATGGGGTACAACGTTCGGGTGTTTTACGCCCGCCAGCCGCGGACGTGTTATCGTTGTGGTCTTTTGGGCCATCAGGCTGCTGCCTGTTCTGCGTCTGCCGTTGCACCAGTGAATCTCTTCAGTGACGAGGATTTCCACCGCTTCCTGTGGGGGATGATTCGGTGGATGTGAATGTCTCTTCGGCTGAGGAAGTGCCCTCTGTATCAGCTGTTGCTCCGTCTGTTGCGCCCCCTGTTGTTGTCGCCTCTCCTCCGGTGGTTGTGTCCTCACCTAGTGCTCAGGCTGTTCTGGCTGGTGTCCCTGTGCCTCTTCCGTCTGCCGTCTGCTCGGGCCCCTCATCTTCCAGTTCTTCCTATGCTGCATCTGTACTGGTCCCTGCACCCTCCCTGTCTGTGCTGGGTGATAGGGGGGGGGGCTGCGGAGCTTCCTGCTGTGTGTGGTCCGGTTCCCCCTGTGGTAGAGGCTGCTGCCGTTCTGCGTCGGGCGTCGGTTCGTCAGGCTAGTGGTGCCCGTGCCTCTGGATCTGCTTCCGGCTCTGACGATATCCGGCCGGAGCCCAAACGTTCCAGGCATTCGTCTACGGCCTGGGCTGATGTTGGGGACTTTAGTGACTGTGGGTCTTCCGGTGTTGACGGCGTGGATCCGGCTGAGTCATTGTCTCCGCGGTTGGTGGTGACGGAGGTTCATGTGCCTGCTGGTGCTGATGCCCATGTCTCGGGTGTGTCTCCTGTTTCTTCCCCGCCCGGGGGCTCTCCGCTATGGGGTCTGGTGGCTTCTGCTGCCAGGGATGGTGCGGATGCTGGTGCTGGGTGTGGCCTGGTGGTGACTTTACGTAAGAATACACACCGCCATGATTCCCTGCAGTCGTCTGGTGGTGTGCCCATAGCCTCTGGTGCCCCTGTGGTGGTGCCATCTATTGAGCCCTCTGTCGAGCCCCCTGTCGAGCTCCCTCCTGCGGTGTTGTGCATTGAGGACATGGAGGCCCGGGTTGCCGAGTTCCTGCTGCTTGAACGGCCGGAGCGCTTTTCTGGTGGGCGGGTTCCGGGTGTATGGGATAGGGTGGCGGCTACTGGCGTCCAGAGGGACACCGTGTGGGTTCCATGTCTGCGGGTGTTTGTTTCCGGGATTCCGGTTCACATGGCGCCCCCGGTGTTAGGTCACGCCTCCTGGACAACGTGGCTGCTTTGGGAGGCGTTCAATGTGCGGTTTCCACCGGATATGTTCCCGGGCAAATATGTAGGCTGATTTCATGTTACTGTAGTTGTTGTTTTTGTTGGTATTCTTGGCTTGTTGGGTGCTGTACGATGTGTCTTGTTATGTTTCTTGATGTACTTTATGTTGTGTTTTATTCTCGGTCCTTCAGGCCAGTGCATGTATGTTGCTGTGTTTGTACCTGTTTTGTTTTCAGGTTTGCGTGTTTTGCTTGTTTACCTTTATTGTTTATTTTGGCCTCGCCCTTTGTTACGGGGCGGATGGTTTAGTGTGTGTGTTTTTATTCCTGTATTGTTTCTGTGCTGTACGTTTGACCTGGTGTTTTCATATTGCTTTACCAGTTGTACGTGTTTGTTCTTTATGTTTTGTTTGGAATGTATTGTGATTGTCCTGTTATGTTTTCTGTTATGCCTGTAGTAATGATCCTCTAGCTAATAATTCCTACTAACTTGTGGATTACAAACGCCGGGTGTTGTGTTGAGGGCGTTGGGGACGCCGTGTGTTGTGTTGAGGGCGTTGGGGACGCCGGATGTTGTGTTGAGGGCGTTGGGGACGCCGTGTGTTGTGTTGAGGGCGTTGGGGACGCCGTGTGTTGTGTTGAGGGCGTTGGGGACGCCATTGGGTGGTGTAGTGTAGTGGCGTTTGGACGCCTGGTATGGAGTGTGGTGTTGTGGAGTATATGGTGGCGCAGGGGCGCCAGGTAGTGGTCGGTAAGGTGAGTATTGGCGTAGCAAGGTCGGTGCGTTAGGACGCAGGAAGTGGTTGTGGGGATGTGTGACGTTATAATGAGGTCATCAGTGGTTGGGATGGCCAGAGGTAATGGTGTGTCGGAGTGGGTAAGTCTTATGGATAAGATGAAATGTGGATAATTGCAGGAGTTGGTGGCTGCAGTAGGCGAGCCAAGTCGATATATCTAGCAAGACTCATAAAAGACTAATAAAAATTCAATATTTTCATTAAAATTTTTATTAATTAAGTCGGAGTGGGTAAGTCTTATGGATAAGATTACAATGTAGAATTTCAAAATTTCAGGTGTTGGTGGTTGCAGTGGACGAGCGAAGTAGATATGCTAATTTCTTATTAAGTTGTTACAGGAATCTCGCTAGAAGCGAGCCAGTGGCAGTATGATGTTTTAGTGACATAAGTGTGAAATTATTTTAATGAGGTATTTATTGTGATAATGTATGTGCATGTATATACTGTATATTACCTCATCGGCACCATTACTGAGTGTTAGGCATGAGAAGGTCCCCCGGGATCATGTCACAGAGCTTCAGGTAGAGTAGAAGGGAAGCTATGAGGCTACACTCAGTAATTCTAGAGAAAAAAAAAGGGGGAGGAAGTGAAGCCAACGTGACGTTATAGGCGAAATTGGCCCCCTGACATCAAAGCAGGGATAAGGGCCAGCTGCAATGGTTTTGCAGCTGCGCTCAGGCTATATACGGGGAGAGAGTAAGGAGCCGAGGGGGTTATGTGATAATGGGATTGAGCCAGGGGGCTCCGAGGGAATATTTTGCAGGTACAGCGGTCGGGAAGGTGTGAATACAGGTGGACACACTCTGGGCGGATGGGCCTAGACCAGAGAGCTGTGAGGGATCTACAGCGTTCTGGGATTGGTGCCCTGGAACGAGACGTCAGCACAGACCCAAGGGAACATGACCCTGGGGTAGGAATCTCCGTTGCTCTGGAGGCCAGGATCACGTTACCTCAGAGAAACGATGGGACATTGACAACATTCACCAGGCTGGACAGCCTGGGTTTTGTCTGGGTCATGGAGGATCTATGACCTAGCAACCATGGAACACGAAGACAAGAGAAGTGATGCTGCCAATTGTGGAGGAGGCCAGTGCAACATTGTGTGATCATTGTAAGCCCTTATGTTAACAGTACAGGGCAAGATGTTAAATTATTAACTTGTTAATAAGGATGAAGAACCTTAGATATATATGTGTTGTGTATATATTAATGACTAGTGTCATTTCTGTTTAAGTGCCAGCATTCTGGTCCATGTAATTTTATGGTTATGTTTGTATGTAATTATATGTCAGCAGTTTAGGTATATGTGCATTGTTGGAGATGGGAAAAATTATTTCAGACTATTTTACCTGTGCTATGATGTGAATATAATGTATATGTTGGAGAAGTGTTGTGAGTCATGTCGGGGAAAATTTTAATTTATTTCATTGTGTGTATGATGAACTTATTGGATGATTTTTTAGTTGTACACATATGGTGGGTGCATCCTCCAGGTCCTTGCACTAATGGAACCATTGCAATGATGCATATGGGGACATATGCGTGTTTAAGGAGGGGAGTGGTGTTGTAATCCACAAGTTAGTAGGAATTATTAGCTAGAGGATCATTACTACAACACTTAACGAATGATGATTGAAAGTACATGTAAGTAGACAGACTATGGATCACATATCTCAGAAAGGTCAATGGATTAAGACCGAAGCTGTTTAGCCAAATTAATAATTCCTGGAAAGAGGAATTATTCTAAGTCAGGCTTCTAGGAACAAGGTTACCGCTCTAGGGATAAGGTTAATCGGATTATACCTTCCTCAAGAGGCGTGGTGAAATGATTGAGGCCATTGTTGGCTGGGGCAGTCTGATTGTGGAGGTTGAACTAGCAAGTCCTTTGGATCCCCGTTTGTGGCAGCAGCGAAGTGTAGCAGACAGCTATGCGAGAGCCTGTTGTGATCTTAGTGATCAAGTTAAGTTTGCAGTATGTGAGTATTGAATGTAAGACTAACCGGGTGTGGAGCGTTGTAGTAATCATTCCGTATTAGGGACTTAGGCGGAAGTTACGAGTGTGTGTGGTGATCGCGGAGGTCAGGTGGTCTATGGGTATTGGAAGTGTATTGACCTAATAGAGTATGTTAATATGTATTTATTTGTCAGAGTCTATTATTTGTAATTAAATGACAAAACCCGACGGCCTTTAAATACCTTCCGTATGTTCACTCATTGTGTTCCAGTACAAACCTAGTGGTACGCCTCAAGGGTCTGGTGTGTGTACGAGTACACGGTGGTAGTAACGGTTGCTGAGGCAAGGTGTTATGTGTTGTGTAATCGCTGTGTTCGGAATGAACCGGGGTTCAGCGTCACGACATGCCTCTTGATGTATGTTTTGTTTTATGAAGGTTTTGTTTTGTGATGTTACTGTGATTGCTAGTTTGCCATTGTATTATGTTTTGTGCGTTGATGTATGCTGTATTTTTCTATGCATTTATCGTGTTTGTGTTTTGTTGTGCTATGCTGTCGGCCCTTCTGGCCGGTGGTCTATTGTTTTATTTTGTTCTGTTCTGTATTCTGTATTGTTTTTATTGTATTTAAATTGCATGCTTTGCATGTAAAAATAAAAAAAAATAAAAAAAAAAATCTTGTTTTCAAAACAAAAACAAAAAATACTAACGAAATATTTCAATTCAACACAGATCAGTCGACACAGCTCAATTTCATTACCAATTGCACTGAAAAAGAAGAACAGTTAAAATAAACGAAATGAAAAACAATGAAAAAAGAAACAAATAAGCTATACCCACGAAATGAACGGTATGGTAAACAACACAGCTCAATTCCAATGCAACGTCACACAAAATAATTAAATCAAAATTTATATAAATCAAAATCTATGAAAATTCAATTTATCAATGCAATCGGAAACATTCAAAAAGAATCGTAACATATTTTGTACATCGTGTGTTGCTCTTACGTGCACCAGATGGCGCTGTTTAAAAAAAAAACGCATGTTCTTATCTGTCACAGGTGTGGCATCTAAATAGTAGGTATATTAAAATACGCACGTATTCGAATGAAACGTTGCGTCAAAATTTCAAAGCAAACGGTGAAGAATTTTCAGAGATTACAGCGTGTGTTGGTCTTACGTCCTACAGATGGCGCTGTTTTTCAAAAAAAGGATGTTTTTTTCCTGTCTCAGGTGAGGCATGTATATAGTAGGTATATAAAAACACTCGCCTATTCGAATGCAATGTTGTGTCAAAATTTCAAAGCAATCGGTAAAGAGGTTTTGAAGATTTCCCTCACATGAAAAACACTCGAAAAATACAGCTTTTCAAAGAAAGCATGTTTTTTCCCGTCACAGACGTGACATCTATATAGTATGTATATAAAAACCCGCTCGGATGCGAATGGAACGTTGTGTGAAAATTTCAAGGCAATCGGTGAACAACGTTCGGAGATTAGCGATTTTGAACAAACGAACATTTCCATTTGTATTTATATAGATGTAGTTAAAAAAAATGATTTTTTTCTTATTTGTTTATCAGACGATTTGCATGAAACTTGTACACCGGACTGCACGTAAGCCTATCTGTAAGGGTGTTAATTTTCGAGGAAATTAGTTGATGTCAACCTCAGCTACAGATGGCAGCACCTTAGACTTTATATTTTAATGATTTTTTTTCAAGTAACATAAACGACTTGAAACTTTTTCAATTTTATTCAATATACATTAAACTTACACCATTATATATAAAGTTTGTCTCTAAAATCTGGAACCGGTTTGCTTCCCTGAGTTCATTTATTGATTTTATAATAGCAATAAACATGATATATTTGCATAATTTTTTTTTGGGGGGGGGAACTTTGACTATTTGTATTAGGAAAACTAAAGATGTTTTGGAAAGTCCCTGGCTACAGACCCTTTATTATATGCTAATGTGTCCGAAAAGTGTCATAGAATGATTATATCTGAAAAGGTGAAAGATTTGAGCTCACTTGAAAATGAGTAATATACGTTGAAAAAACATCTCCCTTTCTATTTAGGCTGCAGTACTGAAACTTGGAACAACTGCAGCCCTTTTCATATACAACTAGTCAAAAAATTTTGTTTGGCATTGAGCAACTTTTAATTTCCAACCTATTGGCCCCGTAGTTCCAGTTAATAGCTGTTCTCCTTATAATCAGAACTTTTTTTTGTTAAATCTTTGTATAAAATATATTTCGTAACATATTGAGATGAGATTTTCACAACACCGTTGCCAAATAATTGAAGTTTTGTATAGTTTTTAAGTAATTTTAATTACATGCCAATATTTTTGGGTCTCCCGGCCCCTTATGTAAGCTTATACTCTGTATAAAATAGAACCCTATAGCCAACAGAGGCTTTATTCAGCGGCCAGTAAGCGCCATAGAGGGTTAACTCAGCTGTCAGTAACAACCAGACTTAACTAAGCTGCTAGAAAACATATGTGAAGGTTAACGTATTTTATAATACCTTCATGGTCCCATGCGAGGGGCAATTTGATAATTACCTACCTTATAATAACCACCAAAAACAGATTAATCTCAACTGCAAGTAGATAATGGACAGGTTTAAGTTAACTGCCTGTAAAAATTATTGAGGTTCCTGCTAACAGTGACCACCAGAGATGTTTAACTAAGCTACAAGTAAGCACTAAGTAAATTACTCAGCTACCAGTAATAACTAATAATATTTAACGCAGCTTCTAGCTCCTACCAGATTGTGTGAGAAGGGTTATTAATAAATTAATGGGTTCTTTTTACTTAATTCGCTCACCAACCTCTGAGATAATAATGAATACTGCTGCTACTCTTGCCGACCAGTAGAGCAGCAGCAGTTCATGTGAGGCATCAGACATGATTGTCGCAACAAAATCCCCCTTCAGTAGAAAATATATAAAAAAAAACGTACCCAGTACCTCTCTCATGCCAGTAACACCACAAGATCACAAATGGCAACACCTCATGTCTTATGAGAAAGGTTCGCGTTGAATATTGGGGAATTCACATCAGCAAGTAGCTGTCGTCATGTACCACATCAACTGCAAAACACATATGAAATCCTCTCAGTTATATGCTCTCAGGTGACCCTCCTCCAAATCATTCCCCCAATCAATTCCTTCTAAAGTTCGAGAACTAGCCAAATTATACTGTTAAATTGTCTCTCTAAATTAACTATCTTTTTGAGGTTTTCTTGAGATGATTTCGGGGCTTTAGTGTCCCCGCGGCCCGGTCCTCGACCAGGCCTCCACCCCCAGGAAGCGGCCCGTGACAGCTGACTAACACCCAGGTACCTATTTTACTGCTAGGTAACAGAGGCATAGGGTGAAAGAAACTTTGCCCATTGTTTCTAGCCGGGGCCCGGGATCGAACCCGGGACCACATGATCACAAGTCCAGCGTGCTGTCCGCTCGGCCGACCGGCTCCCAACTGGAACTGCTAAATTATCTCTCTCAAGATTTTTCAGATCCATAGATGCAGGAAGGAAAAACACTATCTAACAAAGTTTTAACACTTAATAAAGAAAACTACATTGATTCCAAATGAGGATGGTGCTTAAACTTAACCATTCAACACTACCTGATTCCTATCCCTAGAACAGTTAAATATCCCAATTCATATGTACACACAAGCTCTCACTTAAGGTACGTGCATTACCAATGTGTGTCAACTCGAGTAAGGTTATTTTGAAGTTATCTTGAGATTATTTCGGGGCTTAGCGTCCCCGCGGCCCGGTCCTCGACCAAGCTTCCTTTTTGTTACACTTTTCCCCAAGGAAGCCACCCGTAGCAGCTGTCTAACTCCTAGGTACTTAATTTATTGCTAGGTAACAGGGGGCATCAAGGTGAAAGAAACTTTTTGCCCATTTTCTCAGCCTCCACCGGGGATCGAACCCGGAACCTCAGGATTACGAATTCGAAGTGCTGTCCACTCAGCTGTTAGGCGCCCCACTCAGCTGTTAGGAGTAGCTAACACTCACTTGATATAAATAAAATGATTGACAAATGTATAATAATTACACTTGGCATTCTTAAACTCTTGGGCAGATGTTATTAATAATGTCTTCCAGTGTAAGAGCTCACAAGATTACATTTCTTCACCAAAATCTCTACCTATAAGAGATAATATCAACTTGTGTGTATGTCAAACCAAAGTTGGAGGGAAGGGAACTATCAGGGGAAAGCGCTGTTGTTGTTGTTGTCATTGCTGTTGTTGTTTAAGATTCAGCAACTGGGAACAAAAAATTCCAAGTAGCACGGGCTATGGTGAGCCCGTAGTGGACTTACCTGGCACAGGAGCGATTTTTCACTGGTGTGTTCTCAAATGCTAAGAGCCTTTAGCCTATATGTGTTTTCAAATGTTCAGTCAGGTAGCTTCTGTGCCTGAATATTTTTTCACATGCATTACAGGTAATAAGTTTTTTGCCTGTGTATGTTCTGAAATGTTTGGTCAGGTGGGTTCTGTGAGAATTTTTTTTTCCTGCACGCATCACTCGTAAAGGGGTTTTCGCCTGTATGCGTTCTCAAATGTTCTGTCATGTAGCATCTATGACTGAATTTTTTTTCACACAATGCATGTAAATGGTTTTTCGCCTGTATGCGTTCTCAAATGTTTGGTCAGGCTGCTTCTCTGACTGAATTCAATTTGAATTGAATTTCGTTCAAAGACATAAGCACGTAAAAGTTTTTTCGCGTGTATGTGTTTTCAAATGTTCAATCACGTGGCTACTGAATTTCTTCACACAGACATCGAATGTAAAAGGTTTTTCACCTGTGTGTGTTCTCCCACTTAGGAGAAGAGTGTGTTCAGCCACTTGGCCTCTGTAATTGATTTTTTTCTCGCACACATCACACGTAAAAGGTCTTTCGCCTGTATATGTTTTCAAATTTTCGGTCAGGTAGCCGCTGCGAGTAAATTTTTTCCCACACTCATTTCTAGTAAAAGTTTTTTTTTTGCTGTATGTGTCTTCAAATGTTTGGTCAGGTTGCCTCTCTGACTGAAGTTTCTCCTACAATGATTGCAGGGAAAAGGTTTTTCGTTTGTAAGTGTTCTCAAATGTTTGATCAGGTTACCTCTGTAAAGGATTATTTTTTCACACTCATTTTACGTAAAAGTTTTTCTGCCTGTATGTTTTTTTCAAATGTTCGGCCACCTGGCATTTGTAACTGAATTGTTTCTCACACGCATTGCATGTATAAAGTTTTCTCTTGCATGTGTTTTCAAATGTTTGGTTGGGTGATCTCTGCGAGTGAATTTTCTCCCACACACACATCGCACAAACAAAGTTTTTCATCTCTTTGGATTCTCAGATGTTCTATCAGGTGGCTTCTTTAAAGGAATTTTCTCCTAGACACATTGCATCTAACAAGTATTTTGCCTGTATGCGTCTTCATTATCCATGAACTTGGATAATGAGCTACTTGAGTAAATATCCTCTTCTGTCAGCGTTTTCTCCAAATTATTTTGGCTATTTCCACTTATAAAAAAGAAATATAAATATAAGAGATCATATTTTTTATTATTTTGTCACTCAATTGTTTTTATACAATTCCACCCCTAGAGATACTTACATCATATTTCTTATCTTAATCACTACAAATTATCAGATTCTGCTACAAATTCATTCCCAATTGAACTTTTTGTTTGGTATTTCATTTTTTAATGGTTTAACTCCTCTGTTAGGAGGCAATCCTAGCGAATGAAGAACCTAAGAAATGGGATGTGTGAACTCCTATTATAACTTGACACATATAAGAACATGTGTATATAGTAAAAGAAGTAGTAGTAGTAGGCATGCATCAGTCTCAGGAGACTATGGAGTTGCGCATTGGTTGTCGGTCTGGAGTGGCTTCTTCAGGGCGCAATGCCAGGGTAGGTTGATACGGAGGAGAGACTGGTACCCAAACAGCAGATCCCCCCCTCTCCACGGTGCCGAAAGTCTCCAATAGAAAGGCAAACGCCAATACGATTGGTTCCAGAGCCGTCGCAGGAACTGTGAGCTCCGGAGTTGACCTCGAAGTTGGTGAAAGAAGGCACAGGGACTCCAAACCCGGAGACCACCGTGGTCGGGGCCGGAGAAGAACTACTCCAGCAAGGGCAAGAACGACCCTAGCCACCTGAAGCAGAGCCTGAGCCGCACGAGCCCCAGGAGGTGGACGTCTCAGTCGCGCACCTACAAAAAAAAAAAGTTTATTTTTTTAAAACTGTGTTTTTCATGGGTTTTTCATGTGAGGGGAAATCTTCGAAACCTCTTTACTGATTTCTTTGAAATTTTGACACAACGTTGCATTGGAATAGGCGAGCATTTTTTATACCTACTAAATACATGCCTTACCTGTGACAGGAAAAAGCATGCTTTATATGAAAACAGTGCCACCTGTAGGACGAAGGAGCAACATACACTTTAATCTCCGAAAGTTCTTCACCGATTGCTTTGAAATTTTGACACAGCGTTCCATTGGAATATGTGCATGTTTTTATATACCTACTATTTAGCTGCCACACCTGTGACAGGTAAAAACATGTTTTTTTTTAAACAAGAGCGCCATCAGTTGCACGTAAGACCAACACAAACTATATACAAAATATGTTACGATTAAATTTCAAAGTTTCCGATTGCATTGATAAATTTAATTTTCATAGATTTGAACCACCCCACCGCCGGCAAATGCTATGCCCAAGATTACTATCCGAGTGCCGGCGGTGGGGTGGTTCAAATAGCCTCGGCTATCACCTCATTATGTCCGGTCGTGATGGTCAAGTGGATTAAGGCGTCTTGTACATACCAGTTGCGTTGCTTCTGGGAGTATGGGTTCGAGTCACTTCTGGGGTGTGAGTTTTCAGTTGCATATTGTCCTGGGGACCATTCAGGCTTGTTCGCATTTGTGTTCCTCACGTGTGCCCCAAAGAATGAGGTGATTTGGTAAAATGCTATGCCCAAGATTACTATCCGAGTGCCGGCGGTGGGGTGGTTCAAATAGCCTCGGCTATCACCTCATTATGTCCGGTCGTGATGGTCAAGTGGATTAAGGCGTCTTGTACATACCAGTTGCGTTGCTTCTGGGAGTATGGGTTCGAGTCACTTCTGGGGTGTGAGTTTTCAGTTGCATATTGTCCAGGGGACCATTCAGGCTTGTTCGCATATATATATATATATATATATATATATATATATATATATATATATATATATATATATATATATATATATATGACAATGTCAGACCACGAAGGAAAAATGAAACAGGAAATTTCCTTAAGTACTTTCGTATATTAAATACATCTTCAGAAGGTACCTTCTGAAGATGTATTTAATATACGAAAGTACTTAAGGAAATTTCCTGTTTCATTTTTCCTTCGTGGTCTGACAGTGTCACATTCTTAATCACGTGTTTATTTTCGTGATATACATATATATATATATATATATATATATATATATATATATATATATATATATATATATATATATATATATATATATATATATGTATATATATATATATATATATATATATATATATATATATATATGATTAGTATCATATAAAAATTGACCTCATACGTAATGAAATGGGTAGTTAATTCAGGAAAACTTGGCTTATTAGGCAAATCGGGCCATGCATAGTAGGCCGAGTACGACGTTCTTGCTACTAGGTACGACATATATATATATATATATATATATATATATATATATATATATATATATATATATATATATATATATATATATATATATGTATATATATATATATATGTCGTACCTAATAGCCAGAACTCACTTCTCAGCCTACTATTCAAGGCCCGATTTGCCTAATAAGCCAGGTTTTCATGAATTAATGTTTTTTCGTCTACCTAACCTACCTAACCTAACCTAACCTAGCTTTTTTTGGCTACCTAACCTAACCTTACCTATAAATATAGGTTAGGTTAGGTTAGGCAGGGTTGGTTAGGTTCAGTCATATATCTACGTTAATTTTAACTCCAATAAAAAAAAATTGACCTCATACATAGAGAAAAGGGTTGCTTTATCATTTCATAAGAAAAAAATTATAGTAAATATATTAATTCAGGAAAACTTGGCTTATTAGGCAAATCGGGCCTTGAATAGTAGGCTGAGAAGTGAGTTCTGGCTACTAGGTACGACATATATATATATATATATATATATATATATATATATATATATATATATATATATATATATATATATATATGTCGTACCTAATAGCCAGAACATACTTATCAGCCTACTATTCAAGGCCCGATTTGCCTAATAAGCCAAGTTTTCATGAATTAATGTTTTTTCGACTACCTAACCTACCTAACGAAACCTAACCTAACTTTTTCTGCTACCTAACCGAACCTAACCTATGAAGATAGGTTAGGTTAGGTTAGGTAGGGTTGGTTAGGTTCGGTCATATATCTACGTTAATTTTAACTCCATTAAAAAAAAATTGACCTCATACATAATGAAATGGGTAGCTTTATTATTTCATTAGAAAAAAAACTAGAGAAAACATATTAATTCATGAAAACTTGGCTTATTAGGTAAATCGGGCCTTGCATTGTAGGCTGATGTAGGCCTACATTGTAGGCTGATGTAGGTCTTGCATTGTAGGCTATAATATATATATATATATATATATTATTAAATATGACCGAAAAAGTATGATTAATAATTCTAACACGAATTTTCTCCATCTTTCGTACATTACGCTTCACTGTTGGAGGTAAATCAAAAATCAATTCTCCAAAATTCATATAACCGGCCATATACTGCAGGTATGTTGACGACATTTTTACACAGGTACCTGATGTCAGACATCTGCAGGAGCTGAAGGAGGCATTTGAGCAGAGTTCCGTGCTGCGTTTCACTTACGAGATGGAAAAGGATGGGAAGCTGCCCTTTCTAGATGTAACAGTCATGGAAAAGGGCGGAGGTTTCCACACTGCAGTCTACACTAAGGAAACAAACATAGGAATGTGCCTAAATGCCAACAGCGACTGCCCAGACAGGTACAAGAGGAGTGTTGTTAACGCATATGTCGACCGTGCTCTCAGCCACAGCTCAGAATGGAAGCAAGTCGACGAAGAACTCTGTAGGGTAAGGCAGGTCCTAGTCAACAACGGCTTCTCCAATGGTTTCGTCGAAGACATCATAAGAAGGAAAGTGAAAAGCCATGCAACCTCTGAAGAGACAACTAACACAACACCTATACCCCCTATTAGACTATTTTACAGGAACTTCTTTTCCACAGCTCATAAAACGGAGGAAAGGGTCCTGAAAGATATTGTTAATAGAAACGTTATCCCTACAGACAAAAATCAGAGGATACAACTGACGATTTACTATAAAACCAGAAAAACGGCCAGCCTACTCATGAGAAACTCTCCAGACACAAAACAGAACGCTTTAAAAGAGACGTCTATGCCTTCAAATGCCCACTTGGGGACTGTAAGCTCCAAAAAACCCAGTATATAGGCAAGACAACAACATCTCTTTCTAGGCGTTTAACGATGCATAAGCAACAGGGCTCCATTAAGGAACATATAATCTCTTCCCACAACCAAACCATCGCCAGAGAAATCCTAGTAAACAACACAGAAATCATCGATAGATACAGCGATAGCAGGCGGCTTGACGTTTGCGAGGCACTACACATCAAGAAGTCAACACCAGCAATCAACAGCCAATTATTGCACAACTATATTCTACCCACCTCAAGACTCCGCTCCAATATAGAAGCATCAAGAAATATGGACCAATAGGCTTTCTACAAACACTTCTATTCAATATCCATTGTTTCGTGTTCTGTCTTGTGTTGATGAAATTAATACCCTATTAATACCCTTGTTCTGTCTTGTGTTGATGAAATTAATACCCTATTAATACCACATTTTGTTCTGTCTTGTGTTAATGCCACATCACCCCTTCCACCTCACTCAAATGTAGATATAAAATCGGAGATACGTAAGTTCTATTCAGTTGTGTATTTGTTAACTAAAGTCTTTGAAAATGTAATAAGTTTTACGAAACGCGCCCGTGTCGCGTCAGACTAGAAATAAAAATGAATTTTGGAGAATTGATTTTTGATTTACCTCCAACAGTGAAGCGTAATGTACGAAAGATTGAGAAAATTCGTGTTAGAATTATTAATCTTACTTTTTCGG
Source organism: Procambarus clarkii (assembly GCF_040958095.1). NCBI lineage: Eukaryota > Metazoa > Arthropoda > Malacostraca > Decapoda > Cambaridae > Procambarus > Procambarus clarkii. The sequence continues at coordinate 32,921,118 of NC_091195.1, forward strand.
TCATATTTAATAATATATGTCTACAGGAAAGACTGCTACCAAAATATACTAATATATATATATATATATATATATATATATATATATATGTCGTACCTAATAGCCAGAACGCACTTCTCAGCCTACTATGCAAGGCCCGATTTGCCTAATAAGCCAAGTTTTCCTGAATTAATATATTTTCTCTAATTTTTTTCTTATGAAATCATAAAGCTACCCATTTCATTATGTATGAGGTCACTTTTTTTTATTAGAGTTAAAATTAACGTAGATATATGACCGAACCTAACCATCTCTACCTAACCTAACCTAACCTATCTCTATAGGTTAGGTTAGGTTAGGTAACCGAAAAAGTTAGGTTAGGTCAGGTTAGGTAGGTTAGGTAGTCGAAAAACAATTAATTCATGAAAACTTGGCTTATTAGGCAAATCGGGCCTTGCATAGTAGGCTGAGAAGTGAGTTCTGGCTACTAGGTACGATATATATATATATATATATATATATATATATATATATATATATATATATATATATATATATATATGTCGTACCTAGTAGCCAGAACTCACTTCTCAGCCTACTATTCAAGGCCCGATTTGCCTAATAAGCCAAGTTTTCCTGAATTAATATATTTACTATAATTTTTTTCTTATGAAATGATAAAGCAACCCTTTTCTCTATGTATGAAGTCAATTTTTTTTATTGGAGTTAAAATTAACGTAGATATATGACCGAACCTAACCAACCCTACCTAACCTAACCTAACCTATATTTATAGGTAAGGTTAGGTTAGGTAGCCAAAAAAAGCTAGGTTAGGTTAGGTTAGGTAGGTTAGGTAGACGAAAAAACATTAATTCATGAAAACTTGGCTTATTAGGCAAATCGGGCCTTGAATAGTAGGCTGAGAAGTGCGTTCTGGCTATTAGGTACGACATATATATATATATATATATATATATATATATATATATATATGTCGTACCTAGTAGCCAGAACTCACTTCTCAGCCTACTATTCAAGGCCCGATTTGCCTAATAAGCCAAGTTTTCCTGAATTAATATATTTACTATAATTTTTTTCTTATGAAATGATAAAGCAACCCTTTTCTCTATGTATGAGGTCAATTTTTTTTTATTGGAGCTAAAATTAACATAGATATATGACCGAACCTAACCAACCCTACCTAACCTAACCTAACCTATATTTATAGGTAAGGTTAGGTTAGGTAGCCAAAAAAAGCTAGGTTAGGTTAGGTTAGGTAGGTTAGGTAGACGAAAAAACATTAATTCATGAAAACTTGGCTTATTAGGCAAATCGGGCCTTGAATAGTAGGCTGAGAAGTGCGTTCTGGCTATTAGGTACGACATATATATATATATATATATATATATATATGTCGTACCTAGTAGCCAGAACTCACTTCTCAGCCTACTATTCAAGGCCCGATTTGCCTAATAAGCCAAGTTTTCCTGAATTAATATATTTACTATAATTTTTTTCTTATGAAATGATAAAGCTACCCTTTTCACTATGTATGAGGTCAATTTTTTTATTGGAGTTAAAATTAACGTAGATATATGACCGAACCTAACCAACCCTACCTAACCTAACCTAACCTATATATATATGTAAGGTTAGGTTCGGTAGCCAAAAAAAGCTAGGTTAGGTTAGGTTATGTAGGTTAGGCAGACGAAAAAACATTAATTCATGAAAACTTGGCTTATTAGGCAAATCGGGCCTTGCATAGTAGGCTGAGAAGTGAGTTCTGGCTACTAGGTACGACATATATATATATATATATATATATATATATATATATATATATATATATATATATATATATATATATATATATATATATATATATATATATATGTCGTACCTAGTAGCCAGAACTCACTTCTCAGCCTACTATGCAAGGCCCGATTTGCCTAATAAGCCAAGTTTTCATGAATTAATGTTTTTTCGTCTGCCTAACCTACATAACCTAACCTAACCTAGCTTTTTTTGGCTACCGAACCTAACCTTACATATATATATAGGTTAGGTTAGGTTAGGTAGGGTTGGTTAGGTTCGGTCATATATCTACGTTAATTTTAACTCCAATAAAAAAATTGACCTCATACATAGTGAAAAGGGTAGCTTTATCATTTCATAAGAAAAAAATTATAGTAAATATATTAATTCAGGAAAACTTGGCTTATTAAGCAAATCGGGCCTTGAATAGTAGGCTGAGAAGTAAGTTCTGGCTACTAGGTACGACATATATATATATATATATATATATATATATATATATATATATATATATATATATATATATATATATATATATATATATATATATATATATATATATATATATATATATCGTACCTAGTAGCCAGAACTCACTTCTCAGCCTACTATGCAAGGCCCGATTTGCCTAATAAGCCAAGTTTTCATGAATTAATATATTTACTATAATTTTTTTCTTATGAAATGATAAAGCTACCCTTTTCACTATGTATGAGGTCAATTTTTTTTATTGGAGTTAAAATTAACGTAGATATATGACCGAACCTAACCAACCCTACCTAACCTAACCTAACCTATATATATATGTAAGGTTAGGTTCGGTAGCCAAAAAAAGCTAGGTTAGGTTAGGTTATGTAGGTTAGGCAGACGAAAAAACATTAATTCATGAAAACTTGGCTATATATATATATATTTATATATATATATATATATATATATATATATATATATATATATATATATATATATATATATATATATATATATATATTTTATATAGAAGGGGTACCACCTCTGGTGCAAGTGAAGGGACCCATAGCCTCGGAGAAGAAAATAAAGAGTACTCAGAGAAGACCTTGTGGATCCTCACTGAACACTTTGATATTTTCTTCTCCTACCACCCCTATTCTTTTGGTATGTGTGTATATTTATCTAACTTTTTTTGAAAATGTTATTACACAAAAAAAAGTTACAATATTGATTACATGCAGGGTGCAAGGCTGCTTGTCACAAGTTGTACAGCTCTTCCAGCTCCTCAGATGGCGGGCAGGAACCATGGATGCAGTGAGCATTTCCTCTCTGGATTGCCACACTAAGGCGCTGAAAAAGAAAACTGGCAGCTCTAGGGTCTCTAGTTGTTTCGATTAGCTTAGACCCCAACTCCTTCAAAAAGCTAGCAGCACTTTTACCCCAGGCACCAAGTGTCTCTGAGGCAATGGGGACAAAATTGTAGTGGTGCTCAAGGCCTCCTCCCAGCGTCCGTTCCCTGTGGCGCCCACAGGGAATGTATATATATATATATATATATATATATATATATATATATATATATATATATATATATATATATATATATATATATATATATATATATATATATATATATATATATATATATATATATATATATATGTCGTACCTAGTAGCCAGAACTCACTTCTCAGCCTACTATTCATGGCCCGATTTGCCTAATAAGCCAAGTTTTCCTGAATAAATATATTTACTATAATTTTTTTCTTATGAAATGATAAAGCAACCCTTTTCTCTATGTATGAGGTCAATTTTTTTTTATTGGAGTTAAAATTAACGTAGATATATGACCGAACCTAACCAACCCTACCTAACCTAACCTAACCTATATTTATAGGTAAGGTTAGGTCAGGTAGCCAAAAAAAGCTAGGTTAGGTTAGGTTAGGTAGGTTAGGTAGACGAAAAAACATTAATTCATGAAAACTTGGCTTATTAGGCAAATCGGGCCTTGAATAGTAGGCTGAGAAGTGCGTTCTGGCTATTAGGTACGACATATATATATATATATATATATATATATATATATATATATATATATATATATATATATATATATATATATATATGTCGTACCTAGTAGCCAGAACGCACTTCTGAGCCTACTATGCAAGGCCCGATTTGCCTAATAAGCCAAGTTTTCATGAAGTAATTGTTTTACGACTACCTAATCTACCTAACCTAACCTAACCTAACTTTTTCTGCTACCTAACCTAACCTAACCTATAAAGATAGGTTAGGTTAGGTTAGGTAGGGTTGGTTAGGTTCGGTCATATATCTACGTTAATTTTAACTCCAATAAAAAATAATTAACCTCATACATAATCAAATGGGTAGCTTTATCCTTTCATAAGAAAAAAATTAGAGAAAATATATTAGTTCATGAAAACTTGGCTTATTAGGCAAATCGGGCCTTGCATAGTAGGCTGAGAAGTGCGTTCTGGCTACTAGGTACGACATATATATATATATATATATATATATATATATATATATATATATATATATATATATATATATATATATATATATATATATATAACTGAAAACTCACACCCCAGAAGTGACTCGAACCCATACTGCCAGGAGCAACGCAACTGGTATGTACAGGGACGCCTTAATCCGCTTGACCATCACGACCGGACATAAGGAAGTGATAGCCGAAGCTATTTGAACCACTTCCCCGCCGGCACTCTGCAATGAGATAGAAATGCAGTGTCACACAGTCATTAATGATTTAACAACAAAAAATACACTGCAAAAGATGATAACAGCCTGGGATTCAAATGTGTTTATAATAAATCGTTCAAACACACAACACGTCACCTGTCACTCTAGTGACAGGTCAAGGGGGAGGGGGTTAAGAGCTGTCATCAGTCAGATTAACACTCCCACAATCTCTTTGGACTCTGACACAGAGCTCTCGTTGCGAGCAACTCTGATAAATCCGAAATTGGGTAATTACCAATTACCGTTAAATGTGCGCACTACAATAATACCCGGGTTGTATTTAAATACAGTCACCCCTTATACGCTTCAATTACAGCTGATCCTCAATGACGTTCAGCTATCCGGTTGATTGGAGAAATGGCGATGTTAAATCCCGGTCATAGAGAGTTGCACTACGCACGGCTGATTAATCACAAAGATCAGCTCTACAGAGCCCCAGCGCAAGTTGCAATAATTTCTTACAGTCACTGTTTACTTCATGAAAAATAATTGAGTCACTCCTTGATCACCTTGTTTTCTGTTGGTGGTGCGTGCGGCCCGTGAATACACACTCGAACGCACACGCCCCCACAGCGTGAGGGGCGTGAGGGAAGATGATACTACTCCTTCAACACCCACACTCTCGCGAAATACGACAGTCTCGCTATGCTCAAAGCTATACACACTTTTGGGAAATATTCACCACTTGGTTGTCCCACAGATGACTGGACAATCACTTTCAATCAGACTCACAGATGACCGAGTCTTAACACTGGCTTAACACACAAGCCCACGCGATACAGTCTTTCCAACTAACTGCTTAATCAACAATCCAACCAGGATGTTGCACGTGACCCACTGATGGGCTATCTGAACACTGTCAGCCCTTAGTACACACTCACGTGGTCCTGCGTCTCCGGAAACCGTCGTGTAATGTCGATAATCCTTCTTCCAGTAACCTTCATAACCAGCTGGTCCACGAAAGTTCACCAGAGATATGGTACTTGGCTTATTTCGCGGATACAGAAAGTACTGAACTTCCTGACATAGGAATGACCGGCTTACCCTGAGCTCATAGGGATACCAAGGTCCTCCTGTGATGTCTGATGCCCGAATGCCGGCACCTGCCCCTTGAAGCAAACTCCTGGGCGCCATGACGTCATACCCTCCTAGTCAATCAGAGCCATAGGCCTTTCGCACCAAAACTAGGCTCTTTTCCCATTGGTTCCGGCATTTGTTCCTGCCGGCAAAGTCTTATCTGGCGTCACCGGCACCTCTACAGTGCCTCACTGTTCCAGCGGGGGTGGGAAGGTTTTGTGGCCAGGCCAACCAACGGTCTTAAGAGGGGAGTCCTCGACTTCACTCCCAACTACCACTCTACAGCTAAAATTATCCCCCCCTTGGGTAGGTAGTACCTTACTCCAGGTAACAGAGTCGTGCATAATCCATTACAGCACACTCAGGTGATCTAGGTCACAACTGGCGACCTTATTGCACTCCTCTCGTTGTACCGAGTGCTTTGATCCCAAACTTGGGCAACTCTGGAATCCAAATAACTGAATTGCCTCCTGCAAGCACCGTGCTTGCCATGCAAGCAATCGAGCTTGCCATGCAAGCAATAAGTTTTTTCGATGAGAGAGCACTCTCTCTCACATCAATTGTCATAAATATAAGTTTGAAGACTGAGCAGGATTTTGCTGAAACAGTAAATTGTCCCACGGGAGCAAAGGGAGGTTATTGATTAGATGCCAAACCGTTGTCACCGGCGCGCCCATACCAGAACTTGGTGATGGTTGGGAAGTGAAACAGGATTCTCACTAAACAAAAAATATTGAATTTGGAATGAATATTAAGTAATATAAGTATCTTTGAGTTTGAATTGTGTTAATAAATTGAGACTGATAAAATAATATAAAATCGATTTTTAATATTTATATTTCTTTTTATATATGGAAACTTGCGGAGATAAAAAGCTGAGAAGATAAAAAGATATTTACTCATGCAAAAATCGCGAGAAGAAATTCTGTCCTGAGGCAATATGACCAATCATTTAGGAACACATTCAGACGAAAAACTTTTTACATGCAATGAGTTATGGAAAAAATTTACTCGCTGAAACAACCTCACCAAACATTTGAGAGCAACAAGATGAAAAAACTTTTACGTGTGATGAGTGTGGGAGAAAATTCAGGTACAGAGGCCACATGACCGATTATTTGAGAACACACAGCGACGAAAAACCTTTACCTGCGATGCGTGTGAGGAAAGTATTAAATCGCAAATACAGCCCAAACCAACATATGATGACACATACAAACGAAAACCGATATAAATCTATTTAAATTAAACTGGAAATGTTCGTTTGTTCAAAACCGTTAATCTCCGTAAGTTCTTCACTGATTGCTTTGAAATTTTCACACAACGTTCCATTCGTATCCGAGCGGGTTTTTATAAACATACTATATATATGTCAGGTCTGTGACGGGAAAAAGACATACTTTTTTGGAATAACTGTGTTTTTCATTCGTTTTTCATGTGAGGGAAATCTTCGAAATCTCTTTACTGATTGTTTGAAAAATTTGACACAACGTTGCATTCGAATAGGCGCTTGTTTTTATATATCTACTATATACATGCCTCACTTCTGACAGGAAAAAAATATACTTTTTTGAAAAACAGTGCCATCTGTTGGACGTAAGAGCAACACACGCTGTAATCTCCGAAAGTTCTCCACCGATTGCATTTAAATTTTAACACCGCGTTCCGTTCGAGATCATGGACTCTGCAACTTGCAACCGTCAGGGCCGGACGTGTTCTCGTTTTTCCATCTCTCTCTCTCTCTCTTGCACCTAGCTCTGCCGGGTGGATAAACATAAGGCAACCAGACTCTTTTCACTCTAGATGGTCAGACCCCACCCCTAACTCGGTGTACTATGCCGAGTGGAGATAGTAGGCTATCTTCAGTGAAGTTTAAGTCTCAGAGAGAGATCCTTCGGCCACCATGCATCACAAGCAATTCAAGGTCAGGGGTACGCCCCTTGACGATCACGCGTTCACCAAGCCAACCCTCCTGAAGCTCTTCAAGGATGTAGCTGAAGTAACACCTGACTATATCGAACAAGAAGGCACCAACTTCGTTTTTCGTTTCTCTAACGAGCAAGACATCGACAAACTGATGAGTCGAGAATATCGATTTCGTTCACAGCACCACCTCATTCTCCACTTCTCACGCCAGTTGCTTCGTGCCCGATCTGTCATTGTCGGTGAGCTCAGCCGTTGGATCATGGAGCGGATAGATGAGGAAGCTTACACTTGAAAACTTGCAGAGAACATCGAGAACGAGAACCTAGGCTTGGATGTACTTGACACCGTGTTGTGCAACTGCCGCACCTTGAAGGTCGCCTTCAGCACTGTGAATCAGACTACCCAAGTTATCACAGATGGCTTCTTCTGCTATGGAATCCACGTCCCGTCATTCCGAGTGAAGAAGAAAAGAATCTACAATGTCACCCAATGCTTCCGTTGCCACGACTACTCACACCAAACCAACAAATGTCAACAGACCATCCAGAAATGCAGCATTTGCGCCAAGGATCATGACTATTCGATCTACACCTCGAAAAAACACGCTGCCTGCTCTGCAACGGCAACCATATCGCAATCTCCCATCAATGTCCACGCAGACAAGAAGTTATAAAAAACCTGGAGACCAGGGAGAAATCCAAATCTTCCTCTACCTCTGCAGCCGGCACCAGCTCCAGCACTTCAGCTACCACCTCCACCTCTACCTTTAACATCCAAGCAGCCACTTTCCCGGAGCTTCAGGGAGGAGGAACTATCACCACCACACACCAGCAACATCCTGTTACTGCCTATACTAGCCAATGGGGATCCAGATCCCAGCCACTCATCGAGCCAGCGATCGCCGCCTCCACCCCATCCCGGCCAATTACTGTATAACACAGTAGAAGCTTTGACATTGACGGCCAGAATGACTGCTGGCACTAACCTCCGAGAATTTGTGAGACTTCTGAAAATTCTTTACAAAGCGAACAATGTTCATACTTCAATGTTCCTGATGAAGTCTACAACGCTTTAGGTTCAACTCCAGCAACTGACCTAGTATAGGATGCCGACTCTTCACACGACGACCGTTCTGCCACTTCAATGCAGACTTCAGCTCTGGTTGTAGAACCTTCAGCTCATAAGACTCTGCCTCCTGAGACCCCCACTTCTGCTACAGTTCCAGTTGCTAACCGTGACATCACTGTGAACGCAGCCACGCTTTCAGACCTACTGTCAGCTCCTGCTCCACCCGTTTCTCCAACTGTTGCTGACCCTTCACCTGTCCCAGTGGTGAATTCAGTTGCAATGAACCCTTGGTCTTACCCTCTAGAGTGTCTAGACTATGAAGACTATTCTGCTGCAGTACCTATTGCTGCTACTCAACCTTCAAGAACTCAACCTTCAAGAATTCAACCTTCAAGAACTCAACCTTCAAGAACTCTACTTCCGCGATCTATCACCTCTGCTCTTCCCTCATCCGTTGAATCGGATGAGGAGGTGTCTGTTGGAACACCATCTCCTCCTTCACAGACATGTCACTACTCAGCTGCCGATTTCCTTCACGACACTGTACCAACAACCCCCAACTAAAGCACCACAATGCCAGCACGAAGACAGACCACCAAGACCAAGACCAACAAGCCCAAGAAGAAGAAGAAAAAAGATCAGAGTGTGCTGAAATCGTCAAAAAAATCACTAACGAAATGATTTAACATTAACATCTGTAATCAACCCTCAACTGCCAGCTGCTTGCAATCCCAGCCCCTGTATACACTGAAAATGACGCCCCACTCAATCCTACTTGACTCTACTCAAGTTCAAATCCGCGGTGGTTGGGCCACCGATCTTTCATTTCCCTTCTTCACTTCGTCTCCAGTTCCTCACTCAAGATTTCTGCATCGTCGCCCTGTTCTTAAAACCTCTGTTTGCCAGCTTTTTGGACATTTTCGCTAGCTTCGTTCCATTTGAATACGTTCGTGTTCTTATATACCTAGTATATAGGTGCCACACTTGTGGCAGGTAAAAACATGCCTTTTTTTAAACAGTGCCATCTGTTGTACGTAATAGCAAAACACGCAATACTAAATATGTTACAATTCCATTTCAATGTTTCCGATTGCACTGATAATTTTAATTTTCATAGATTTTGGTTTAATTTCATTTTGATTTAATTATTTAGTGTGACATTACGCTGGAATTGAGCTGCGTTGTTTACCATACTGTTCATTTCGTGAGTTGATGCCACACCTGTGACAGGTAAAAACATTATTATTTTAAGAAACAGCGCCATCTGTTGCACATAATAGCAAAACACTCAATACTAAATATGTTATGATTCCATTTCAATGTTTTCGATTGCACTGATAAATTGAATTTTCATAGATTTCTATATATTTTCATTTTGATTTAATTATTTTGTGTGACATTTTTTATTTAATTATTTAGTGTGACATTGCGTTGAAATTGTTGGAAGCTGTGTTGTTTACCATTCCATTCATTTTGTGAGTATTAGTATAGATGCCACACCTGTGACAGGTAAAAACATGCTTTCTTTTTAAACAGCACCATCTGTTGCACTTAGAAGCAATGCACACTACACTAAATATGTTACATTTCCATTACAATGTTTTTGATTTCATTGATAAATAAAAAAATATAGATATCGACTTATTTTCATTTTGATTTAATTATTTTTGTGAGACATTGCATTGGAATTGAGCTGTGTTGTTTACCATACCAATCATTTTGTAAGTATAATTTATTTTTTTAACTTTTTTCATTTCGTTTTTTAACTGTTTTTCTTGTATTTCAGTGATGGGAACATCAGATCATTTGATGTTCCCAATTTTCTGATGGGAACATCAGATCATCTGGGAATGCATTAGACGAGGGAGTGGGGAATAGTAAATAGGACGAGGGGATGGGAGTGGGGGATGGTGGGGTGGACGAGGGGATGGAGTGGAGGATGGTGGGGAGGACGAGGGGATGGGAGTATGGGATGGTGGGGAGGACAAGGGGATGGAGTGGAGGATGGTGGGGAGGACGAGGGGATGGGAGTATGGGATGGTGGGGAGGACGAGGGGATGGGAGTATGGGATGGTGGGGAGGACGAGGGGATGGGAGTATGGGATGGTGGGGAGGACGAGGGGATGGAGTGGAGGATGGTGGGGTGGACGAGGGGATGGGAGTATGGGATGGTGGGGAGGACAAGGGGATGGAGTGGAGGATGGTGGGGAGGACGAGGGGATGGGAGTATGGGATGGTGGGGAGGACGAGGGGATGGGAGTATGGGATGGTGGGGAGGACGAGGGGATGGGAGTATGGGATGGTGGGGAGGACGAGGGGATGGAGTGGAGGATGGTGGGGAGGACGAGGGGATGGGAGTATGGGATGGTGGGGAGGACAAGGGGATGGGAGTGGGAGATGGTGGGGAGGACGAGGGGATGGGAGAGTTGTAGATGGTGAGGACGAGGGGACAGGGGAATGGAGAATGGTTGAGAAGTCAAGGGAACGGGTGAGTGCGGGATGGTGGGGAGGACGAGGGAACGGGAGTGGGGGATGGTGGGGAGGACAAGGGGATGGGAGTGGGGGATGGTAGGGAGGACGAAGGGATGGTGGTGTGAGGAATGGTTAGGAGGTCGAGGGGCTGTGGGAGTGTGAGATGGTGGGGAGGACCAATGGACGGGGAAGGGGGGAAATGGTGGGGAGGTCGAGGGGATTGGGGAGTGGGGAATGGTTTGGAGGATAAGGGGAAGGGGGAGTGAGGAATGGTTGGGAGGACGAGGAGACGGTGAAGGGGGGGGGAGATGGTGGGGAGGACCGGGGGACAGGGAAGGTTGCTGGGGCTCAGCGACGCACATGCGTTGCTGAGCCACAGCAATGTATGGCCGGGTACAGCTGGTGTTTAAATAAATGTTGTAAAGTACATAAGAGGTGGAAACGTTTTGGCCTGTGAGGAGATCATAATAAGAACAACCAATTGAAAACCAAGAACCTCTCATTTGTTAAGTAATGTAATATTTATTCTCAATTTCTTGATATTTAGTTTGTATCATTTGAATAGAATAAAAAATATTATTTTTATAATTATAATATGACAGTCTATTGAAACCATTTTAGCAGTTTGTCATGTTTTTAAATAAAAATAATATTCAATTACATGGTAAAACCAATGTAACTTAAGTAAAATTCCAATGAATCTCTGTGCTATTTGGAATTTTTGGTTCCGAGTAGCTGAATCTGAAACATCAACAACAACAAAATCCACTGAATTCTCTAGGGTTTCTGAGGCTTCCAACTGAAGCCAAATTACTGTTCCCCATGTACTCTGGCTTATAGTCTAGTGCTGCCTCGGAGCACCTCATCCCTGAAGGATACTGTATGAGACTATAGGTGCCTGTACTGAAAGCAATCCACAGCCTCATAATCCTAACGATCTAAGAGCGGCTTCAATTTAAAGAGGAAATGATGGATATTTAGGGAGGGCGTTTGAGTTCCTATTGAGATATAAAGAGGGTTCATCAGAAGAATGAACTCACTGTTTATCGGATGGTAGGATGTCGCCTGAGGCTGTTCTGCTTAAATATTTTCTAAGTTGAACGAAAATATTGTTGATATTTGGACTCGCCACTTTCTATGGATGTGCAAATAATTGCACTTAATGACGTGTACAAAAAAAATGTGAAGAAAAAAACTGCAGATTTATTTATGTCAACATTTCAGAAGATGATTGGTAATGCTGAAAACAATCTTCATGCTGTTGAGAAGTAAATGTCATCTACAATTTAAGTTATCTAAACCTACAGATTCCACTTATATTGTACCGCGGGTCCACACTGGGATAAGAATTGCTTTGCTCTAAAGACTGGGGAAGTGTAGGTCACTACTATGACAGTAATACGCTATGCAGACATTTTTGTAACATCCATTAAAAATTAGCACTGTTCATATTTCCTATACTCCAGTGTGGGTTTCTATAGTAATTGTAGCTATGTAATGTAATTGTAACATAGTAACTATGTAAACAGTAATTGGTAGATGTTTCTGGGATGTCTTTAATTATAGATGGTATCTGCAGGTATGACATTTTCTTCTAAAATATATTTAAAGTACAGAATTAGATGAGAAGAGTGAATTTTAATGTCCTACAAGGTATCCTACCCCCTGGGAACACTGCTATCCTTCATTATATCAAGATCAATAGATATGTTCCTTAGGATGAAATCTACAACAAAGAAATGGAGTTTCGCAAAATTGTACGTTTTATTTTCAGTTTGACTCTTGTTATACTAATACACCACACGATTGGTGTATAATTAATTTTGATAATGATTTACTTAAAGTAATAAAATAACTAATTATATTATTTACAAAAATATAATGGTGAATAACCATGTTGATTTGATAAAAGCAAACATTTTTATACCCATAAAAGTGATTATTAGCATAAAATGTAAAATTATTCTTAAGTAAGCGTGCCTAAAAATAATAAAATGTAAAACCTAATAGACCTAAATTTTGTTTTTCTAAACCTTAATACACTTTTAGATCATGTAACTCTATTTACATTGTTCCATTGACATTGTATAAACCTTTATATGAAAAAGAGATTTTAATTTTAAACCAGATTAATTCTAATGATGGTGTTTCAGGTGATACTCTTAGAGTATATACTCTTCAGCCTACTCTTGGAGTTCAAAGGGAAGTTTAATGTGGTAGTCTATGCCAATAAAAAAATTTACTGGTGGTATAAGAGATGAGGATAACCAACAAACAGAAAGTAATGATCTGTGTAAACAATATTGCTTAGAGGATCCCAGCACTTCTTCTAAAGTGGTTTGCATGACTAAAGTGAATGGAGAAGCAGCTCACTTCAGTGGCAGGTATGATTGTTTATACTGTTTATTATATCAACCAAATAGAATCATAAAAAATGCATTTACTGGAATTATTGAACCGTTTTCAGATATAGATTAAAATATGTTTTGTTTTCCATTTCAGACACATTAATTATATATTTTTTTATTTACTGAAATAAAAAATGTTCGCATGCTAATCAGAGAAAGAAAAGACATTGATCTGTATAATTGTCGGAAAACCCGACACCATTTACTAATATTAAAACAATATGCAGATAATATTGCTGCTGTTGTATATACAAGTTAACCCATAGAAAATGTTGTTTGTATTGAAATTTTCCATCAATAGAAAACGGGATATCATTGCCAAATAGCGCTATAAATTCACCAACTATTCTGTTGGGAATTATTCTTAAATACAGTAGTCTTTGGACTTATAACATCATAAAAACATCTCATTTGAATTAACTTAATTATCAGTATCAAGAGAGAGTCAATGTGACCCATCTACCACATATTGACATCTGGACAAAGAGAGCCAGGAGCATCAGTGGAGAGAGGTCTGCCATTGTTGTTGTTAAAAAGACCGAGTCGTTGGAACAAATTCCGCTCCTATAATTCTCTTGGACGAATTCTGTATCCATCACTGTAACCATCTCTACTACACACAACCTTCATCACTGTAACCATCTTTACTACACACAACCTTCATCACTGTAACCATCTTTACTACACACAACCTTCATCACTGTAACCATCTTTACTACACACAACCTTCACAACTGTAACCATCTTTACTACACACAACCTTCACAACTGTAACCATCTTTACTACACACAACCTTCATCACTGTAACCATCTTTACTACACACAACCTTCACCACTGTAACCATCTTTACTACACACAACCTTCACAACTGTAACCATCTTTACTACACACAACCTTCATCACTGTAACCATCTTTACTACACACAACCTTCATCACTGTAACCATTTTTACTACACACAACCTTCATCACTGTAACCATCTTTACTTCACACAACCTTCATCACTGTAACCATCTTTACTACACACAACCTTCATCTCTGTAACCATCTTTACTACACACAACCTTCACAACTGTAACCATCTTTACTACACACAACCTTCATCACTGTAACCATCTTTACTTCACACAACCTTCATCACTGTAACCATCTTTACTACACACAACCTTCATCACTGTAACCATCTTTACTACACTCAACCTTCATCACTGTAACCATCTTTACTACAAACAACCGGCATCACTGTAACCATCCTAACTGTACAGTTCTCATTACTGGAACCTTTATTAGGTACAAACATCATCACTGTAACCATCTTTACTACACTCCAACATAACCATTTCTTGACCAAAACAATAATATTAGGAAACATTGTTTAATTGTTACTCATTTAATTTTCAGCTTCAGAAATCAAAGGATAAGGAAACAACAGTTAAATAATTCAGAAAAAATATTTTATTTAATCCTAGTAATAACATCAATGATTTTTAATATAAAAATGTCTTTTCATTTATTTAATTTTTTTAATTTTTAGTTCCTTTTCCTGTTTTCGTTCTTTATTCTTTTCCTGCTTATGCTTTTTATCGTTTTCTTGTCCATGCTGCTTATCTTTTTCTTGTCCCTGCTTCACCTATGCCTGCCGTTGTTCTTCGTGGTTATGCCGGTGTTCTTTCTTCCGTGGGTTCTTCTCCACCTTCTGAAGCTTGGTCTTCATGCGTGCGAGCTTCTCTGCGAGAGCACTGGGCACTGAGCCCACCACGCCCTGCCTGGCTCGCTTGATTCGTGGGTCATGTGACCCCGGGGGAACAACCTCTGCATATCTGCGTTTCACAGATGACCCTGCCTCATATCCTCCATCATGACCTATGAGCCAAGGCGGGACCCCTTCTCCATAACCTTCAGGCAAGTCTGGGTTCCTGACAGACTCATCCATCCTTGACTGAGGTCTAAGTATAGAGTCCTGAAGGACTCAGTGAGGCTCAGATAAATATCCCAGATGGTGAATATTTAGTCAAGGTGATAGTGTTTCTAGCGTAAGGCTAGGTAATTATCAGGGGAAAGCGCTAAGGCATTACGACTGTACAGCACTTGTAAAGGATAAAAGCTTAACAGCTTCTCCCCCGAATCAACCTACCCTGGCTTTGCGCCCTGGTGAGGCCACTCCAGACCGACAACCAGAGCGCAACTCCATAGTCTCCTGCAACTGATGGATGCCTACTCCTAAGGATAAGGAAGATAAGTAACTAGGATATGAAAGAGGAAAGAAATGGTGCCCAACCACTTCGACGGCACCATTCTTGTTTTAGTGAGTGAAGGAGCTACAAAGTCTTATAGTAACCCAACCCTCATGTTTGTCACGGTGACGATGATTAAAGTACTCATGACGAAGCTGCGAGTGAAATACTGAAGATAAAAATGCCAAGAAATAGTCAAGAAAAAGATTTATTATGGGAAAGTGTCAAGATGATAGTCACTGAGCAGTGAAGATGTTGGCACTGCTGGCAATGGTATAGTGAAGCGTTAGATGCTGACAGCTTAGTAGTGAATATGGCAATACTGGAGATATTAGCACTGCTGGCAATGGTGTTGTAAAAAGTTAGATGCTGGCAGCTTAGTAGTGAATATGGCAATACTGGAGATGTTGGCACTGCTGGCAATGGTGTTGTCAAGAGTTAGATGCTGGCAGCTTAGTAGTGAATATGGCAACACTGGGGCAGCCACGAAGACATTGTTTTGACTGCAATAGTCACCATAACAATGTTGGGAGTGTAATAGTCATGGTGACGATGTTGGGAGTGTAATAGTTATGGTGATGATGTTGGGAGTGTAATAGTTATGGTGATGCTGTTGGGAGTGTAATAGTTATGGTGATGATGTTGGGAGTGTAATAGTCATGGTGACGATGTTGGGAGTGTAATAGTTATGGTGATGATGTTGGGAGTGTAATAGTTATGGTGATGATGTTGGGAGTGTAATAGTTATGGTGATGATGTTGGGAGTGTAATAGTTATGGTGATGATGTTGGGAGTGTAATAGTTATGGTGATGATGTTGGGAGTGTAATAGTTATGGTGATGATGTTGGGAGTGTAATAGTTATGGTGATGATGTTGGGAGTGTAATAGTCATGGTGATGATGTTGGGAGTGTAATAGTCATGGTGACGATGTTGGGAGTGTAATAGTTATGGTGACGATGTTGGGAGTGTAATAGTTATGGTGATGATGTTGGGACTGTAATAGTTATGGTGATGATGTTGGGAGTGTAATAGTTATGGTGATGATGTTGGGAGTGTAATAGTCATGGTGATGATGTTGGGAGTGTAATAGTCATGGTGATGATGTTGGGAGTGTAATAGTCATGGTGATGATGTTGGGAGTGTAATAGTTATGGTGATGATGTTGGGAGTGTAATAGTTATGGTGATGATGTTGGGAATGTAATAGTCATAGTGATGATGTTGGGAATGTAATAGTCATGGTGACGATGTTGGGAATGTAATAGTCATAATGATGATGTTGGGAGTGTAATAGTTATGGTGATGATGTTGGGAGTGTAATAATCATGGTGACGATGTTGGGAGTGTAATATGTTGTAATCCACAAGTTAGTAGGGATTATTAGCTAGAGGATCATTACTACAACACTTAACGAATGATGATTGGAAGCACATGTTAAGTAGACAGACTATGGATCACATATCCAAGAAAGGTCAAGGGATTAAGACCGCAGCTGCTTAACCAAACTAATAATACCTGGAAAGAGGACTCAGGCGTCTAGGAATAAGGTTACCGCTTCTAGGTATAAGGTTAATCGGATTATACCTTCCTTGAGAGGCGTGGTGAAATGTTTGAGGCCATGGCTGACAGGAGACAGTCTTGTTGTGGGAGTGGAACTGGCAAGTCCTCCGAGGTCTCCGTTTGTGGCAGCAGCGAAGTGTAGCAGACAGCTATGCGAGAGCCTGATGTGATCTTAGTGACCAAGTTAAGTCTGCAGTATATGAGTATTGAATGTAAGACTAACCGGGTGTGGAGCGTTGTAGTAATGATTCCGTATTAGGGACTTATGCGGAAGTTACGAGTGCAAGTGGTGACCGCGGAGATCAAGTAGTTTATGGGTATTGGAAGTGTATTTACCTAATAGAGTATGTTAATATGTTATTATTTGTCAGAGTCTATTCTTTGTAATTAAATGACAAAACCCGAGCTAATAGACCTAAATTTTGTTTTTCTAAACCTTAATACACTTTTAGCTCATGTAACTATTTACATTGTTCCATTGACATTGTATAAACCTTTATATGAAAAAGAGATTTTAATTTTAAACCAGATTAATTCTAATGATGGTGTTTCAGGTGATACTCTTAGAGTATATACTCTTCAGTCTACTCTTGGAGTTCAAAGGGAAGTTTAATGTGGTAATCTATGCCAATAAAAAAATTTACTGGTGGTATAAGAGATGCGGATAACCAGCAAACAGAAAGTAATGATCTGTGTAAACAATATTGCTTAGAGGATCCCAGCACTTCTTCTAAAGTGGTTTGCATGACTAAAGTGAATGGAGAAGCAGCTCACTTCAGTGGCAGGTATGATTGTTTATACTGTTTATTATATCAACCAAATAGAATTATATAAAATGCATTTACTGGAATTATTGAACCGTTTTCAGATGTAGACTAAAATATGTTTTCTTTTCCATTTCAGACACATTAATGATATATTTTTTTATTTACTGAAATAAAAAATGTTCGCATGCTAATCAGAGAAAGAAAAGACATTGATCTGTATAATTGTCGGAAAACCCGACACCATTTACTAATATTAAATACAATATGAAGATAATATTGCTGCTGTTGTATATACAAGTTAACCCATAGAAAATGTTGTTTGTAGTGGAATTTTCCATCAATAGAAAACGGGATATCATTGCCAAATAGCGCTATAAATTCACCAACTATTCTGTTGGGAATTATTCTTAAATACAGTAGTCTTTGGACTTATAACATCATAAAAACATCCCATTTGAATTAACTTAATTATCTGTATCAAGAGAGAGTAAATGTGACCCTTCTTCCACATATTGACATCTGGACAAAGAGAGCCAGGAGCATCAGTGGAGAGAGGTCTGCCATTGTTGTTGTTAAAAAGAACGAGTCATTGGAACAATTTCCGCTCCTATAATTCTCTTGGACGAATTCTGTATCCATCACTGTAACCATCTTTACTACACACAACCTTCATCACTGTAACCATCTTTACTACACACAACCTTCATCACTGTAACCATCTTTACTACACACAACCTTCACAACTGTAACCATCTTTACTACACACAACCTTCATCACTGTAACCATCTTTACTACACACAACCTTCACCACTGTAACTATCTTTACTACTCACAACCTTCACAACTGTAACCATCTTTACTACACACAACCTTCATCACTGTAACCATCTTTACTACACACAACCTTCACCACTGTAACCATCTTTACTACACACAACCTTCACAACTGTAACCATCTTTACTACACACAACCTTCATCACTGTAACCATCTTTACTACACACAACCTTCATCACTGTAACCATCTTTACTACACACAACCTTCATCACTGTAACCATCTTTACTACACACAACCTTCATCACTGTAACCATATTTACTTCACACAACCTTCATCACTGTAACCATCTTTACTACACACAACCTTCATCACTGTAACCATCTTTACTACACACAACCTTCATCACTGTAGCCATCTTTACTACACACAACCTTCATCACTGTAACCATCTTTACTACAAACAACCGGCATCACTGTAACCATCCTAACTGTACAGTTCTCATTACTGGAACCTTTATTAGGTACAAACATCATCACTGTAACAATCTTTACTACACTCCAACATAACCATTTCTTGACCAAAACAATAATATTAGGAAACATTGTTTAATTGTTATTCATTTAATTTTCAGCTTCAGAAATCAAAGGATAAGGAAACAACAGTTAAATAATTCAGATAAAATATTTTATTTAATCCTAGTAATAACATCAATGATTTTTAATATAAAAATGTCTTTTCATTTATTTAATTTTTTTCATTTTTAGTTCCTTTTCCTGTTTTCGTTCTTTATTCTTTTCCTGCTTATGCTTTTTATCGTTTTCTTGTCCATGCTGCTTATCTTTTTCTTGTCCCTGCTTCACCTATGCCTGCCGTTGTTCTTCGTGGTTGTGCCGGTGTTCTTTCTTCCGTGGGTTCTTCTCCACCTTCTGAAGCTTGGTCTTCATGCGTGCGAGCTTCTCTGCGAGAGCACTGGGCACTGAGCCCACCACGCCCTGCCTGGCTCGCTTGATTCGTGGGTCATGTGACCCCGGGGGAACAACCTCTGCATATCTGCGTTTCACAGATGACCCTGCCTCATATCCTCCATCATGACCTATGAGCCAAGGCGGGACCCCTTCTCCATAACCTTCAGGCAAGTCTGGGTTCCTGACAGACTCATCCATCCTTGACTGAGGTCTAAGTATAGAGTCCTGAAAGACTCAGTGAGGCTCAGATAAATATCCCAGATGGTGAATATTTAGTCAAGGTGATAGTGTTTCTAGCGTAAGGCTAGGTAATTATCAGGGGAAAGCGCTAAGGCATTACGACTGTACAGCACTTGTAAAGGATAAAAGCTTAACAGCTTCTCCCCCGAATCAACCTACCCTGGCTTTGCGCCCTGGTGAGGCCACTCCAGACCGACAACCAGAGCGCAACTCCATAGTCTCCTGCAACTGATGGATGCCTACTCCTAAGGATAAGGAAGATAAGTAACTAGGATATGAAAGAGGAAAGAAATGGTGCCCAACCACTTCGACGGCACCATTCTTGTTTTAGTGAGTGAAGGAGCTACAAAGTCTTATAGTAACCCAACCCTCATGTTTGTCACGGTGACGATGATTAAAGTATTCATGACGAAGCTGCGAGTTAAATACTGAAGATAAAAATGCCAAGAAATAGTCAAGAAAAAGATTTATTATGGGAAAGTGTCAAGATGATAGTCACTGAGCAGTGAAGATGTTGGCACTGCTGGCAATGGTATAGTGAAGCGTTAGATGCTGGCAGCTTAGTAGTGAATATGGCAATACTGGAGATGTTAGCACTGCTGGCAATGGTGTTGTCAAAAGTTAGATGCTGGCAGCTTAGTAGTGAATATGGCAACACTGGGGCAGCCACGAAGACATTGTTTTGACTGCAATAGTCACCATAACAATGTTGGGAGTGTAATAGTCATCTTGACGATGTTGGGAGTGTAATAGTTATAGTGATGATGTTGGGAGTGTAATAGTTATGGTGATGATGTTGGGAGTGTAATAGTTATGGTGATGATGTTGGGAGTGTAATAGTCATGGTGACGATGTTGGGAGTGTAATAGTTATGGTGATGATGTTGGGAGTGTAATAGTTATGGTGATGATGTTGGGAGTGTAATAGTTATGGTGATGATGTTGGGAGTGTAATAGTCATGGTGATGATGTTGGTAGTGTAATAGTCATGGTGACGATGTTGGGAGTGTAATAGTTATGGTGACGATGTTGGGAGTGTAATAGTTATGGTGATGATGTTGGGAGTGTAATAGTTATGGTGATGATGTTGGGAGTGTAATAGTTATGGTGATGATGTTGGGAGTGTAATAGTCATGGTGATGATGTTGGGAGTGTAATAGTCATGGTGATGATGTTGGGAGTGTAATAGTCATGGTGATGATGTTGGGAGTGTAATAGTTATGGTGATGATGTTGGGAGTGTAATAGTTATGGTGATGATGTTGGGAATGTAATAGTCATGGTGATGATGTTGGGAATGTAATAGTCATGGTGACGATGTTGGGAATGTAATAGTCATAATGATGATGTTGGGAGTGTAATAGTTATGGTGATGATGTTGGGAGTGTAATAGTCATGGTGACGATGTTGGGAGTGTAATATGTTGTAATCCACAAGTTAGTAGGGATTATTAGCTAGAGGATCATTACTACAACACTTAACGAATGATGATTGGAAGCACATGTTAAGTAGACAGACTATGGATCACATATCCAAGAAAGGTCAAGGGATTAAGACCGCAGCTGCTTAACCAAACTAATAATACCTGGAAAGAGGACTCAGGCTTCTAGGAATAAGGTTACCGTTTCTAGGTATAAGGTTAATCGGATTATACCTTCCTTGAGAGGCGTGGTGAAATGTTTGAGGCCATGGCTGACAGGAGACAGTCTTGTTGTGGGAGTGGAACTGGCAAGTCCTCCGAGGTCTCCATTTGTGGCAGCAGCGAAGTGTAGCAGACAGCTATGCGAGAGCCTGATGTGATCTTAGTGACCAAGTTAAGTCTGCAGTATATGAGTATTGAATGTAAGACTAACCGGGTGTGGAGCGTTGTAGTAATCATTCCGTATTAGGGACTTATGCGGAAGTTACGAGTGCAATTGGTGACCGCGGAGATCAAGTAGTTTATGGGTATTGAAAGTGTATTTACCTAATAGAGTATGTTAATATGTTATTATTTGTCAGAGTCTATTCTTTGTAATTAAATGACAAAACCCGAGCTAATAGACCTAAATTTTGTTTTTATAAACCTTAATACACTTTTAGCTCATGTAACTATTTACATTGTTCCATTGACATTGTATAAACCTTTATATGAAAAAGAGATTTTAATTTTAAACCAGATTAATTCTAATGATGGTGTTTCAGGTGATACTCTTAGAGTATATACTCTTCAGTCTACTCTTGGAGTTCAAAGGGAAGTTTAATGTGGTAATCTATGCCAATAAAAAAATTTACTGGTGGTATAAGAGATGCGGATAACCAGCAAACAGAAAGTAATGATCTGTGTAAACAATATTGCTTAGAGGATCCCAGCACTTCTTCTAAAGTGGTTTGCATGACTAAAGTGAATGGAGAAGCAGCTCACTTCAGTGGCAGGTATGATTGTTTATACTGTTTATTATATCAACCAAATAGAATCATATAAAATGCATTTACTGGAATTATTGAACCGTTTTCAGATATAGACTAAAATATGTTTTGTTTTCCATTTCAGACACATTAATGATATATTTTTTTATTTACTGAAATAAAAAATGTTCGCATGCTAATCAGAGAAAGAAAAGACATTGATCTGTATAATTGTCGGAAAACCCGACACCATTTACTAATATTAAATACAATATGCAGATAATATTGCTGCTGTTGTATATACAAGTTAACCCATAGAAAATGTTGTTTGTAGTGGAATTTTCCATCAATAGAAAACGGGATATCATTGCCAAATAGCGCTATAAATTCACCAACTATTCTGTTGGGAATTATTCTTAAATACAGTAGTCTTTGGACTTATAACATCATAAAAACATCCCATTTGAATTAACTTAATTATCTGTATCAAGAGAGAGTAAATGTGACCCTTCTTCCACATATTGACATCTGGACAAAGAGAGCCAGGAGCATCAGTGGAGAGAGGTCTGCCGTTGTTGTTGTTAAAAAGAACTAGTCATTGGAACAATTTCCGCTCCTATAATTCTCTTGGACGAATTCTGTATCCATCACTGTAACCATCTTTACTACACACAACCTTCATCACTGTAACCATCTTTACTACACACAACCTTCATCACTGTAACCATCTTTACTACACACAACCTTCATCACTGTAACCATCTTTACTACACACAACCTTCATCACTGTAACCATCTTTACTACACACAACCTTCACAACTGTAACCATCTTTACTACACACAACCTTCATCACTGTAACCATCTTTACTACACACAACCTTCACCACTGTAACTATCTTTACTACTCACAACCTTCACAACTGTAACCATCTTTACTACACACAACCTTCACCACTGTAACCATCTTTACTACACACAACCTTCACAACTGTAACCATCTTTACTACACACAACCTTCATCACTGTAATCATCTTTACTACACACAACCTTCATCACTGTAACCATCTTTACTACACACAACCTTCATCACTGTAACCATCTTTACTACACACAACCTTCATCACTGTAACCATATTTACTTCACACAACCTTCATCACTGTAACCATCTTTACTACACACAACCTTCATCACTGTAACCATCTTTACTACACACAACCTTCATCACTGTAGCCATCTTTACTACACACAACCTTCATCACTGTAACCATCTTTACTACACTCAACCTTCATCACTGTAACCATCTTAACTACAAACAACCGGCATCACTGTAACCATCCTAACTGTACAGTTCTCATTACTGGAACCTTTATTAGGTACAAACATCATCACTGTAACCATCTTTACTACACTCCAACATAACCATTTCTTGACCAAAACAATAATATTAGGAAACATTGTTAAATTGTTACTAATTTAATTTTCAGCTTCAAAAATCAAAGGATAAGGAAACAACAGTTAAATAATTCAGATAAAATATTTTATTTAATCCTAGTAATAACATCAATGAATTTTAATATAAAAATGTCTTTTCATTTATTTAATTTTTTCATTTTTAGTTCCTTTTCCTGTTTTCGTTCTTTATTCTTTTCCTGCTTATGCTTTTTATCGTTTTCTTGTCCATGCTGCTTATCTTTTTCTTGTCCCTGCTTCACCTCTTCCTGCCGTTGTTCTTCGTGGTTGTGCCGGTGTTCTTTCTTCCGTGGGTTCTTCTCCACCTTCTGAAGCTTGGTCTTCATGCGTGCGAGCTTCTCTGCGAGAGCACTGGGCACTGAGCCCACCACTCCCTGCCTGGCTCGCTTGATTCGTGGGTCATGTGACCCCGGGGGAACAACCTCTGCATATCTGCGTTTCACAGATGACCCTGCCTCATATCCTCCATCATGACCTATGAGCCAAGGCGGGACCCCTTCTCCATAACCTTCAGGCAAGTCTGGGTTCCTGACAGACTCATCCATCCTTGACTGAGGTCTAAGTATAGAGTCCTGAAGGACTCAGTGAGGCTCAGATAAATATCCCAGATGGTGAATATTTAGTCAAGGTGATAGTGTTTCTAGCGTAAGGCTAGGTAGTTATCAGGGGAAAGCGCTAAGGCATTACGACTGTACAGCACTTGTAAAGGATAAAAGCTTAACAGCTTCTCCCCCGAATCAACCTACCCTGGCTTTGCGCTCTGGTGAGGCCACTCCAGACCGACAACCAGAGCGCAACTCCATAGTCTCCTGCAACTGATGGATGCCTACTCCTAAGGATAAGGGAGATAAGTAACTAGGATATGATAGAGGGAAGAAATGCTGCCCAACCACTTCGACGGCACCATTCTTGTTTTAGTGATTGACGGAGCTACAAAGTCTTATAGTAACCCAACCCTCATGTTTGTCACGGTGACGATGATTAAAGTACTCATGACGAAGCTGCGAGTGAAATACTGAAGATACAAATGCCAAGAAATAGTCAAGAAAAAGATTTATTATGGGACAGTGTCAAGATGATAGTCACTAAGCAGTGACTATGGTTGGCACTGCTGGCAATGGTGTAGTGAAGCTTTAGATGCTGGCAGCTTAGAAGTGAATATGGCAATAATGGAGATGTTGGCACTGCTGGCAATGGTGTAGTCAAGAGTTAGATGCTGGCATCTTAGTGTGAATATGGCAATACTGGAGATGTTGGCACTGCTGGCAATGGTGTTGTCAAGAGTTAGATGCTGGCAGCTTAGTAGTGAATATGGCAATACTGGAGATGTTGGCACTGCTGGCAATGGTGTTGTCAAGAGTTAGATGCTGGCAGCTTAGTAGTGAATATGGCAATAATGGAGATGTTGGCACTGCTGGCAATGGTGTAGTCAAGAGTTAGATGCTGGCAGCTTAGTAGTGAATATGGCAATACTGGAGATGTTGGCACTGCTGGCAATGGTGTTGTCAAGAGTTAGATCCTGGCAGCTTAGTAGTGAATATGGCAATACTGGAGATGTTGGCACTGCTGGCAATGGTGTTGTCAAGAGTTAGATGCTGGCAGCTTAGTAGTGAATATGGCAATACTGGAGATGTTGGCACTGCTGGCAATGGTGTTGTCAAGAGTTAGATGCTGGCAGCTTAGTAGTGAATATGGCAACACTGGGGCAGCCACGAAGACATTGTTTTGACTGCAATAGTCACCATAACAATGTTGGGAGTGTAATAGTCATGGTGACGATGTTGGGAGTGTAATAGTTATGGTGATGATGTTGGGAGTGTAATAGTTATGGTGATGATGTTGGGAGTGTAATAGTTATGGTGATGATGTTGGGAGTGTAATAGTCATGGTGATGATGTTGGGAGTGTAATAGTCATGGTGACGATGTTGGGAGTGTAATAGTCATGGTGACGATGTTGGGAGTGTAATAGTCATGGTGACGATGTTGGGAGTGTAATAGTTATGGTGACGATGTTGGGAGTGTAATAGTCATGGTGATGATGTTAGGAGTGTAATAGTCATGGTGATGATGGGAGTGTAATAGTAATGGTGATGATGTTGGGAGTATAATAGCCATGGAGATGATGTTGGGAGTGTAATAATCATGGTGATGATGTTGGGAGTGTAATAGTCATGGTGATGATGTTGGGAGTGTAATAGTCATGGTGACGATGTTGGGAGTGTAATATGTTGTAATCCACAAGTTAGTAGGGATTATTAGCTAGAGGATCATTACTACAACACTTAACGAATGATGATTGGAAGCACATGTTAAGTAGACAGACTATGGATCACATATCCAAGAAAGGTCAAGGGATTAAGACCGCAGCTGCTTAACCAAACTAATAATTCCTGGAAAGAGGACTCAGGCTTCTAGGAATAAGGTTACCGCTTCTAGGTATAAGGTTAATCGGATTATACCTTCCATGAGAGGCGGGGTGAAATGTTTGAGGCCATGGCTGACTGGAGACAGTCTTGTTGTGGGAGTGGAACTGGCAAGTCCTCCGAGGTCTCCGTTTGTGGCAGCAGCGAAGTGTAGCAGACAGCTATGCGAGAGCCTGATGTGATCTTAGTGACCAAGTTAAGTCTGCAGTATATGAGTATTGAATGTAAGCCTGATGTGATCTTAGTGACCAAGTTAAGTCTGCAGTATATGAGTATTGAATGTAAGACTAACCGGGTGTGGAGCGTTGTAGTAATCATTCCGTATTAGGGACTTATGCGGAAGTTACGAGTCCAAGTGATGACCGTGGAGGTCAAGTATTTTATGGGTATTGGAAGTGTATTTACCTAATAGAGTATGTTAATATGTTATTATTTGTCAGAGTCTATTCTTTGTAATTAAATGACAA
The DNA here is from genome assembly GCF_040958095.1 of Procambarus clarkii. Classification (NCBI taxonomy): domain Eukaryota; kingdom Metazoa; phylum Arthropoda; class Malacostraca; order Decapoda; family Cambaridae; genus Procambarus; species Procambarus clarkii. Next base: position 32,947,922 of record NC_091195.1, read on the forward strand.
AACCCGAGCTAATAGACCTAAAATTTTGTTTTTCTAAACCTTAATACACTTTTAGCTCATGTAACTATTTACATTGTTCCATTGACATTGTATAAACCTTTATATGAAAAAGAGATTTTAATTTTAAACCAGATTAATTCTAATGATGGTGTTTCAGGTGATACTCTTAGAGTATATACTCTTCAGTCTACTCTTGGAGTTCAAAGGGAAGTTTAATGTGGTAATCTATGCCAATAAAAAAAATTACTGGTGGTATAAGAGATGCGGATAACCAGCAAACAGAAAGTAATGATCTGTGTAAACAATATTGCTTAGAGGATCCCAGCACTTCTTCTAAAGTGGTTTGCATGACTAAAGTGAATGGAGAAGCAGCTCACTTCAGTGGCAGGTATGATTGTTTATACTGTTTATTATATCAACCAAATAGAATCATAAAAAATGCATTTACTGGAATTATTGAACCGTTTTCAGATATAGACTAAAATATGTTTTGTTTTCCATTTCAGACACATTAATGATATATTTTTTTATTTACTGAAATAAAAAATGTTCGCATGCTAATCAGAGAAAGAAAAGAAATTGATCTGTATGATTGTCGGAAAACCCGACACCATTTACTAATATTAAATACAATATGCAGATAAATAATGCTGCTGTTGTATATACAAGTTAACCCATAGAAAATGTTGTTTGTAGTGGAATTTTCCATCAATAGAAAACGGGATATCATTGCCAAATAGCGCTATAAATTCACCAACTATTCTGTTGGGAATTATTCTTAAATACAGTAGTCTTTGGACTTATAACATCATAAAAACATCTCATTTGAATTAACTTAATTATCAGTTTCAAGAGAGAGTAAATGTGACCCTTCTACCACATATTGACATCTGGACAAAGAGAGCCAGGAGCATCAGTGGAGAGAGGTCTGCCATTGTTGTTGTTAAAAAGACCGAGTCGTTGGAACAAATTCCGCTCCTATAATTCTCTTGGACGAAGTGATATGGAGATCAAATTAGTGCTTCTACCATCATCAACACGCTGTCAACAACCACAAGGGAAGTGTCTTTCCGAAATCTTATCTAAGTCATTATTGGCCAGTACTGTTAGCTAGATATGATTAATTCCGGTTAGGACGCGAATGAACGACTCAACACAGGTAATTAAGCCTTGGTCCTTATCTAATAATATAAAGTTTTCTCTGATATAGCTGTCATATATTAGGATTCCGGCTTTACAGCTAGTGCCCTTTGACAGAAACAAGAAGAGGAAGCAGGAATTAATCTTGGTACATCAGTAACTTGGGGTGTTGGAAGCTAGCCTCTCACGAGGATAATTTGGTGTCTGCATGCTTGTTATACCTGGTGGACTAAGCCTACCATACAATAAGATAAGGCACCTTAAATTTTATTTACTAATATATGTAGTTTAATACTGTAGTTTGATTGGATGCATATATATAAATTTAATATAACCTTCCACCTCCTAATATGTAAGGATCGATTTCTGAGATTATTGCAGAAATGCAGTCCACCAAACATCATACAAATTGCCATCAAAATATATAAATTAACGTAAATATAAATTCTATATAAATTTACATAAATTAAATCAATATAAATCTCACAGGCCGGTTCCCACATTATATGGTCATCTTCGAACCGGATGACAGACTATTTGGTCATCTTTGTATGGGATGAACCAAAGTTAACCAGTGGATTCATTAAATACACTGGTACTAGTGCGATTTATACAATAACAATACATTGCCAGTCAAAGACCAGCAGCAAAGCCTCGAGCGAGCTCAAGAACCGCTCAGTCCAGCCTTATCAGCGGTTTCATGGTCAACCACCAATTGGTGGAGTTTAAATCCATGAAGTGACAGCGCTTATTTTAAAGCCAGATAAATTGGTGGCTGTGCCCTCGCAAGATTATTCACGAATTGTGCGGTGTTAATTTCGCGACAGATTATCCAAGAATTTTGTGGTGTTAATTTCGCGAGATTTCTAATAATATTTAATATTTCTAGATAAAATTAGAAGTTTCTAGAGGCAAATTAAGAGGCTATCATCAATAATTGTGTATATTATTTCTCTTAAATAGATAATTATTTAATATATATATATATATATATATATATATATATATATATATATATATATATATATATATATATATATATATTGTGAGCATAATCTCTTTCTAGAGAGATTGAGCCTGCTCTTTCCTACCTCAAGTTACGTCCAGTTAACAAGTATAACATGCTAAATTCAAGATACGTCACCGGTTGCACAAAACGTTTTGACCAGGAGGCAAAACGTACCCAAGATCCCCCCTACTCCACACACCCTCCACGCCGGCTTGTCGTCAAACGAGCAAACTACCCATACCAGCCTGCCTGCTCCTGATTGGTGACTCGCCGACCGCGCACCTGCACACTGCACCTCCGCGCCATCTACCTGAATCGACGTCGGAGCCCTGACCAGCTATCAACTTCAGAATATTCCTTGTGCTCTTAGAGTTGACATCTCTCTCTGGCATACTAAGCTTACTGGCTTGTATACGAAGGGAGGTCTCAGCCATAGCCGATATTCTCAGCACCATTTTATTATTTCACCTTTATACTATTGTGTCTCACATTGTCTTTGCATTTATCTTTGTTATTTAATTGTACTTTTAATTCCCCCGAGATTTGTCTTTATTTTCATTTATGTTTAAAGTAAATATATTAAAGCTTCATTGTTCATACTTTGTGTTTTACGTGTTCCTCCCTCTAACTTACCACAGACAACAGGCAAGCAGTCTATCTTTTTTTTGTAAGTGTGATGAGGCATTGACACCTGCCATTGGAGGACTGCCGAACATCAATACTCCAACACTTTCCCGTCACATTAAATGGGGGCCTGTCCAGGGAGCTTCACTCAGGTACTAGTACCAGAACGACAATTTGTGGTAAGCGTACTTCGCTTTGCTAAAGTAGCTTTTGAATATTATCATTAATTTTCATATTTATATAGTGCTGTGTGTATTGTGCATTCCGAGAGTAGCATATGGTGAGTGTGAGATAACTTTGGATTACGTTGTGACTGTAGGCCTCAGTCATTCTCTTAATTGGTCATCTCTCCCTCCGTGGTATTACTCGTGTTTACCAACTTTTGTCCCTAGGATATTTCTCACATTATCGGCAGATCATCATTGTGGTACCCTGGTACTTTGGTTTGTCTTCGGGTCAAAGCACCCTATCTTCTGCAATCCGACCGAAGGAGGATAAGAGGGCCATAGTTCCTCAAGCACGGACTTTGTTGCTGAGTTGGGACCTCAGCAGCAGTTCTCGTCACCAGTTCACACTCGCACCCCTACACGTCGGTCAGTGATGATGATATTTACTTAGGTAGGGAATTAGATTTCTTTTTACAGAGCACAAAGTTCGCTAATTCTGTAAGTATCATATTCACTTAGTGGGAAACCCTTGCTTATGTCCTATAGAGACTCGGCAAGGTATGCCTACATTCTTGGACTACCTAATTCACTTTTGGAGCAATTAAATGTTTCATTTGTTTTAGAAACTCAGTTTCACTTATTTAGTAGGATTTTCTTGCCCTTATTCTCTTACATTGAGTACCGGGTACAAGATTTCCTGCGCTTTTGATTGACTAATCATTTACCATCCTAAAATTAACATTAATTGTTAAAGATTAAAATTCCACAGGATAGTTACCAGTTGCCAAGTTATCCTGTTTCTAACATTTACCATATCACAATAATATTCGTGTACATTTATTTGCTATCTTTCACCATGTTTCATCTTCAAGCTTTCCGAACGATCCAGCTGGCGAAATAGGGACCTTATGTTGTGCCAAGAGGACTGAATTACAAACTCTTGCACACGAGTATCAATTAGATGTCACCCATAGAGCCAACAAAAATGAATTGCTTAACTTAATTATGGATCACCTCTTAGATGAAGGGACAATTGACTCTGAAACTCACGAAACTTATTCTATTGCAAATAAAACTGATTTGGCAACTATGAAACTCAAACTAGAACTTGCAAAGCTCGAGAGGGAGCAACAGCAAGCAGCTCTTCTAATGAAGGAACGCGAGGCGACCCTAAGGGAAAGAGAGGCTGCATTGAGAAAAGAAGAGCAAGAAAGAGAGGCGGCCCTAAGGGAAAGAGAAGCTGCAATGAGGAAAGAGCAGGAACGTGAGATGATCCTATTCAGAGAGCGTAAGCGAATACAGCTTGAAGCAAAACAACGCCACCTGGAGATACAACGCGAGCATGACAAACAGCAAGCGGCTATGGCTATAGAATGTCGTCAACAAGAACTCACGTTGGAAAATACATATCACACTCAACGCCAGCATGCTACCGCTAGTCTTCCCGTAAGTTTCAATATCTCCCATGCAAGTAAGTTAATGCCACCATTCGTTGAGACGGAGATCGATGTTTTTTTACCACCTTTGAAACCCTAGCTAATCAACTTAGCTGGCCTGCAGATCAATGGTCTACCCTTCTCAGAGTGCATCTTACAGGTAGAGCTGCAGTTACTCTCAGTACCTTAGCTTCTGAGAATGACTACCAGACCCTGAAGCAAGAAGTTTTGGACGCCTACCTTCTCTCCACCGAAAGCTACAGACGAAAATTCCGTGACCATCTTAAGGCAAGTACCACCACCTTTCTAGAATTTGCAAGAAAAGATATAAACCAAGAAAAATCAAGAATAAACCAAGAAAAGATATTTCATGAAATGGCTGGAAGCAGCACATGTCTCTACATTTGCAGAACTCATCAACCTCATACTAGTTGAGGAATTCTTGAGACGTGTTCCCCCTTCCGTCCGTTTATATCTAGCAGATAAAGAAGAAACCGACTACATCAAATGTGCGAAGTCGGCTGACACCTACAGCCTCATCCACCGGCTGACACCAGAACCACCTTCCAGTAAGAAGTCTTGGTACTGTTACGATAAAGTGAGTACAGATGAAGCGAGCTCACAATTGTATTGTAAGTATTGCAAACTCTATGGACATACCATAGATAGATGTGTGAAGGCTCAATACAAGAGCAATGAATCTACTAAACCCAAATAGACTCCTCCTAAGTCCGGTAAGACTGTGATGAATGTTGGTGTTAATGTTAATGATCTTTCTCTCTTCAGTAAACACCTGTATCCTGGAACTGTCTCTACCAACGGTACAGATTCGGAGGGACGTTTCAAATTGAAGATCTTGAGGGACACAGCGGCTCTTCAGTTTATTATATTGAAATCGGCTGTGCCTAACATCACCTACACCGGAGAAACCGTCCTTATCACTGACCTCACTGCTACTACTTCGTATCCACTCGCCAGAGTTCACCTGGATTGTAACTTCATGACCGGTGAAGTCCAAGTCGCCATCAGGGAAAAGCCTTTTCCCATGCCTGGAGTGCAACTTCTCCTGAGCAACGACTTGGCAGAAGATCTGCAACCGTCCAACCTGATCATCACGGACAAACCCCAGGTGTGTAACTCTGTAGTGGATAATCCCATCTTTGAATGTGTTACAGCAGAAGTTCAAGGAAGTGATAAAGTTTCTCCTCCGGTTTTGGTGACCACCCGTGCACAAGCTGCACGACCGCCACCAGCTGACTCTACTGCTACCGCTGTCCCTCAAGACCCTCAGAATCTACCTCCTAATCTTACCAGTTTGGAGTTCCGTAAGTTACAGAGGGAAGATCAATCATTAACACCATTATTCTTCCAGGCTGAGACTCAACCTGACAGTATCCCTGGGTTCTTCCTAGAGAACGAGTTGCTCTACCGCAGATACAGACCCAGCAAGCTGAAGGAGGACGACGATTGGGCCAATGTCGAACAACTAGTGATTCCCACCAGCATACGGCCCGATATTCTACACCTGGCCCACGGAGCTCTCTCTCACTATGGTTTTAACAAAACCTACCACGGAATCAGACAAGACTACTACTGGCCAGGTATAGTAAAAGACGTTAAAAAGTACGTACAACAGTGTCATATATGTCAGATGGCAGGTAAACCTAACATCTCTATTCCTCAGGCTCCACTAAAACCCATCCAGGTGCCTGCGGAACCTTTCCACAGACTCATCATAGACTGTGTTGGTCCTTTACCCCGGACCAGTTCTGGCAACGCATATATACTAACTATCATGTGTCCTACCACCAGATTCACCATAGCAGTTCCAGTAAAGAACATTACGGCTGCTACTGTGGTGAAACACCTATTGAAGATCTTTACCCAGTATGGATTTCCAAGAGAGGTTCAAAGCGACTGTGGCACCAACTTCACCAGTGATCTCTTCAAGAAGACACTGGAGGAGTTCAACATCACACAGGTACTGTCCAGCCCCTATCATCCTGCTTCACAGGGTTCTCTTGAACGTAGTCATCAGACTATTAAAGCACTCCTAAAGAAGTTCTGCAATGACACCTTGAAGGACTGGGATAAACAACTTGATCTCATTATTTGCATTTTCAGAAGTCTCCCTAATGAATTTCTAGGAGTATCTCCTTATGAGATGCTCTACGGACGTAAGTGCCGTACTCCTCTGAAAGCTTTCAAGGACTCTCTACGTAATGCCACCTTCAGTGACCATCAGAATGTGCCTCAGTTTCTTCAAAACGTAAAACACATTGTAGAGAGAGTACATAAATTTGCTAATGATAACCTATTGAAAGCCCAGGAGAGGATGAAGACTCATTTTGACCAAAGCAGCAAATTAAGGAAATTTAAACCAGGAGACTTCGTGTTGGCATATTTTCCCATCCCAGGTTCTCCAATGCAAAACAAGTTTTCGGGACCCTACCGTATCAAGGAGTGCAGGAACAACCACAACTACGTTCTTGAGACTCCAGATAGGCGGCGGAAGACCCAGTTGTGCCACGTCAACTTCCTGAAGCAGTATCAAGGTATTCCCCCCACTGTGATGGTATCAGTTTCAGCGTTTAAAGGTCCATACCTCCACAGTGAAACCTTCCCTGCTTCTCCCGAAACCATTAACACTGAGACGGTGCTGTCCAAATCAGAAATCCTACCTGATCTTCATCCCAATTTACAGGACTATAATACTGCTCCTTTGCCTTGTTCTAATACTATTCTCGCCTCGCCAGATATCACGAAGCCTTTCATCCTCCATGTCGACGCCAGTGGTACCGGCATCGGGGGTGACCTGATGCAACAACGAGGCGAGGAGATTCGACCTGTTAGCTACCACAGCTACAAGGAACTACAGCACGATCGAAAGGGAGCCACACTTCATCGTCCTGAACTTGCAGCACTTCGAATCGTCCCTGCAAAGTGCTCGGTCTACCACCATCTACTCGGACCACAATCCCCTAAGCTTCCTGCAGCAAGCCCAACTCAACAATCAACGGCTTCTACGATGGGCTTGATATCTGCAGAATTTCAACCTGGAGATTTCTACATCAAGGGTTCTGACAACATCATAGCAGACGCCCTCTCCAGAGTCTATGAGGTGGAGGCTGCTCCACCTATCGCTCTACCACCTGAAGGCGTAACTTCACTCGGAACCGCAGGCTTCGGGGGAGAGTTGTGACGATAATCTCTTTCTAGAGAGATTGAGCCTGCTCTTCCCTACCTCAAGTTACGTCCAGTTAAAAAGTATAAGATGCTACATTCAAGACACGTCACCAGTAGCACAAAACGTTTTGACCAGGAGGCAAAACGTACCCAAGATCCCCCCTACTCCACACACCCTCTACGCCGGCTTGTCGTCAAACCAGCAAACTACCCATACCAGCCTGCCTGCTCCTGATTGGTGACTCGCCGACCGCGCACCTGCACACTGCACCTCTGCGCCATCTACCTGAATCGACGTCGGAGCCCTGACCAGCTATCAACTTCAGAATATTCCTTGTGCTCTTAGAGTTGACATCTCTCTCTGGCATACTAAGCTTACTGGCTTGTATACGAAGGGAGGTCTCAGCCATAGCCGATATTCTCAGCACCATTTTATTATTTCACCTTTATACTATTGTCTCACATTGTCTTTGCATTTATCTTTGTTATTTAATTGTACTTTTAATTCCCCCGAGATTTGTCTTTATTTTCATTTATGTTTAAAGTAAATATATTAAAGCTTCATTGTTCATACTTTGTGTTTTACGTGTTCCTGCCTCTAACTTACCACAGACAACAGGCAAGCAGTTTATCTTTTTTTTGTATGTGTGACCAGGCATTGACACCTGCCATTGGAGGACTGCCGAACATCAATACTCCAACACTTTCCCGTCACTATATATATATATATATATATATATATATATATATATATATATATATATATATATATATATATATATATATATATATATATATATATAATATTGCACTAATGTTCTCAATACAATATTTTCAAATTGCCAACCCACAACAGGGTAGGATATACATTGACAAGTGTTTATTAGTAACCTAGTCCCCTATTACCATTGACTAGTTGAACTATTTATTGTTCATACTAGTCCCAGTTTTATTATAATCTAGGTGTACTATATTAAACAACCTAGCACCATTGATGAATGGCACAGGCCCTATTTTCGGTGTAATTGTTACCAGCTCGAGTTGAGTTGTGTATATATAATAATTTACTTATGATCATTACACCTTTGAGTGATTAATTAGTGTCTATCCCATCCTAGGGTGATAATCGAGGAGCTAACCTAAAGGTACTTCCAGTGACACTGGTTTATCACTCAAATCATTAGTGTGTATGATTATATATATATAATGTGAATTAATTTTAAAGCTAACCTCTAGAAGAGGTAGGATTATAGCCTAGTAATTGCATAATTTTACCCTAGGCTACTATTAGTACTTGCCCACAATTTATGAGCCAGTGGTGTCCAATTAACAAGTCACCATGATTATACCACTAGAAATTAAACAGTTCTCAGACAATTTATCCACAGTCTCTGTGGATTCTGAAAGCCCAATACCCGAAGCTACTAAGGTAACATGCCTCCAGACTGAAATTAATGGTGAAGCTGAACCAGAAGTAGAAAATTTAAATGAAAGTAGCGACAGCACTAATTTCTCAGTCCAGCTTCCTAGGGATAATGCTGTCACTGAGAAAACTGCCATACATCTAGCACTACAATTGGTGGACTTACCTCAACCTGATCAGACTGCTGACTCATTACAATCCTTCAGTATGGAGTTTGAGTCACTACTATGAACATTCAGTCTTAAAGTTGATATAACCACTAGTGAATGGATGACCAAAGTAGTCCTTCAACGAAAAATGTCCAGCGATATACTAGATGAATTATACACACACCAACATAATGTTACGTACTCCTAATAGATACGTAAGTAAATATATTAATATGTACATTTATAATTGTGTATAAATTACAAGCATGTATATTGATATACTTATATGTTCTATGCAAACGTACATTCATGTTACAGTGTTGGCGTTAGGCCCAACGTATCGTGGGAATGATTGTTTTATTTCTTTGTGTGATCAGTTTTCCCACGGGAACTAATGATTTATGTGATCATATGTGGGTAACAGAGGTGAATAATAATTGAGTGAACTGTATCTGGCAAATTGTCGTGGGATCGTCCGTTGCTGGGTGTGCATGCCATTATTCCCTTCTGTATGCATATTTTAATTACTATGTAAAGAAGTTAGTACTTTATTTTTGTATATCAATATGTATTAATTATTCATTAAGTTAGTTTAAGATTACTCTTGTCACAATGTATTGCTCCATTGTTGAAATAATAAATATTGTAACTTTGGCAAATTGTTCGCGGGGCAAGGCAATGTGTTTTGATTCCCGCGTATTTTATTCAGTAGCTGATCGGGAACCAGAGAGATAACATCTTGGAGTTAAGTTATACATTTTTGTTCTGTCATAGCCATACATATAATATTTTAATTTAGTGTCTGGAAGATACAGTGATATTTTTAATGTGATATATTGTGACCATATAATCATCTGTTTGCTATTGAGATTTATTTAATACATATATATATAATATTGTTGTATCTATTCTTCAGTCCTAAGGAAGATTTTATTTTTGTGCTCATTACTTATCAAGGGGTTATACTGGTGATTCGCTATTGAGAACAGCAGTTGTGTCGTATCCCTAGACGTAATTAAAGTTTGGCTGCTGTAGAGTCACGAGCCTTAACGTACGATAGGTAACAAAGAGTTATTGTGGCCTGTGCCGGGAAATATTGTTCCCACTTTAACTTAACTATGCTAATCTAACCTTGCCTTCCTAGGTACCAGTGTGTCAAGTGTCTCTGTGTGTTTCTTAAGAACTATTCCATGTGCCAAGCAAGCCTTCCTGTGTGTCAAGTAACAACGTTTCACGATTTTGAGGTAAGTCATCCTATATATTTTGTTTGTGCAGTGAGGCCAAGCGAATTTTCAGTGTGGTGACAATTTTACAGTGAAGTGTAGTGCAGTGCCATTGTTTTAATTATTTTTGTGAATCAAGTGCCAAGTGTTAGTAACAATGGAGGAGAAAGTTGCAGCGTTGGTGGCTCACCCAGACTTTGAAGGGATTCAGAACCTTAAAAAGACTGAGTTGATACAAATGGCAAATCAGTTGGATTTGACCGCCAGCAATAGAATGGTTAAAGCCCAAATATTGAAAGTCATTGTGACGCATTTTGTTGAGAATGGGGAGTTAGAGGAAGAAATTCTAGAAGAGTTAAGAGAGGAGTCGAGTGATCAGATGACGTTAAAGCGTCTTGAGTTAGAAGCGCAAATAGCCAATGCTAAGCTTGAAGCTCAAAGGGAACAGAAAATATTAGAGGCTGAAGCTCGTCAAAGAGAGATTGAAGCTCAACAGCAACAGCACATATTAGAGGCTGAAGCTCGTCAAAGAGAGATTGAAGCTCAACAGCAACAGAAAATATTAGAGGCTGAAGCTCAGCAAAGGGAGCTGGAGACTAGGCGTTTAGAAATTGCGGTACAGTTGCAAATAGAAGCCACAAAGAAGCAAGAAGCCGAGGAACAAACTAGGCAATTAGAGATTCAACAACAAATGGCTGACACTAACTTCAGGCTTGAATCACAGCGTATGGCAGCTGGGCATGGAAATACTAGTAATGTTTCAACAAATAGTGATAATAATCCCATCAGGATGAATAAGTATATAGAGTTGCCCAAGTTCAATGAGGAGGATCCTGAGGTTTTCTTTGCACATTTTTATAAAATTGCCATCAGTATGAACTGGCCAAGGGATCAGTGGGTAGCCATTATGCAGTCTCAATTTAAGGGGCGTAGTCAGGAGGTTTTCACATCCCTACCTGACACTCATAGCTTTGATTATGACTTTGTAAAGAAAAGCATCCTAAATGCGTACCAGTTAAATCCAGAGGCACACAGGCAAAAGTTCAGAAACCTACGGAGGATAAGGGATCAGACAATAGCAGATTTTACTCGTCAGAAGACGAATTTTTGCAACAGATGGTTAAAGTCACTTGCAGTCACTGATTTTGATGCTCTAAAGAATCTTCTTATAATGGAAGAAGTATTGTCATGTCTCCCAGACCAGTTGTCTACTTTTATGGCAGAACAAAAGAATGTAACAGATATTTATGAGCTGTCAAAGCTCGCGGATGAGCATGAGTTGCTGACTAAGGCCCCGTTTACGGCCACTTCACCTAAGTCTAGTCGTAGAGTAAATTTCAATGCTCACCGAACTCCTTATCAGTATAAGTCTCCTCCTGGTGCGACAGTTACTCCCGTGAACTCTTCTCTTACTAACCCTAAGATGGTTACTCCATTGCCAGGATCATCTAAGCCTAGTAATGCTAATTCTAAACCGGCAGTTGGTTCTACCAGTGTGTCCACTGTCAAACATTGTACCTATTGTAAGAGAAGGGGGCATGTGATTTCTTCATGTTTTAGTTTGCATCCTGAACTACGACCAACTGGTCTTATTATGAGTAAAGGAGTGCAACCTATTAATTCTTCATGTATTACAGTCAGTCCCAATTGGATGGCTGAATTCAAACCCTATATTTCCACAGGTACCTTATTATGTAATAATGGTAGACATAAGACTGTTCAATTACTCCGTGATACTGGAGCTTCACAGTCTCTTATTACCCAGAAGGTACTTGATGATGTTGACACCCGAGATCTGGGTGAAGTTGTGCTTCTCCAAGGTATTGCCGGAAGTGTGCAACCAGTGTCCTTATTGCAAGTTAAGCTTGATTCTAAATATACTTCAGGATGGTGTAATGTTGGTGTAAGTAAACAACTGCCCATTCCTGGGGTAGACATTATTCTAGGTAATGATTTTGGCAACCAAATGGTTGTAGGGCCCAAGTGTCCCATCATGTTAACTAAACCCCATACTGTATTAGCTCAACCAGAAGCAGATGATATTATTTACCCTGCTTGTGTTGTAACTAGATCAATGGGACAAACAGGTGAGAGTAATCCTGTCTTCACTGAGGTTGCTGTTCCCAAGACCAGGACCCCTTCAGTAAAGGAGTGGGAGGTGGATCTTGAGGATTCTTTTATGACTCGACTGGATGATGAGAGTGAGGCCGTAGTAGAAGCCCCGCCGAACCTAAATCACAAGGAAAGTGAAGGTGAGGAGGCTGAACTATCTGTACCTTGCCCGCTTGTCTCCAGTGCGCCAGTTGTCGAGAGTGAGGCCGAAGTGGCTATGACTCCATTTTATTCTGATCAATCGGGAAAAGAGATCAAGCTACTAGGTTCTTGCCCGCTCGCTGCTGAGTCTGAGTCATTGCCCTTAAGTGTTGTACAGACTACTGATCCTAGTTTAAGTAAGTGTATTTCTGAGGCTCCTGATAATATTGATGCATTGGAGGAAGGAACGGGTTTCTTCTTCAAGGATCGACTTCTGATGAGAAGGTGGAGACCCAAGGGAACTCCCTCTTCAGAGGATTGTGAGATTAGAACCCAACTCGTTGTCCCCAATGATTATCGTAGGCAGGTCCTGCAGGCTGCACATGATGACCCCATGGGAGGTCATCAAGGTATCACGAATATGTACCATAAGATAAGTAAATATTTTTTCTGGCCAAAGTTAAAGAAAGACGTGGTCAGATATTGTCATAACTGTATACCCTGTCAAATTGTTGGTAAACCAAATCAACCTGTACCTAGAGCACCATTGCAACCTATTGTAGTTCCTGATGAACCATTTACTCATGTTGTAATTGATTGTGTAGGTCCTTTACCTAAGACTAAATCGGGTAACCTGTTTTTGTTCACTCTCATGTGTATGACTACTAGATTTCCTGAAGCTTATGCTCTACGGAATACCAAGGCTCATAATCTCATCAAGTGTCTTGAAAGATTCTTTTCGTTGTTTGGAATGCCTAGAGTTATTCAGAGTGACAATGGGGGAAATTTTGTTTCTAAAGTTTTCAGAACTTTTTGCGAATCCCGAGGGATTCGGCACAAATTATCCAGTCCATATCATCCACAAAGCCAAGGTGGACTTGAACGTTTCCACCAGACTTTGAAACAAATGCTGAAGACAACAGGAGAAACTCATCCACGTAATTGGGATGAGAATCTCCCCTTTGTGTTGTTTGCTGCTAGAGAAGGGCTACAAGAGTCATTGGGCTGTTCACCCTTTGAACTAGTGTTTGGTCACCAAGTAAGAGGTCCTCTTAAAATGCTACAAGAAAAGTTGTTGGGAGATGTCTCTGTTCATCAGAGTGGATTGTACTTGAGTGAGGTCAAGGCAAAGTTGTGTCGGGCTCGTGAGTTGGCGAAAGAACATCTGGGAAGGACTCAACAAGCCATGAAAGTAAGATATGACAAGAAGTTCAAAGCTAAGCTAAGGTCGTTTGATGTCGGAGATTTGGTGTTGGTGTTGAAACCTCGTATGGGGACTTCCATGTCCCATAAGTTCGCAGGACCCTACCAAGTGGTGGACAAGGTGGGAGACCTAACTTATAAACTAATTAACCCTAATCTTTCAGAACCCCAAATGACTGTGCACATTAACAGATTAAAAGCTTATGTTGGACCTGGTGTAGTAGCTTGTTTTAGTCGGGAAGAGTTACCACCTGAGGATAATTGTAGTGAGGGACATGATGTTAATATCCAACTTCTCAGTTCCAGTTCCAATGGCAGGGAGATGCTATGTCATTTACAGGAGGAACAACGTGATGAGTTCCAGGTTCTGCTGGACAACCATACATCTCTGTTTGGGGAGGTTCCTACCCAGACCCACCTCATCACACACGACATTCAGCTCCTGGACAGCACCCCCATTCGACAACATCCGTACCGAGTGAATCCCGAAAAGAGGAAAATTATACAAGCCGAAGTGGAATATCTGCTCCAGCATGATTTCATTCGGCCAAGTCAAAGTACTTGGAGCTCTCCGTGTTTGTTAGTGCCAAAACCAGATGGAACCTGGAGATTGTGCGTGGATTACAGGAAACTGAACAAGAACACTACAGTGGACGTTTTTCCTTTACCCTTGTTGGAAGAATGTATAGAGTCCATAGGTCATGCCGAATATGTAAGTAAGCTTGATTTGTCAAAAGGGTATTATCAAATTCCATTAACAGAGTATGCTAGAGAGGTTACTGCTTTTGTTACACCTGATGGTGCGTATGAATTTAATGTCATGCCATTCGGTTTGAGAAATGCACCTGCTACTTTTCAAAGTTTCATGAATTTCTTACTCAAGGATGTGCCAGATTGTAGGGCCTACCTTGATGACATTGTTTTGTACAGTAAGAATTGGGCAGATCATCTCTTAGGCCTTAAGAACTTGTTTACAGTGTTGAAAAACGCAAAGTTAACCATAAATATGAATAAGTGTAGTTGGGCAAGAGGTACGATAACTTATCTTGGACACGAGGTAGGACAAGGTAAGATTATCCCCTTACAAGATAAGATTCAAGCCATTGTGGACTACCCAGTGTTAACCAATAAGAAAGGAGTCCAACGGTTTATTGGTATGTGTGCATACTATAGGCGTTATTGTAGAAATTTTTCAACAGTAGCTGCTCCTTTGACTAATTTGTTACGCAAGCAAGTAAAGTTTCAGTGGACACAAGATTGTCAGAATGCTTTTCAGAACCTAAAGGGCATATTGTCCACCTCACCTATTCTTGCTAGTCCCCAATTTGATAAACCATTTATATTACACATTGATGCGTCAGATGTTGGAATAGGTGCTGTGCTTATTCAAGTTGGTTTAGACAAGATTGAGCATCCTGTGTATTATTATTCTAGAAAATTTAATGCAGCTCAGAGAAATTATTCCGTGGTAGAAAAGGAGGCGTTGGGTCTTATATTGTCAATTAAGAAGTTTGAGATTTACTTATCAGGAAACAAAGTGTTAGTATTTACAGACCACAACCCCCTTATCTTTATAAATATGATGAAAGTCAAGAACCAACGAATTCTGCGCTGGTCATTGTTTTTGCAGGAATTTAATGTAGAAATCAAACATATTCCAGGCAGACAAAATGTTATTGCTGATGCTTTGTCAAGAAGTTTTGATGTACCATAAATGAAATGTTTCTTTTTACTTAACATTTTTACTTCTGAAAAAATGCCATTGATCTTCAATCCATTGCATTTTTTTTCTTGGAGGTGGAAGTGTTACGTACTCCTAATAGATACGTAAGTAAATATATTAATATGTACATTTATAATTGTGTATAAATTACAAGCATGTATATTGATATACTTATATGTTCTATGCAAACGTACATTCATGTTACAGTGTTGGCGTTAGGCCCAACGTATCGTGGGAATGATTGTTTTATTTCTTTGTGTGATCAGTTTTCCCACGGGAACTAATGATTTATATGTGATCATATGTGGGTAACAGAGGTGAATAATAATTGAGTGAACTGTATCTGGCAAATTGTCGTGGGATCGTCCGTTGCTGGGTGTGCATGCCATTATTCCCTTCTGTATGCATATTTTAATTACTATGTAAAGAAGTTAGTACTTTATTTTTGTATATCAATATGTATTAATTATTCATTAAGTTAGTTTAAGATTACTCTTGTCACAATGTATTGCTCCATTGTTGAAATAATAAATATTGTAACTTTGGCAAATTGTTCGCGGGGCAAGGCAATGTGTTTTGATTCCCGCATATTTTATTCAGTAGCTGATCGGGAACCAGAGAGATAACATCTTGGAGTTAAGTTATACATTTTTGTTCTGTCATAGCCATACATATAATATTTTAATTTAGTGTCTGGAAGATACAGTGATATTTTTAATGTGATATATTGTGACCATATAATCATCTGTTTGCTATTGAGATTTATTTAATACATATATATATAATATTGTTGTATCTATTCTTCAGTCCTAAGGAAGATTTTATTTTTGTGCTCATTACTTATCAAGGGGTTATACTGGTGATTCGCTATTGAGAACAGCAGTTGTGTCGTATCCCTAGACGTAATTAAAGTTTGGCTGCTGTAGAGTCACGAGCCTTAACGTACGATAGGTAACACATAACACCATCCAGACAGTACAGGACATCACTGAAGGTTTGCGTTCCATCATAGACAAACGACGTGCAAATGGGGAAGTTAAAGCCTCATGTGAGCCTTCAGAAACAGAAAATAACAGTCAATTAAAGGGTAAAATAACTACCCCCAAATAAACATCAGTCAATTACTCTTACACCAAGTTGCAGAAAATCTGGCTATGCAGCAGAATCCTCAAAGCCTACTGTTACTAGTTCACCCAAACCGGTAACTTCCAAGCGTGCAGTAGGCTGGGGGACATGTTTGTTCTGCAAAAAGAAACATTCAACATATCGTTGTGCTAATTATCCAGACGGAGACACTCGTATTAAGCGACTCCAGGAATTAGGGAGATGTTCAAGGTGTCTCAAGACACACAACATAGACTAATGTGAGACCCAATTCAACGCCTGCAACAGGTGTCGAAGAGGTGAGCACCATGCAGTACGGTGCAAACATACGAAATTAACGTATTCAAGACCCAAGGTGGAAGATAGCATTCCCACCACAGTACAGTTTTGCAAGGTACGACAGAAAATTAGTGTTCAATCAGCAGAGTTCAAAAGTAATGCGACTTTGCCTACTGCCCAAATTACCATCCAGAATAAAAGAGCCAAGGTCCATACCCGTGGGTTGTTTGACCAAGGGTTCCAGAGAACATATGTCACTAAAAAGTTGGGAGATGAACTACAATTAAGGCCTGTAGCCCAGACGACAATCAATATCTCAGGGTTTCTAACAGATAGGACCTCAAGTCTACCAGGTGGTACAACCATCAGTACGTTTAGGCAGCTACGTCTGTCAAGTACAAGCCATTGTAGTGGACAAAATACCAGCAGACCTACAAATACAAGGTCTGAGAGCAACAGTCAAATTCCTGAGAAATAGAGTTATAAAATTGGCAGATAATATTAAGTATGATCACCTCAATGACTTCGGTCTCCTTGTAGGGACAGACTACTACCATCGATTCATTGATAGCCCTTCTATATATCAGGGCATAACCATGCTAAATTCTGAAGGAGGCAAATTACTCTCAGGCCCAGTATTAAGCCTGAGGATACCTATGTCTGCAGATAAACAATACCAGTAGAAATCTAAATTTGTCAGCTGATTATATATCTCCAGTAGCATTATACTAAGAGATTACAGCTGACTATAGCAACAGAGGTTGATGTTAATATCATCATTTAAAGCTGAAGATGAGTTCATGAGGCCTCAGTGGCAAATCAGTGAACAGTAGCCTAAACAGCTACAAGTCACTGCGAACAATGTCACTGAACCCACTGCAGTCTCAGAACCGTACTTGACTTTAATGATGGACTATTTAATCCTCTGAATCAATTAACGAAATTAAACCCCAATAAATCCGATGACTGATTTTGATACATTTATTATTTAATCAAGATGAATTCCATGGGCCTCAGTGTTTATATATCAGTGACCAGTTACCTGAACAAGCTTCAAGTTATATATAATGTCACTGATCTCACTGCAGTCCCTTAATCATACTTGTCTGTAGTACTTGATCACATTCATTTCTCTGGGTTAATATGTAACTAGGTTTTAATTTTAGCCTTTTAAGAGTTAACAGAGAAATGAAATCGCATTAGAGTTCTAACCCCTGCAACTCTAGTACGGGACATCTGACCTGTATGAACAGACGCAGAAATGTCTGATTACTAACTACTAACATCAAATTAATAATTAATAATTCCAAGGAGGAGTAACGGTGTTCATCTGTTCTAAATAGGACTGCGACCCGTGAGCAGCTCCCCGGGGAATTATGTCAAAAAACCTGACATCATTTACTAATATAAAATACAATAGGCAGATAATATTGCTGCTGTTGTATACGCAAGTTAATCCATAGAAAATGTAGCTTATAGTGGAATTTTCCGTCAATAGAAAATGGGATATCATTACCACATAGTACTATAAATTCACCAGCTGTTGGGAGTTATTCTTAAATACATTAGTCTTTGGACTACATCTCATCAAAATTAACTTAATTATCAGTATCAAAATACAGTAAATGTAACCCTTCTATCACATATTGACATCTGGACAAAGTGAGCCAGGAGTGTAGTGGAGGAGGGGTCAGCTATTGTTAAGACCAGAGTTGTTGGAGCAAATTCAGCTCCTATAATTCTCTTGGACGAAGTGTTATGAAGATCAAATTAGTGCTCTACCATCATCAATACGCTGTCAACAACCACAAGGAAAGTGTCTATCCGAAATCTTATCTAAGTCAATATTGGCCAGTAATGTTATGTTAGATAGGATATCTATCGACTCAACACAGGTAATTAAGCCTTGGTCCTTATCTAATAATATAAAGTTTTCTCTGATATAGCTGTCATATATTAGGATTCCGGCTTTACAGCTAGTGCCCTTTGACAGGAACAAGAAGAGGAAGCAGGAATTAATCTTGGTACCTCAGTTACTTGGGTGATGGAAGCTAGCCTCTCACGAGGATAATTTGGTGTCTACATCCTAGCAATACCTGGTGGACTAAGCATGCTGTACAATAGGATAAGGCACCTCCTCAATTTATATACTAATGTATGTAGTTTAATGCTGTAGTTTGATTGGCTGCATATATATATATATATATATATATATATATATATATATATATATATATATATATATATATATATATATATATATATATATATATATATCAAACTGAAAACTCACACCCCAGAAGTGACTCGAACCCATACTCCCAGAAGCAACGCAACTGGTATGTACAAGACGCCTTAATCCACTTGACCATCACGACCGGACAAAATGAGGTGATAGCCGAGGCTATATGAACCACCCCACCGCCGGCACTCGGATAGTTATCTTGGGCATAGCATTTTACCAAATCACCTCATTCTTTGGGGCACACGTGAGGAACACAAATGCGAACAAGCCTGAATGGTCCCCAGGACATATGCAACTGAAAACTCACACCCCAGAAGTGACTCGAACCCATACTCCCAGAAGCAACGCAACTGGTATGTACAAGACGCCTTAATCCACTTGACCATCACGACCGGACAAAATGAGGTGATAGCCGAGGCTATATGAACCACCCCACCGCCGGCACTCGGATAGTTATCTTGGGCATAGCATTTTACCAAATCACCTCATTCTTTGGGGCACACGTGAGGAACACAAATGCGAACAAGCCTGAATGGTCCCCAGGACATACGCAACTGAAAACTCACACCCCAGAAGTGACTCGAACCCATACTCCCAGAAGCAACGCAACTGGTATGTACAAGACGCCTTAATCCACTTGACCATCACGACCGGACAAAATGAGGTGATAGCCGAGGCTATATGAACCACCCCACCGCCGGCACTCGGATAGTTATCTTGGGCATAGCATTTTACCAAATCACCTCATTCTTTGGGGCACACGTGAGGAACACAAATGCGAACAAGCCTGAATGGTCCCCAGGACATATGCAACTGAAAACTCACACCCCAGAAGTGACTCGAACCCATACTCCCAGAAGCAACGCAACTGGTATGTACAAGACGCCTTAATCCACTTGACCATCACGACCGGACAAAATGAGGTGATAGCCGAGGCTATATGAACCACCCCACCGCCGGCACTCGGATAGTTATCTTGGGCATAGCATTTTACCAAATCACCTCATTCTTTGGGGCACACGTGAGGAACACAAATGCGACATACCTTGTACATACCAGTTGCGTTGCTTCTGGGAGTATGGGTTCGAGTCACTTCTGGGGTGTGAGTTTTCAGTTGCATATGTCCTGGGGACCATTCAGGCTTGTTCGCATTTGTGTTCCTCACGTGTGCCCCAAAGAATGAGGTGATTTGGTAAAATGCTATGCCCAAGATAACTATCCGAGTGCCGGCGGTGGGGTGGTTCATATAGCCTCGGCTATCACCTCATTTTGTCCGGTCGTGATGGTCAAGTGGATTAAGGCGTCTTGTACATACCAGTTGCGTTGCTTCTGGGAGTATGGGTTCAAGTCACTTCTGGGGTGTGAGTTTTCAGTTGCATATGTCCTGGGGACCATTCAGGCTTGTTCGCATTTGTGTTCCTCACGTGTGCCCCAAAGAATGAGGTGATTTGGTAAAATGCTATGCCCAAGATAACTATCCGAGTGCCGGCGGTGGGGTGGTTCATATAGCCTCGGCTATCACCTCATTTTGTCCGGTCGTGATGGTCAAGTGGATTAAGGCGTCTTGTACATACCAGTTGCGTTGCTTCTGGGAGTATGGGTTCGAGTCACTTCTGGGGTGTGAGTTTTCAGTTGCATATGTCCTGGGGACCATTCAGGCTTGTTCGCATTTGTGTTCCTCACGTGTGCCCCAAAGAATGAGGTGATTTGGTAAAATGCTATGCCCAAGATAACTATCCGAGTGCCGGCGTTGGGGTGGTTCATATAGCCTCGGCTATCACCTCATTTTGTCCGGTCGTGATGGTCAAGTGGATTAAGGCGTCTTGTACATACCAGTTGCGTTGCTTCTGGGAGTATGGGTTCGAGTCACTTCTGGGGTGTGAGTTTTCAGTTGCATATGTCCTGGGGACCATTCAGGCTTGTTCGCATTTGTGTTCCTCACGTGTGCCCCAAAGAATGAGGTGATTTGGTAAAATGCTATGCCCAAGATAACTATCCGAGTGCCGGCGGTGGGGTGGTTCATATAGCCTCGGCTATCACCTCATTTTGTCCGGTCGTGATGGTCAAGTGGATTAAGGCGTCTTGTACATACCAGTTGCGTTGCTTCTGGGAGTATGGGTTCGAGTCACTTCTGGGGTGTGAGTTTTCAGTTGCATATGTCCTGGGGACCATTCAGGCTTGTTCGCATTTGTGTTCCTCACGTGTGCCCCAAAGAATGAGGTGATTTGGTAAAATGCTATGCCCAAGATAACTATCCGAGTGCCGGCGGTGGGGTGGTTCATATAGCCTCGGCTATCACCTCATTTTGTCCGGTCGTGATGGTCAAGTGGATTAAGGCGTCTTGTACATACCAGTTGCGTTGCTTCTGGGAGTATGGGTTCGAGTCACTTCTGGGGTGTGAGTTTTCAGTTGCATATGTCCTGGGGACCATTCAGGCTTGTTCGCATATATATATATATATATATATATATATATATATATATATATATATATATATATATATATATATATATATATATATATATATATATAAATTTAATATAAACCCTCCCTAATGTGTAAGGATCGATTTGTGAGAATAATTGCAGAAATACAGTCCGCTAAACATCATACAAATTGCTATCGAAATATATAAATTAACGTAATATAAATTCTATATATATTCATATAAATTAAATAAATATAAATCTCACAGGTCGGTTCCCATAGCAGCAGTAACTGCCTGAAACAGCATCCACAACCTGAAACAGCACCCACAACCTGAAACAGCAGCCACTGCCTGAAGCAGGAGCAACTACCTGAAGTAGTAGCCACTGCCTGAAACTGTGGCGACTGCCAGAAGCAGCACCCACTGCCTGAAAAACGAGCCACTGCCTGAAGCAGCAGTCACTGCCTGAATCAGGAGCCACTGCCTGAAGCCGTAGCAACTGCCTGAAGTAGGAGCCACTACCTGAAGCAGGAGCCACTACCTAAAGCACGAGCCACTGCCTGAAACTGCAGTCCCTGCCTGAAGCAGAAGTCACTGTTTGAAGCAGAAGTCACTGTTTGAAGCAGCAGCCACTTCCTGAAGCAGCAGCCACTGCCTGAAGCATGAGCCATTGCCTGAAGCAGCAGCCACTGCCTGAAGCATGAGCCATTACCTGAAGCAGCAGCCACTTCCTAAAGCAGGAGCCACTGCCTGAAGCAGCATCCACTGGCTGAAGCAGGAGCCACTGCCTGAAGCATTAGCCACTGCCTGAAGCAGCAACTGCTGCCTGAAGAAGGAGCCACTGCCTGAAAAAGCAGCCACTCCCTGAAGCAGGAACCACTAACTAAAGTAGCAGCCGCTGCCTGAAACAGCGGCCACTGACAGAAGCAGCACCCACTGCCTAAAGAACGAGCCACTGCCTGAAGCAACAGCCGCTGCCTCAATAAAGAGCCACTGCCTGAAGCCGCAGCAACTGCCTTATGCAGGAGCCCCTGCCTGAGGCAGCACCCACAACCTGAAAGGAGGAGCCACTACATGAAGCACGAGTCACTGCCTGAAACAGCAGCCACTGCCTGAAGCATGAGCCACTTCATGAAGCAGTAGCCACTGCCTGAAGCACTAGCGACTGCCTGAAGCAGCAGCCAATGCCTGAAACAAAAGTCACTGTTTGAAGCAGCAGCCACTTCCTGAAGCAGCAGCCACTGCCTGAAGCAGCAGGCACTGCCTGAAGCATGAACCACTTCATGAAGCAGCAGCCACTGCCTGAAGCAGGAGCCACTGCCTGAAAAAGCACCCACTGCCTGAAGCAGCAGCAACTGCCTGAAGCAGGAACAACTGCATGAAACAGCAGCCACTAATTGAAGCAGCATCCACTGCCTGAAGCGGCAGCTGCTGCCTGAAGCAGCAGCCACTGTCTGAAGCAGGAACTACTGCATGAAACAGCAGCCACTACCTGAAGCAGCAGCCACTGCCTGAAGCAGCAGCCACTGCCTGAAGCAGCAGCCGCTGCCTGAAGCAGCAGCCACTGTCTGAAGCAGGAGCCACTGCCTGAAACAAGAGCCACTGTCTGAAGCAGCAGTCACTTCCTGAAACAAAAGTCACTGTTTGAAGCAGGAACTACTTCCTGAAGCAGTAACCACTGCCTGAAGCAGCAGCCACTGCCTGAAGCCTGAAACAGCCCAAAAAACCTAAAACAAGAGCCACTACCTGAAGCACAAGTCACCGCCTGAAACAGCAGCCACTGCCTGAAACAAAAGTCACTATTTGAAGCAGCAGCCACTTCCTGAAGCAGGGGCCACTGAAAAGCACGAGCCACTGCCTGAAGCAGCAGCCACTGCCTGAAGCATGAGCCACTTCATGAAGCAGTAGCCACTGCCTGAAGCAGCAGCCACTGTCTGAAGCAGCAGCCGCTGCCTGAAGCAGCAGCAGCTGCCTGAAGCAGCAGCCACTGCCTGAAGCAGGAGCCACTGCCTGAAACAAGAGCCACTGTCTGAAGCAGAAGTCACTTCCTGAAACAAAAGTCACTGTTTGAAGCAGGAACTACTTCCTGAAGCAGCAGCCACTGCCTGAAGCATGAGCCATTGCCTGAAACAGCCCCAACAACCTGAAACAAGAGCCACTACCTGAAGCACAAGTCACTGCCTGAAACAGCAGCCACTGCCTGAAACAAAAGTCACTATTTGAAGCAGCAGCCACTTCCTGAAGCAGGGGCCACTGAAAAGCACGAGCCACTGCCTGAAGCAGCAGCCACTGCGTGAAACAAAAGTCACTGTTTGAAGCAGCAGTTACTTCCTGAAGCAGCAGCCACTGCCTGAAGCAGCAGCCACTGCCTGAAGCATGAGCCACTGCTTGATGCAGCAGCCACTGGCTGAAGCAGCAGCCACTGCCTGAAGCAACAGCCACTGCCTGAAGCAGCAGCCACTGCCTGAAGCAGCAGCCGATGCCTGAAGCATCAGCCACTACCTGAAGCAGCAACTATTGCCTGAAGCATGAGCCACTGCCTGAAACAGCAGCCACTACCTGAAGTAGGAGCAACTACCTGAAGTAGCAGCCACTGCCTGAAACATTGGCCACTGCCAGAAGCCGCACCCACTGCCAGAAGAACGAGCCACTGCAAGAAGCCGCACCCACTGCCAGAAGAACGAGCCACTTCCTGAAGCCGCAGCAACTGCCTGAAGTAGGAGCCACTACCTGAAGCAGTAGCCACTACCTAAAGCACGAGCCACTGCCTGAAACTGCAGTCACTGCCTGAAACAGCAGCCACTGCCTGAAGCAGCAGCCACTGCCTGAAGCAGCTGCCGATGCCTGAAGCATCAGCCACTACCTGAAGCAGCAACTATTGCCTGAAGCAGGAGCCACTGCCTGAAGCAGCAGCCACTGGCTGAAGCAGCAGCCACTACCTGAAGCAGAAGTCACTGTTTGAAGCAGCAGCCACTTCCTGAAGCAGCATCCACTGCCTGAAACTGCAGTCATTGCCTGAAACAGCAGCCACTGCCTGAAGCAGAAGTCACTGTTTGAAGCAGCAGCCACTTCCTGAAGCAGCATCCACTGCCTGAAACTGCAGTCATTGCCTGAAGCAACAGCCACTTCCTGAAGCAGCATCCACTGCCTGAAGCATGAGCCATTGCCTGAAGCAGCAGCTACTGCCTGAAGCATGAGCCATTACCTGAAGCAGCAGCCACTTCCTAAAGCAGGAGCCACTGCCTGAAGCAGCAGCCACTGCCTGAAGCAGCAGCCACTGCCTGAAGCAGCAGCCACTGCCTGAAGCATTAGCCACTGCCTGGAGCAGCAACTTTATTTAACGATTCTTCGCGGCAGGGGATCGTATTCCAGGGACCATAGGATTAAGGACCTGCCCGAAACGCTACGCGTACTAGTGGCTGTACAAGAATGTAACAACTCTTGTATATATCTAAAAAAAAACTACCCAGCAAACACAAATCATCTACACAACGTTCGCCTATCTCTTGCCATAGGTGTGGGAATGATTTGCATTGAGAATGGTGCAGGAAAGCCTTTGAGAAACTTTTACTCAAAAAATCCAAACACAAAGGTTTAATTATAAATTGTTTTTCTACAATTATTTTCTTCCAAATGTAAAACAAATAGTTTTTACATGTTTAAATATAAAATTTATGGTGTTTTTTTGTAAAATTCATTAATAAATTGTGAATGATATATATTGGCTGAGTGAAACCTTTAAAATCCATTTAGTTATAATATGAACAGAAAAAAGTAGTTTTCCAAATTTTCTAAAAATCGCTCTTTTTAACACAATTTGACTCCTTATGCATTCCACTAAACACTAATATCATGTTTAAATATATAATTTATGTATTATTCCCTAAGATAATTTATATAAATTTTAAAAGTTGCTGGAAAGTGGTGAGAACGAATCTGAAAACGTTTTGTTGTCGTATATTAGCGTGTTCTTATTAACTAGAGTGAGTAAGAGTGAGCGAGAGTGGGTAAGAGTGAGTAAGAGTGAATGAAGGTGAGTGAGAGTGCCAGAGAGTGTGTAAGTGTGAGTAAGAGTGAGTATAAGTAAGAGTGACTGAGAGTGAGTAAGAGTGACAGAGTGAGTAAGAGTGAGAGTAAGAGTGACAGAATGAGTAAGAGTGAGAGTAAAGTGATTGAGAGTAAGGGTGAGTATGAGAGTAAGAGTGATTGAGAGTTAGAGTGAGAGTAAGAGTGATTGAGAGTTAGTGAGAGTAAGAGTGATTGAGAGTAAGAGTGATTGAGAGTAAGAGTGATTGAGAGTAAGAGTGATTGAGAGTAAGAGTGATTGGGAGTAAGAGTGATTGAGAGTAAGAGTGATTGGGAGTAAGAGTGATTGGGAGTAGGAGTTAGAGTGAGAGTAGGAGTAAGAATGAGAATAAGAGTGATTGAGAGTAAGAGTGAGTAAGAGTAAGAATGAGAGTAAGAGTGATTGAGAGTAAGAGTGATTGGGAGTAAGAGTAAGAGTAAGAATGAGAGTAGGAGTGATTGGGAGTAGGAGTGATTGGGAGTAGGAGTGATTGGGAGTAGGAGTGATTGGGAGTAGGAGTGATTGGGAGTAGGAGTGATTGGGAGTAGGAGTGATTGGGAGTAAGAGTGATTGGGAGTAAGAGTAAGAGTGAGAGTAAGAATGAGAATAAGAGTGATTGAGAGTAAGAGTGATTGGGAGTAAGAGTAAGAGTAAGAATGAGAGTAGGAGTGATTGAGAGTAGGAGTGATTGGGAGTAGGAGTGATTGGGAGTAAGAGTGATTGAGAGTAAGAGTAATTGAGAGTAAGAGTATGAGAGTAAGAGTGAGAGAGTGAGTATGAATGGGTAAGGGTGACTGAGAGTGAGTAAGAATGACAGAGTAAGAGTGACAGAGAGTAAGAGTGACAGAGAGTAAGAGTGACAGAGAGTAAGAGTGACAGAGAGTAAGAGTGACAGAGAGTAAGAGTGACAGAGAGTAAGAGTGACAGAGAGTAAGAGTGACAGAGAGTAAGAGTGACAGAGAGTAAGAGTGACAGAGAGTAAGAGTGACAGAGAGTAAGAGTGACAGAGAGTAAGAGTGACAGAGTAAGAGTGACAGAGAGTAAGAGTGACAGAGAGTAAGAGTGACAGAGAGTAAGAGTGACAGAGAGTAAGAGTGACAGAGAGTAAGAGTGACAGAGAGTAGGAGTGACAGTGTAAGAGTGACAGTAAGAGTGACAGAGAGTAAGAGTGACAGAGAGTAAGAGTGACAGAGAGTAAGAGTGACAGAGAGTAAGAGTGACAGAGTAAGAGAGTGAGAGTGATTATGAGAGAGTTAAGAGTGTGAGGTGTGAGAGGGTAGCAGGCCAGGGAGGCAGGATGTGTGGTCACAGGCAGGCCTAGGCCTCGTGATCTCTAATGTTGGTATTTATATATATGTTGGATTTTTTGTCCTGTTTCAAATTATAATTATTTAGCAGGAATGTAATAAGATATTGCACAGTATTAATGTGACAATAATATATGCATTATTTCCTTGATAATCAAACTTGTTGTTCAAAGATAATATACAATCTTTGAAGGAAACATTTTGAGAGCGCAAGCTGGCAACACTGGGCTGGTGGTGAGAGAGACATATGGTTAGTTGTACTCAGACCTACAGTGGAGAAGGGTGTGTCCCAGCTGGCCGCCACCAGCCGCCACCCGCCGCCACCCGCCGCCACCCGCCGCCACCCGCCGCCACCCGCCGCCCACCACCAGCCGCCACCCGCCACCACCCGCCACCACCCGCCACCCGCCACCCACCACCAGCCGCCACCCGCCGCCACCCACCACCAGCCGCCACCTGCCACCACCCACCACCCGCCGCCACCCGCCGCCACCCGCCACCACCCGCCACCACCCACCACCACCCACCACCAGCCGCCACCACCCACCACCAGCCACCGCCACCCACCACCGCCACTCACCACCCGCCGCCACCACCCACCACCCGCCGCCACCCACCACCACCCACCACCAGCCGCCACCCACCACCAGCCGCCACCCGCCGCCACCCACCACCCGCCGCCACCCACCACCAGCCGCCACCCGCCGCCACCCACCACCAGACGCCACCCGCCACCACCCACCACCCGCCACCACCCACCACCAGCCGCCACCCGCCACCACCCACCACCCGCCACCACCCACCACCACCCACCACCCGCCACCACCCACCACCAGCCGCCACCCACCACCACCGCCGCCGCCACCACCCATCACCGCCGCCGCCGCCGCCGCCGCCACCACCCACCACAGCCGCCGCCGACACCACCGCCACCACCCACCACAGCCGGCACCACCACCCACCACCACCACCGCCACCCGCCACCACCCACCACCAGCCGCCACCCGCCACCACCCACCACCAGCCGCCACCCGCCACCGCCACCCACCACCGCCACCCGCCACCCGCCACCACCCACCACCAGCCGCCACCACCCACCACCAGCCGCCACCCGCCACCAGCCACCAGCCACCGCCACCCGCCACCAGCCACCGCCACCCACCACCACCCGCCACCAGCCACCGCCACCCACCACCGCCACTCACCACCCGCCGCCACCACCCACCACCAGCCGCCACCCACCACCGCCACCCGCCGCCACCACCCACCACCACCACCCACCACCACCAGCCGCCGCCGCCACCACCACCCACCACCACCGCCGCCACCACCCATCACCGCCGCCGCCACCACCACCCACCACCACCGCCGCCGCCACCACCCATCACCGCCGCCGCCGCCGCCACCACCCACCACAGCCGCCGCCGACACCACCGCCACCACCCACCACAGCCGGCACCACCACCCACCACCACCACCGCCACCCGCCACCACCACCCACCACCACCACCGCCACCCGCCACCACCACCCACCACCACCACCGCCACCCGCCACCACCACCCACCACCACCACCGCCACCCGCCACCACCACCCACCACCACCACCGCCACCCGCCACCACCACCGCCACCCGCCACCACCCACCACCAGCCGCCACCCGCCACCGCCACCCACCACCGCCACCCGCCACCCGCCACCACCCACCACCAGCCGCCACCACCCACCACCAGCCGCCACCCGCCACCAGCCACCGCCACCCGCCACCAGCCACCGCCACCCACCACCACCCGCCACCAGCCACCGCCACCCACCACCGCCACTCACCACCCGCCGCCACCACCCACCACCAGCCGCCACCCGCCACCCACCACCGCCACCCGCCGCCACCACCCACCACCACCACCCACCACCACCAGCCGCCGCCGCCACCACCACCCACCACCACCGCCGCCACCACCCATCACCGCCGCCGCCACCACCACCGCCGCCGCCACCACCCATCACCGCCGCCGCCGCCACCACCCACCACAGCCGCCGCCGACACCACCGCCACCACCCACCACAGCCGGCACCACCACCCACCACCACCACCACCACCCACCACCGCCGCCACCACCAGCCGCCACAAGCCGCCACCGCCCGCCACCGCCCGCCACCAGCCGCCATCACCACCACCACCACCACCAGCCGCCATCACCGCCACCAGCTGCCACCACCACCAGCCGCCACCACCACCAGCCGCCATCACCGCCACCAGCTGCCACCACCACCAGCCGCCATCACCGCCACCAGCTGCCACCACCACCAGCCGCCACCACCAGCCGCCACCACCACCTGCCACCAGCCGCCACCACCGCCCGCTATCAGCAGTCACCGCCCGTTGCCACAGTCGCCACCGCAAGCCGCCACCGCCAGCCGCCACCAGCCCCCCCCCCCCACCGCCGATCGTCATCACCCACCACAGCCGCCGCCGCCCGCCACCGCCCGCCACCACCCACCACAGCCGCCACCACCCACCACCACCCGCCGCCACCACCCACCACCACCAGCCGCCGCCGCCACCCACCACCCACCACCACCGCCGCCACCACCCACCACCACCAGCCGCCGCCGCCACCACCACCACCCACCACCACCGCCGCCACCACCAGCCGCCGCCGCCGCCACCACCACCCACCACCACCGCCGCCACCACCCACCACCGCCAGCCGCCACCACTCATCACAGACCCCGCCACCGCCCGCCAGACACAGCCGCCAGTGTCCGCCACCGCCGCCACTGTCCGCCACCGCCGCCACTGTCCGCCACCGCCGCCATTGTCCGCCACCGCCGTCACTGTCCGCCACCGCCGCCACTGTCCGCCACCGCCGCCACTGTCCGCCCGCCGCCACCACTGTCCGCCCGCCGCCACCACTGTCCGCCCGCCGCCTCCACTGTCCGCCCGCCGCCTCCACTGTCCGCCCGCCGCCTCCACTGTCCGCCCGCCGCCGCCACTGTCCGCCCGCCGCCGCCACTGTCCGCCCGCCGCCTCCACTGTCCGCCCGCCGCCGCCACTGTCCGCCCGCCGCCGCCACTGTCCGCCCGCCGCCGCCACTGTCCGCCCGCCGCCGCCACTGTCCGCCCGCCGCCACTGTCCACCACCGCCGCCACGGTCCGCCCGCCGCCACTATCCGCCACAGCCGCCACTGTCCGCCCGCCGCCACTATCCGCCACAGCCGCCACTGTCCGCCCGCCGCCACTGTCCTCCCGCCGCCACTGTCCGCCCGCCGCCGCCCTGTCCGCCCGCCGCCACTATCCGCCACCGCCGCCACTGTCCGCCCGCCGCCACTATCCGCCACCGCCGCCACTGTCCGCCACCGCCGCCACTGTCCGCCCGCCGCCACTGTCCGCCCGCCGCCACTGTCCGCCCGCCGCCACTGTCCTCCCGCCGCCACTGTCCGCCCGCC
Organism: Procambarus clarkii; assembly: GCF_040958095.1. Lineage (NCBI taxonomy): Eukaryota > Metazoa > Arthropoda > Malacostraca > Decapoda > Cambaridae > Procambarus > Procambarus clarkii. Next base: position 32,978,334 of record NC_091195.1, read on the forward strand.
GCCTCCCTGTCCGCCCGCCGCCACTATCCGCCACCGCCGCCACTGTCCGCCCGCCGCCACTGTCCGCCCGCCGCCACTATCCGCCACCGCCGCCACTGTCCGCCCGACGCCACTGTCCGCCCGCCGCCACTGTCCGCCCGCCGCCACTGTCCGCCCGCCGCCACTGTCCGCCACCGCCGCCACTGTCCGCCACCGCCGCCACTGTCCGCCCGCCGCCACTGTCCGCCACCGCCGCTACTGTCCGGCCGCCGCCACTGTCCGCCCGCCGCCACTGTCCGCCCGCCGCCACTATCCGCCACCGCCGCCACTGTCCGCCCGCCGCCACTATCCGCCACCGCCGCCACTGTCCGCCACAGCCGCCACTCTCTGCCGTACAGCCTCCCCTCTCTCCGTTAGTAAATAATTATAATTGTTAGTAAATAATAAAAGAAATATAAATTATTAGATTTTTTTACCCTTAAATTGGTTTTAATATTTAAATTGAAAATAATAATATAATATAAAATATAATAAAAATAATATAATATAAAATATAATTTAATTTCAAGAAATTTAACTTTAAACACAAAGATGTAAAAAGGGTTCAGTTTATTGGCTCAAACCTTTCATAAGAGATTCATATTGGTATATGAATGGATTATGAATGACTCATGTTAGGAGTGTAAAGTTGCCACAACATCTCAAATTAGTGTTAGATACATATGTCTTGGTTATAAGTTTTGGAAACCTATTTAAGTCCACACACAATATCGTATCTGATACGATAAAACAAACGTTTCCAATACTTTCAAATACTTTCCAGATATGTTGTGGCAACCTAAAATTGTTTGCTGGGTACTGCCTGAAGAAGGAGCCACTGCCTGAAAAAGCAGGCACTGCCTGAAGCAGGAACCACTACCTGAAGTAGCAGCCCCTGCCTGAAACAGCGGCCACTGCCAGAAGCAGCACCCACTGCCTAAAGAACGAGCCACTGCCTGAAGCAACAGCCACTGCCTCAATAAAGAGCCACTGCCTGAAGCCGCAGCAACTGCCTGATGCAGGAGCCCCTGCCTGAAGAAGGAGCCACTGCCTGAGGCAGCAGCCACTACCTGAAGCACGAGCCACTGCCTGAAAAAGCAGCCACTTCCGGAAACAGCAGCCACTGCCTGAAGCACGAGCCACTGCCTGAAACAAAAGTCACTGCCTGAAGCAGCAGGCACTTCATGAAGCAGTAGCCACTGCCTAAAGCAAGAGCCACTGCCTGAAACAGCACCCACTGCCTGAAACAAAAGTCACTGTTTGGAGCAGATGCCACAGCCTGAAGCCGAAGCCACTGCCTGAAGCAGGAGCCACTGCCTGAAACAGCACCCTCTGCCTGAAGCAGAAGCCACTGCCTGAAGGAGGAGCCACTGCCTGAAGCAGGAGCCACTGCCTGAAGCAGGAGCCACTGCCTGAAGCAGGAGCCACTGCCTGAAGCAGGAGCCACTGCCTGAAGCAGGAGCCACTGCCTGAAGCAGGAGCCACTGCCTGAAGCAGGAGCCACTGCCTGAAGCAGGAGCCACTGCCTGAAGCAGGAGCAACTGCCTGAAGCAGGAGCAACTGCCTGAAGCAGGAGCCACTGCCTGAAGCAGGAGCCACTGCCTGAAGCAGGAGCCACTGCCTGAAGCAGGAGTAACTGCCTGAAGCAGGAGCCACTGCCTGAAGCAGGAGCCACTGCCTGAAGCAGGAGCCACTGCCTGAAGCAGGAGCCACTGCCTGAAGCAGGAGCCACTGCCTGTGCTGTGTGTATTGTGCATTCCGAGAGTAGCATATGGTGAGTGTGAGATAACTTTGGATTACGTTGTGACTGTAGGCCTCAGTCATTCTCTTAATTGGTCATCTCTCCCTCCGTGGTATTACTCGTGTTTACCAACTTTTGTCCCTAGGATATTTCTCACATTATCGGCAGATCATCATTGTGGTACCCTGGTACTTTGGTTTGTCTTCGGGTCAAAGCACCCTATCTTCTGCAATCCGACCGAAGGAGGATAAGAGGGCCATAGTTCCTCAAGCACGGACTTTGTTGCTGAGTTGGGACCTCAGCAGCAGTTCTCGTCACCAGTTGACACTCGCACCCCTACACGTCGGTCAGTGATGATGATATTTACTTAGGTAGGGAATTAGATTTCTTTTTACAGAGCACAAAGTTCGCTAATTCTGTAAGTATCATATTCACTTAGTGGGAAACCCTTGCTTATGTCCTATAGAGACTCGGCAAGGTATGCCTACATTCTTGGACTACCTAATTCACTTTTGGAGCAATTAAATGTTTCATTTGTTTTAGAAACTCAGTTTCACTTATTTAGTAGGATTTTCTTGCCCTTATTCTCTTACATTGAGTACCGGGTACAAGATTTCCTGCGCTTTTGATTGACTAATCATTTACCATCCTAAAATTAACATTAATTGTTAAAGATTAAAATTCCACAGGATAGTTACCAGTTGCCACGTTATCCTGTTTCTAACATTTACCATATCACAATAATATTCGTGTACATTTATTTGCTATCTTTCACCATGTTTCATCTCCAAGCTTTCCGAACGATCCAGCAGGCGAAATAGGGACTTTATGTTGTGCCAAGAGGACTGAATTACAAACTCTTGCACACGAGTATCAATTAGATGTCCCCCATAGAGCCAACAAAAATGAATTGCTTAACTTAATTATGGATCACCTCTTAGATGAAAGGACAATTGACTCTGAAACTCACGAAACTTATTCTATTGCAAATAAAACTGATTTGGCAACTATGAAACTCAAACTAGAACTTGCAAAGCTCGAGAGGGAGCACCAGCAAGCAGCTCTTCTAATGAAGGAACGCGAGGCGACCCTAAGGGAAAGAGAGGCTGCATTGAGAAAAGAAGAGCAAGAAAGAGAGGCGGCCCTAAGGGAAAGAGAAGCTGCAATGAGGAAAGAAGAGCAAGAACGTGAGATGATCCTATTCAGAGAGCGTAAGCGAGTACAGCTTGAAGCAAAACAACGCCACCTGGAGATACAACGCGAGCATGACAAACAGCAAGCGGCTATGGCTATAGAATGTCGTCAACAAGAACTCACGTTGGAAAATACATATCACACTCAACGCCAGCATGCTACCGCTAGTCTTCCCGTAAGTTTCAATATCTCCCATGCAAGTAAGTTAATGCCACCATTCGTTGAGACGGAGATCGATGTTTTTTTACCACCTTTGAAACCCTAGCTAATCAACTTAGCTGGCCTGCAGATCAATGGTCTACCCTTCTCAGAGTGCATCTTACAGGTAAAGCTGCAGTTACTCTCAGTACCTTAGCTTCTGAGAATGACTACCAGACCCTGAAGCAAGAAGTTTTGGACGCCTACCTTCTCTCCACCGAAAGCTACAGACGAAAATTCCGTGACCATCTTAAGGCAAGTACCACCACCTTTCTAGAATTTGCAAGAAAAGATATAAACCAAGAAAAATCAAGAATAAACCAAGAAAAGATATTTCATGAAATGGCTGGAAGCAGCACATGTCTCTACATTTGCAGAACTCATCAACCTCATACTAGTTGAGGAATTCTTGAGACGTGTTCCCCCTTCCGTCCGTTTATATCTAGCAGATAAAGAAGAAACCGACTACATCAAATGTGCGAAGTCGGCTGACACCTACAGCCTCATCCACCGGCTGACACCATCACCACCTCCCAGTAAGAAGTCTTGGTACTGTTACGATAAAGTGAGTACAGATGAAGCGAGCTCACAATTGTATTGTAAGTATTGCAAACTCTATGGACATACCATAGATAGATGTGTGAAGGCTCAATACAAGAGCAATGAATCTACTAAACCCAAACAGACTCCTCCTAAGTCCGGTAAGACTGTGATGAATGTTGGTGTTAATGTTAATGATCTTTCTCTCTTCAGTAAACACCTGTATCCAGGAACTGTCTCTACCAACGGTACTGATTCGGAGGGACGTTTCAAATTGAAGATCTTGAGGGACACAGCGGCTCTTCAGTTTATTATATTGAAATCGGCAGTGCCTAACATCACCTACACCGGAGAAACCGTCCTTATCACTGACCTCACTGCTACTACTTCGTATCCACTCGCCAGAGTTCACCTGGATTGTAACTTCGTGACCGGTGAAGTCCAAGTCGCCATCAGGGAAAAGCCTTTTCCCATGCCTGGAGTGCAACTTCTCCTGAGCAACGACTTGGCAGAAGATCTGCAACCGCCCAACCTGATCATCACGGACAAACCCCAGGTGTGTACCTCTGTAGTGGATAATCCCATCTTTGAATGTGTTACAGCAGAAGTTCAAGGAAGTGATAAAGTTTCTCCTCCGGTTTTGGTGACCACCCGTGCACAAGCTGCACGACCGCCACCAGCTGACTCTACTGCTACCGCTGTCCCTAAAGACCCTCAGAATCTACCTCCTAATCTTACCAGTTTGGAGTTCCGTAAGTTACAGAGGGAAGATCAATCATTAACACCATTATTCTTCCAGGCTGAGACTCAACCTGACAGTATCCCTGGGTTCTTCCTAGAGAACGAGTTGCTCTACCGCAGATACAGACCCAGCAAGCTGAAGGAGGACGACGACTAGGCCAATGTCGAACAACTAGTGATTCCCACCAGCATACGGCCCGATATTCTACACCTGGCCCACGGAGCTCTCTCTCACTATGGTTTTAACAAAACCTACCACGGAATCAGACAAGACTATTACTGGCCAGGTATAGTAAAAGACGTTAAAAAGTACGTACAACATCGTCATATGTCAGATGGCAGGTAAACCTAACATCTCTATTCCTCAGGCTCCACTAAAACCCATCCAGGTGCCTGCGGAACCTTTCCACAGACTCATCATAGACTGTGTTGATCCTTTACCCCGGACCAGTTCTGGCAACACATATATACTATCATGTGTCCTACCACCAGATTCACCATAGCAGTTCCAGTAAAGAACATTACGGCTGCTACTGTGGTGAAACACCTATTGAAGATCTTTACCCAGTATGGATTTCCAAGAGAGGTTCAAAGCGACTGTGGCACCAACTTCACCAGTGATCTCTTCAAGAAGACACTGGAGGAGTTCAACATCACACAGGTACTGTCCAGCCCCTATCATCCTGCTTCACAGGGTTCTCTTGAACGTAGTCATCAGACTATTAAAGCACTCCTAAAGAAGTTCTGCAATGACACCTTGAAGGACTGGGATAAACAACTTGATCTCATTATTTGCATTTTCAGAAGTCTCCCTAATGAATCTCTAGGAGTATCTCCTTATGAGATGCTCTACGGACGTAAGTGCCGTACTCCTCTGAAAGCTTTCAAGGACTCTCTACGTAATGCCACCTTCAGTGACCATCAGAATGTGCCTCAGTTTCTTCAAAACGTAAAACACATTGTAGAGAGAGTACGTAAATTTGCTAATGATAACCTATTGAAAGCCCAGGAGAGGATGAAGACTCATTTCGACCAAAGCAGCAAATTAAGGAAATTTAAACCAGGAGACTTCGTGTTGGCATATTTTCCCATCCCAGGTTCTCCAATGCAAAACAAGTTTTCAGGACCCTACCGTATCAAGGAGTGCAGGAACAACCACAACTACGTTCCTGAGACTCCAGATAGGCGGCGGAAGACCCAGTTGTGCCACGTCAACCTCCTGAAGCAGTATCAAGGTATTCCCCCCACTGTGATGGTATCAGTTTCAGCGTTTAAAGGTCCATACCTCCACAGTGAAACCTTCCCTGCTTCTCCCGAAACCATTAACACTGAGGCGGTGCTTTCCAAATCAGAAATCCTACCTGATCTTCATCCCAATTTACAGGACTATAATAGTGCTCCTTTGCCTTGTTCTAATACTATTCTCGCCTCGCCAGATATCACGAAGCCTTTCATCCTCCATGTCGACGCCAGTGGTACCGGCATCGGGGGTGACCTGATGCAACAACGAGGCGAGGAGATTCGACCTGTTAGCTACCACAGCTACAAGGAACTACAGCACGATCGAAAGGGAGCCACACTTCATCGTCCTGAACTTGCAGCACTTCGAATCGTCCCTGCAAAGTGCTCGGTCTACCACCATCTACTCGGACCACAATCCCCTACGCTTCCTGCAGCAAGCCCAACTCAACAATCAACGGCTTCTACGATGGGCTTGATATCTGCAGAATTTCAACCTGGAGATTTCTACGTCAAGGGTTCTGACAACATCATAGCAGACGCCCTCTCCAGAGTCTATGAGGTGGAGGCTGCTCCACCTATCGCTCTACCACCTGAAGACGTAACTTCACTCGGAACCGCAGGCTTCGGGGGAGAGTTGTGACGATAATCTCTTTCTAGAGAGATTGAGCCTGCTCTTCCCTACCTCAAGTTACGTCCAGTTAAAAAGTATAAGATGCTACATTCAAGACACGTCACCAGTAGCACAAAACGTTTTGACCAGGAGGCAAAACGTACCCAAGATCCCCCCTACTCCACACACCCTCTACGCCGGCTTGTCGTCAAACCAGCAAACTACCCATACCAGCCTGCCTGCTCCTGATTGGTGACTCGCCGACCGCGCACCTGCACACTGCACCTCCGCGCCATCTACCTGAATCGACGTCGGAGCCCTGACCAGCTATCAACTTCAACATATTCCTTGTGCTCTTAGAGGTGACATCTCTCTCTGGCATACTAAGCTTACTGGCTTGTATATGAAGGGAGGTCTCAGCCATAGCCGATATTCTCAGCACCATTTTATTATTTCACCTTTATACTATTGTGTCTCACACTGTCTTTGCATTTATCTTTGTTATTTAATTGTACTTTTAATTCCCCCGAGATTTGTCTTTATTTTCATTTATGTTTAAAGTAAATATATTAAAGCTTCATTGTTCATACTTTGTGTTTTACATGTTCCTGCCTCTAACTTACCACAGGCAAGCAGTTTATCTTTTTTTTGTATGTGTGACCAGGCATTGACACCTGCCATTGGAGGACTGCCGAACATCAATACTCCAACACTTTCCCGTCACAATATATATATATATATATATATATATATATATTATTAAATATGACCGAAAAAGTAAGATTAATAATTCTAACACGAATTTTCTCAATCTTTCGTACATTACGCTTCACTGTTGGAGGTAAATCAAAAATTAATTCTCCAAAATTCATTTTTATTTCTAGTCTGACGCGACACGGGCGCGTTTCGTAAAACTTATTACATTTTCAAAGACTTTAGTTCACAAATACACAACTGAATAGAACTTACATATCTCCGATCAATCATTAGCCAGATACCCACACCCACGTACAGACTGGCGAAGCGACTCAACGGCCTGCTGACTCCTTATGTTCCTTGCGCCTTCAGCCTGAAGTCTCCAAAGGAATTTGTTGACTTACTGCGGGGCACACGGGCCACAGGGATAAGAGCCTCGTTGGACGTAGAATCGCTGTTTACCAACGTACCTGTGGACGAGACAATCGGAATGATAGCCGACAGAGTGTATCGTGATCCAGCCTGTACTCCTCTTGACATACCAGAAAATATTCTGAGGAAACTACTCCAAGCTTGTACTAAAGAGGCACCCTTCTTGAGCCCGGATGGGCACATGTATAAGCAAGTAGATGGGGTCGCCATGGGTTCTCCCCTAGGTGTCCTGTTTGCAAACTTCTATATGGGTACCATCGAGCAAAAAGTCTTAGTCGACATGAACTTGAAACCGGCCATATACTGCAGGTATGTTGACGACATTTTTACACAGGTACCTGATGTCAGACATCTGCAGGAGCTGAAGGAGGCATTTGAGCAGAGTTCCGTGCTGCGTTTCACTTACGAGATGGAAAAGGATGGGAAGCTGCCCTTTCTAGATGTAACAGTCATGGAAAAGGGCGGAGGTTTCCACACTGCAGTCTACACTAAGGAAACAAACATAGGAATGTGCCTAAATGCCAACAGCGACTGCCCTGACAGGTACAAGAGGAGTGTTGTTAACGCATATGTCGACCGTGCTCTCAGCCACAGCTCAGAATGGAAGCAAGTCGACGAAGAACTCTGTAGGGTAAGGCAGGTCCTAGTCAATAACGGCTTCTCCAATGGTTTCGTCGAAGACATCATAAGAAGGAAAGTGAAAAGCCATGCAACCTCTGAAGAGACAACTAACACAACACCTATACCCCCTATTAGACTATTTTACAGGAACTTCTTTTCCACAGCTCATAAAACGGAGGAAAGGGTCCTGAAAGATATTGTTAATAGAAACGTTATCCCTACAGACAAAAATCAGAGGATACAACTGACGATTTACTATAAAACCAGAAAAACGGCCAGCCTACTCATGAGAAACTCTCCAGACACAAAACAGAACGCTTTAAAAGAGACTAACGTTGTCTATGCCTTCAAATGCCCACTTGGGGACTGTAAGCTCCAAAAAACCCAGTATATAGGCAAGACAACAACATCTCTTTCTAGGCGTTTAACGATGCATAAGCAACAGGGCTCCATTAAGGAACATATAATCTCTTCCCACAACCAAACCATCGCCAGAGAAATCCTAGTAAACAACACAGAAATCATCGATAGATACAGCGATAGCAGGCGGCTTGACGTTTGCGAGGCACTACACATCAAGAAGTCAACACCAGCAATCAACAGCCAATTATTGCACAACTATATTCTACCCACCTCAAGACTCCGCTCCAATATAGAAGCATCAAGAAATATGGACCAATAGGCTTTCTACAAACACTTCTATTCAATACCCATTGTTTGTGTTCTGTCTTGTGTTGATACTTTTAATACCCTATTAATATCCCCTCTTGTTCTGTCTTGTGTTAATGCCACATCACCCCTCCCACCTCACTCAAATGTAGATATAAAATCGGAGATACGTAAGTTCTATTCAGTTGTGTATTTGTGAACTAAAGTCTTTGAAAATGTAATAAGTTTTACGAAACGCGCCCGTGTCGCGTCAGACTAGAAATAAAAATGAATTTTGGAGAATTAATTTTTGATTTACCTCCAACAGTGAAGCGTAATGTACGAAAGATTGAGAAAATTCGTGTTAGAATTATTAATCTTACTTTTTCGGTCATATATAATAATATATGTCTACAGGAAAGACTGCTACCAAAATATATATATATATATATATATATATATATATATATATATATATATATATATATATATATATATATATATATATATATATATATATATATATATATATATATATATATATATATATATATATATATATATATATAATATATAATATATATATATATATATATATATATATATATATATATATATATATATATATATATAATATTGCACTAATGTTCTCAATACAATATTTTCCAATTGCCAACCCACAACAGGGTAGGATATACATTGACAAGTGTTTATTAGTAACCTAGTCCCCTATTACCATTGACTAGTTGAACTATTTATTGTTCATACTAGTCCCAGTTTTATTATAATCTAGGTGTACTATATTAAACAACCTAGCACCATTGGTGAATGGTACAGGCCCTATTTTCGGTGCAATTGTTACCAGCTCGAGTTGAGTTGTGTATATATAATAATTTACTTATGATCATTACACCTTTGAGTGATTAATTAGTGTCTATCCCATCCTAGGGTGATAATCGAGGAGCTAACCTAAAGGTACTTCCAGTGACACTGGTTTATCACTCAAATCATTAGTGTGTATGATTATATATATATAATGTGAATTAATTTTAAAGCTAACCTCTAGAAGAGGTAGGATTATAGCCTAGTAATTGCATAATTTTACCCTAGGCTACTATCAGTACTTGCCCACAATTTATGAGCCAGTGGTGTCCAATTAACAAGTCACCATGATTATACCACCAGAAATTAAACAGTTCTCAGACAATTTATCCACAGTCTCTGTGGATTCTGAAAGCCCAATACCCGAAGCTACTAAGTTAACATGCCTCCAGACTGAAATTAATGGTGAAGCTGAACCAGAAGTAGAAAATTTAAATGAAAGTAGCGACAGCACTAATTTCTCAGTCCAGCTTCCTAGGGATAATGCTGTCACTGAGAAAACTGCCATACATCTAGCACTACAATTGGTGGACTTACCTCAACCTGATCAGACTGCTGACTCATTACAATCCTTCAGTATGGAGTTTGAGTCACTACTATGAACATTCAGTCTTAAAGTTGATATAACCACTAGTGAATGGATGACCAAAGTAGTCCTTCAACGAAAAATGTCCAGCGATATACTAGATGAATTATACACACACCAACATAACACCATCCAGACAGTACAGGACATCACTGAAGGTTTGCATTCCATCATAGACAAACGACGTGCAAATGGGGAAGTTAAAGCCTCATGCGAGCCTTCAGAAACAGAAAATAATAGTCAATTAAAGGGTAAAATAACTACCCCCAAATAAACATCAGTCAATTACTCTTACACCAAGTTGGAGAAAATCTGGCAATGCAGCAGAATCCTCAAAGCCTACTGTTACTAGTTCACCCAAACCGGTAACTTCCAATCGTGCAGTAGGCTGGGGGACATGTTTGTTCTGCAAAAAGAAACATTCAACATATCGTTGTGCTAATTATCCAGACGGAGACACTCGTATTAAGCGACTCCAGGAATTAGGGAGATGTTCAAGGTGTCTCAAGACACACAACATAGACTAATGTGAGACCCAATTCAACGCCTGCAACAGGTGTCGAAGAGGTGAGCACCATGCAGTACGGTGCAAACATACGAAATTAACGTATTCAAGACCCAAGGTGGAAGATAGCATTCCCACCACAGTACAGTTTTGCAAGGTACGACAGAAAATTAGTGTTCAATCAGCAGAGTTCAAAAGTAATGCGACTTTGCCTACTGCCCAAATTACCATCCAGAATAAAAGAGCCAAGGTCCATACCCGTGGGTTGTTTGACCAAGGGTTCCAGAGAACATATGTCACTAAAAAGTTGGGAGATGAACTACAATTAAGGCCTGTAGCCCAGACGACAATCAATATCTCAGGGTTTCTAACAGATAGGACCTCAAGTCTACCAGGTGGTACAACCATCAGTACGTTTAGGCAGCTACGTCTGTCAAGTACAAGCCATTGTAGTGGACAAAATACCAGCAGACCTACAAATACAAGGTCTGAGAGCAACAGTCAAATTCCTGAGAAATAGAGGAATAAAATTGGCAGATAATATTAAGTATGATCACCTCAATGACTTCGGTCTCCTTGTAGGGACAGACTACTACCATCGATTCATTGATAGCCCTTCTATATATCAGGGCATAACCATGCTAAATTCTGAAGGAGGCAAATTACTCTCAGGCCCAGTATTAAGCCTGAGGATACCTATGTCTGCAGATAAACAATACCAGTAGAAATCTAAATTTGTCAGCTGATTATATATCTCCAGTAGCATTATACTAAGAGATTACAGCTGACTATAGCAACAGAGGTTGATGTTAATATCATCATTTAAAGCTGAAGATGAGTTCATGAGGCCTCAGTGGCAAATCAGTGAACAGTAGCCTAAACAGCTACAAGTCACTGCGAACAATGTCACTGAACCCACTGCAGTCTCAGAACCGTACTTGACTTTAATGATGGACTATTTAATCCTCTGAATCAATTAACGAAATTAAACCCCAATAAATCCGATGACTGATTTTGATACATTTATTATTTAATCAAGATGAATTCCATGGGCCTCAGTGTTTATATATCAGTGACCAGTTACCTGAACAAGCTTCAAGTTATATCTAATGTCACTGATCTCACTGCAGTCCCTTAATCATACTTGTCTGTAGTACTTGATCACATTCATTCCTCTGGGTTAATATGTAACTAGGTTTTAATTTTAGCCTTTTAAGAGTTAACAGAGAAATGAAATCGCATTAGAGTTCTAACCCCTGCAACTCTAGTACGGGACATCTGACCTGTATGAACAGACGCAGAAATGTGTGATTACTAACTACTAACATCAAATTAATAATTAATAATTCCAAGGAGGAGTAACGGTGTTCATCTGTTCTAAATAGGACTGCGACCCGTGAGCAGCTCCCCAGGGAATTATGTCAAAAAACCTGACATCATTTACTAATATAAAATACAATAGGCAGATAATATTGCTGCTGTTGTATACGCATGTTAATCCATAGAAAATGTAGCTTATAGTGGAATTTTCCGTCAATAGAAAATGGGATATCATTACCACATAGTACTATAAATTCACCAGCTGTTGGGAGTTATTCTTAAATACATTAGTCTTTGGACTACATCTCATCAAAATTAACTTAATTATCAGTATCAAAATACAGTAAATGTAACCCTTCTATCACATATTGACATCTGGACAAAGTGAGCCAGGAGTGTAGTGGAGGAGGGGTCAGCTATTGTTAAGACCAGAGTTGTTGGAGCAAATTCAGCTCCTATAATTCTCTTGGACGAAGTGTTATGAAGATCAAATTAGTGCTCTACCATCATCAATACGCTGTCAACAACCACAAGGAAAGTGTCTATCCGAAATCTTATCTAAGTCAATATTGGCCAGTAATGTTATGTTAGATAGGATATCTATCGACTCAACACAGGTAATTAAGCCTTGGTCCTTATCTAATAATATAAAGTTTTCTCTGATATAGCTGTCATATATTAGGATTCCGGCTTTACAGCTAGTGCCCTTTGACAGGAACAAGAAGAGGAAGCAGGAATTAATCTTGGTACCTCAGTTACTTGGGTGATGGAAGCTAGCCTCTCACGAGGATAATTTGGTGTCTACATCCTAGCAATACCTGGTGGACTAAGCATGCTGTACAATAGGATAAGGCACCTCCTCAATTTATATACTAATGTATGTAGTTTAATGCTGTAGTTTGATTGGCTGCATATATATATATATATATATATATATATATATATATATATATATATATATATATATATATATATATATATATATATATATATATATATATATATATATATATATATATATATATATATATATCAAACTGAAAACTCACACCCCAGAAGTGACTCGAACCCATACTCCCAGAAGCAACGCAACTGGTATGTACAAGACGCCTTAATCCACTTGACCATCACGACCGGACAAAATGAGGTGATAGCCGAGGCTATATGAACCACCCCACCGCCGGCACTCGGATAGTTATCTTGGGCATAGCATTTTACCAAATCACCTCATTCTTTGGGGCACACGTGAGGAACACAAATGCGAACAAGCCTGAATGGTCCCCAGGACATATGCAACTGAAAACTCACACCCCAGAAGTGACTCGAACCCATACTCCCAGAAGCAACGCAACTGGTATGTACAAGACGCCTTAATCCACTTGACCATCACGACCGGACAAAATGAGGTGATAGCCAAGGCTATATGAACCACCCCACCGCCGGCACTCGGATAGTTATCTTGGGCATAGCATTTTACCAAATCACCTCATTCTTTGGGGCACACGTGAGGAACACAAATGCGAACAAGCCTGAATGGTCCCCAGGACATACGCAACTGAAAACTCACACCCCAGAAGTGACTCGAACCCATACTCCCAGAAGCAACGCAACTGGTATGTACAAGACGCCTTAATCCACTTGACCATCACGACCGGACAAAATGAGGTGATAGCCGAGGCTATATGAACCACCCCACCGCCGGCACTCGGATAGTTATCTTGGGCATAGCATTTTACCAAATCACCTCATTCTTTGGGGCACACGTGAGGAACACAAATGCGAACAAGCCTGAATGGTCCCCAGGACATATGCAACTGAAAACTCACACCCCAGAAGTGACTCGAACCCATACTCCCAGAAGCAACGCAACTGGTATGTACAAGACGCCTTAATCCACTTGACCATCACGACCGGACAAAATGAGGTGATAGCCGAGGCTATATGAACCACCCCACCGCCGGCACTCGGATAGTTATCTTGGGCATAGCATTTTACCAAATCACCTCATTCTTTGGGGCACACGTGAGGAACACAAATGCGACATACCTTGTACATACCAGTTGCGTTGCTTCTGGGAGTATGGGTTCGAGTCACTTCTGGGGTGTGAGTTTTCAGTTGCATATGTCCTGGGGACCATTCAGGCTTGTTCGCATTTGTGTTCCTCACGTGTGCCCCAAAGAATGAGGTGATTTGGTAAAATGCTATGCCCAAGATAACTATCCGAGTGCCGGCGGTGGGGTGGTTCATATAGCCTCGGCTATCACCTCATTTTGTCCGGTCGTGATGGTCAAGTGGATTAAGGCGTCTTGTACATACCAGTTGCGTTGCTTCTGGGAGTATGGGTTCAAGTCACTTCTGGGGTGTGAGTTTTCAGTTGCATATGTCCTGGGGACCATTCAGGCTTGTTCGCATTTGTGTTCCTCACGTGTGCCCCAAAGAATGAGGTGATTTGGTAAAATGCTATGCCCAAGATAACTATCCGAGTGCCGGCGGTGGGGTGGTTCATATAGCCTCGGCTATCACCTCATTTTGTCCGGTCGTGATGGTCAAGTGGATTAAGGCGTCTTGTACATACCAGTTGCGTTGCTTCTGGGAGTATGGGTTCGAGTCACTTCTGGGGTGTGAGTTTTCAGTTGCATATGTCCTGGGGACCATTCAGGCTTGTTCGCATTTGTGTTCCTCACGTGTGCCCCAAAGAATGAGGTGATTTGGTAAAATGCTATGCCCAAGATAACTATCCGAGTGCCGGCGTTGGGGTGGTTCATATAGCCTCGGCTATCACCTCATTTTGTCCGGTCGTGATGGTCAAGTGGATTAAGGCGTCTTGTACATACCAGTTGCGTTGCTTCTGGGAGTATGGGTTCGAGTCACTTCTGGGGTGTGAGTTTTCAGTTGCATATGTCCTGGGGACCATTCAGGCTTGTTCGCATTTGTGTTCCTCACGTGTGCCCCAAAGAATGAGGTGATTTGGTAAAATGCTATGCCCAAGATAACTATCCGAGTGCCGGCGGTGGGGTGGTTCATATAGCCTCGGCTATCACCTCATTTTGTCCGGTCGTGATGGTCAAGTGGATTAAGGCGTCTTGTACATACCAGTTGCGTTGCTTCTGGGAGTATGGGTTCGAGTCACTTCTGGGGTGTGAGTTTTCAGTTGCATATGTCCTGGGGACCATTCAGGCTTGTTCGCATTTGTGTTCCTCACGTGTGCCCCAAAGAATGAGGTGATTTGGTAAAATGCTATGCCCAAGATAACTATCCGAGTGCCGGCGGTGGGGTGGTTCATATAGCCTCGGCTATCACCTCATTTTGTCCGGTCGTGATGGTCAAGTGGATTAAGGCGTCTTGTACATACCAGTTGCGTTGCTTCTGGGAGTATGGGTTCGAGTCACTTCTGGGGTGTGAGTTTTCAGTTGCATATGTCCTGGGGACCATTCAGGCTTGTTCGCATATATATATATATATATATATATATATATATATATATATATATATATATATATATATATATATATATATATATATATATATATATATATATATAAATTTAATATAAACCCTCCCTAATGTGTAAGGATCGATTTGTGAGAATAATTGCAGAAATACAGTCCGCTAAACATCATACAAATTGCTATCGAAATATATAAATTAACGTAATATAAATTCTATATATATTCATATAAATTAAATAAATATAAATCTCACAGGTCGGTTCCCATAGCAGCAGTAACTGCCTGAAACAGCATCCACAACCTGAAACAGCACCCACAACCTGAAACAGCAGCCACTGCCTGAAGCAGGAGCAACTACCTGAAGTAGTAGCCACTGCCTGAAACTGTGGCGACTGCCAGAAGCAGCACCCACTGCCTGAAAAACGAGCCACTGCCTGAAGCAGCAGTCACTGCCTGAATCAGGAGCCACTGCCTGAAGCCGTAGCAACTGCCTGAAGTAGGAGCCACTACCTGAAGCAGGAGCCACTACCTAAAGCACGAGCCACTGCCTGAAACTGCAGTCCCTGCCTGAAGCAGAAGTCACTGTTTGAAGCAGAAGTCACTGTTTGAAGCAGCAGCCACTTCCTGAAGCAGCAGCCACTGCCTGAAGCATGAGCCATTGCCTGAAGCAGCAGCCACTGCCTGAAGCATGAGCCATTACCTGAAGCAGCAGCCACTTCCTAAAGCAGGAGCCACTGCCTGAAGCAGCATCCACTGGCTGAAGCAGGAGCCACTGCCTGAAGCATTAGCCACTGCCTGAAGCAGCAACTGCTGCCTGAAGAAGGAGCCACTGCCTGAAAAAGCAGCCACTCCCTGAAGCAGGAACCACTAACTAAAGTAGCAGCCGCTGCCTGAAACAGCGGCCACTGACAGAAGCAGCACCCACTGCCTAAAGAACGAGCCACTGCCTGAAGCAACAGCCGCTGCCTCAATAAAGAGCCACTGCCTGAAGCCGCAGCAACTGCCTTATGCAGGAGCCCCTGCCTGAGGCAGCACCCACAACCTGAAAGGAGGAGCCACTACATGAAGCACGAGTCACTGCCTGAAACAGCAGCCACTGCCTGAAGCATGAGCCACTTCATGAAGCAGTAGCCACTGCCTGAAGCACTAGCGACTGCCTGAAGCAGCAGCCAATGCCTGAAACAAAAGTCACTGTTTGAAGCAGCAGCCACTTCCTGAAGCAGCAGCCACTGCCTGAAGCAGCAGGCACTGCCTGAAGCATGAACCACTTCATGAAGCAGCAGCCACTGCCTGAAGCAGGAGCCACTGCCTGAAAAAGCACCCACTGCCTGAAGCAGCAGCAACTGCCTGAAGCAGGAACAACTGCATGAAACAGCAGCCACTAATTGAAGCAGCATCCACTGCCTGAAGCGGCAGCTGCTGCCTGAAGCAGCAGCCACTGTCTGAAGCAGGAACTACTGCATGAAACAGCAGCCACTACCTGAAGCAGCAGCCACTGCCTGAAGCAGCAGCCACTGCCTGAAGCAGCAGCCGCTGCCTGAAGCAGCAGCCACTGTCTGAAGCAGGAGCCACTGCCTGAAACAAGAGCCACTGTCTGAAGCAGCATTCACTTCCTGAAACAAAAGTCACTGTTTGAAGCAGGAACTACTTCCTGAAGCAGTAACCACTGCCTGAAGCAGCAGCCACTGCCTGAAGCCTGAAACAGCCCAAAAAACCTAAAACAAGAGCCACTACCTGAAGCACAAGTCACCGCCTGAAACAGCAGCCACTGCCTGAAACAAAAGTCACTATTTGAAGCAGCAGCCACTTCCTGAAGCAGGGGCCACTGAAAAGCACGAGCCACTGCCTGAAGCAGCAGCCACTGCCTGAAGCATGAGCCACTTCATGAAGCAGTAGCCACTGCCTGAAGCAGCAGCCACTGTCTGAAGCAGCAGCCGCTGCCTGAAGCAGCAGCAGCTGCCTGAAGCAGCAGCCACTGCCTGAAGCAGGAGCCACTGCCTGAAACAAGAGCCACTGTCTGAAGCAGAAGTCACTTCCTGAAACAAAAGTCACTGTTTGAAGCAGGAACTACTTCCTGAAGCAGCAGCCACTGCCTGAAGCATGAGCCATTGCCTGAAACAGCCCCAACAACCTGAAACAAGAGCCACTACCTGAAGCACAAGTCACTGCCTGAAACAGCAGCCACTGCCTGAAACAAAAGTCACTATTTGAAGCAGCAGCCACTTCCTGAAGCAGGGGCCACTGAAAAGCACGAGCCACTGCCTGAAGCAGCAGCCACTGCGTGAAACAAAAGTCACTGTTTGAAGCAGCAGTTACTTCCTGAAGCAGCAGCCACTGCCTGAAGCAGCAGCCACTGCCTGAAGCATGAGCCACTGCTTGATGCAGCAGCCACTGGCTGAAGCAGCAGCCACTGCCTGAAGCAACAGCCACTGCCTGAAGCAGCAGCCACTGCCTGAAGCAGCAGCCGATGCCTGAAGCATCAGCCACTACCTGAAGCAGCAACTATTGCCTGAAGCATGAGCCACTGCCTGAAACAGCAGCCACTACCTGAAGTAGGAGCAACTACCTGAAGTAGCAGCCACTGCCTGAAA
The DNA here is from genome assembly GCF_040958095.1 of Procambarus clarkii. Taxonomy (NCBI): domain Eukaryota; kingdom Metazoa; phylum Arthropoda; class Malacostraca; order Decapoda; family Cambaridae; genus Procambarus; species Procambarus clarkii. The sequence goes on from NC_091195.1 coordinate 32,996,348, forward strand.
CATTGGCCACTGCCAGAAGCCGCACCCACTGCCAGAAGAACGAGCCACTGCAAGAAGCCGCACCCACTGCCAGAAGAACGAGCCACTTCCTGAAGCCGCAGCAACTGCCTGAAGTAGGAGCCACTACCTGAAGCAGTAGCCACTACCTAAAGCACGAGCCACTGCCTGAAACTGCAGTCACTGCCTGAAACAGCAGCCACTGCCTGAAGCAGCAGCCACTGCCTGAAGCAGCTGCCGATGCCTGAAGCATCAGCCACTACCTGAAGCAGCAACTATTGCCTGAAGCAGGAGCCACTGCCTGAAGCAGCAGCCACTGGCTGAAGCAGCAGCCACTACCTGAAGCAGAAGTCACTGTTTGAAGCAGCAGCCACTTCCTGAAGCAGCATCCACTGCCTGAAACTGCAGTCATTGCCTGAAACAGCAGCCACTGCCTGAAGCAGAAGTCACTGTTTGAAGCAGCAGCCACTTCCTGAAGCAGCATCCACTGCCTGAAACTGCAGTCATTGCCTGAAGCAACAGCCACTTCCTGAAGCAGCATCCACTGCCTGAAGCATGAGCCATTGCCTGAAGCAGCAGCTACTGCCTGAAGCATGAGCCATTACCTGAAGCAGCAGCCACTTCCTAAAGCAGGAGCCACTGCCTGAAGCAGCAGCCACTGCCTGAAGCAGCAGCCACTGCCTGAAGCAGCAGCCACTGCCTGAAGCATTAGCCACTGCCTGGAGCAGCAACTTTATTTAACGATTCTTCGCGGCAGGGGATCGTATTCCAGGGACCATAGGATTAAGGACCTGCCCGAAACGCTACGCGTACTAGTGGCTGTACAAGAATGTAACAACTCTTGTATATATCTAAAAAAAAACTACCCAGCAAACACAAATCATCTACACAACGTTCGCCTATCTCTTGCCATAGGTGTGGGAATGATTTGCATTGAGAATGGTGCAGGAAAGCCTTTGAGAAACTTTTACTCAAAAAATCCAAACACAAAGGTTTAATTATAAATTGTTTTTCTACAATTATTTTCTTCCAAATGTAAAACAAATAGTTTTTACATGTTTAAATATAAAATTTATGGTGTTTTTTTGTAAAATTCATTAATAAATTGTGAATGATATATATTGGCTGAGTGAAACCTTTAAAATCCATTTAGTTATAATATGAACAGAAAAAAGTAGTTTTCCAAATTTTCTAAAAATCGCTCTTTTTAACACAATTTGACTCCTTATGCATTCCACTAAACACTAATATCATGTTTAAATATATAATTTATGTATTATTCCCTAAGATAATTTATATAAATTTTAAAAGTTGCTGGAAAGTGGTGAGAACGAATCTGAAAACGTTTTGTTGTCTTATATTAGCGTGTTCTTATTAACTAGAGTGAGTAAGAGTGAGCGAGAGTGGGTAAGAGTGAGTAAGAGTGAATGAAGGTGAGTGAGAGTGCCAGAGAGTGTGTAAGTGTGAGTAAGAGTGAGTATAAGTAAGAGTGACTGAGAGTGAGTAAGAGTGACAGAGTGAGTAAGAGTGAGAGTAAGAGTGACAGAATGAGTAAGAGTGAGAGTAAAGTGATTGAGAGTAAGGGTGAGTATGAGAGTAAGAGTGATTGAGAGTTAGAGTGAGAGTAAGAGTGATTGAGAGTTAGTGAGAGTAAGAGTGATTGAGAGTAAGAGTGATTGAGAGTAAGAGTGATTGAGAGTAAGAGTGATTGAGAGTAAGAGTGATTGGGAGTAAGAGTGATTGAGAGTAAGAGTGATTGGGAGTAAGAGTGATTGGGAGTAGGAGTTAGAGTGAGAGTAGGAGTAAGAATGAGAATAAGAGTGATTGAGAGTAAGAGTGAGTAAGAGTAAGAATGAGAGTAAGAGTGATTGAGAGTAAGAGTGATTGGGAGTAAGAGTAAGAGTAAGAATGAGAGTAGGAGTGATTGGGAGTAGGAGTGATTGGGAGTAGGAGTGATTGGGAGTAGGAGTGATTGGGAGTAGGAGTGATTGGGAGTAGGAGTGATTGGGAGTAGGAGTGATTGGGAGTAAGAGTGATTGGGAGTAAGAGTAAGAGTGAGAGTAAGAATGAGAATAAGAGTGATTGAGAGTAAGAGTGATTGGGAGTAAGAGTAAGAGTAAGAATGAGAGTAGGAGTGATTGAGAGTAGGAGTGATTGGGAGTAGGAGTGATTGGGAGTAAGAGTGATTGAGAGTAAGAGTAATTGAGAGTAAGAGTATGAGAGTAAGAGTGAGAGAGTGAGTATGAATGGGTAAGGGTGACTGAGAGTGAGTAAGAATGACAGAGTAAGAGTGACAGAGAGTAAGAGTGACAGAGAGTAAGAGTGACAGAGAGTAAGAGTGACAGAGAGTAAGAGTGACAGAGAGTAAGAGTGACAGAGAGTAAGAGTGACAGAGAGTAAGAGTGACAGAGAGTAAGAGTGACAGAGAGTAAGAGTGACAGAGAGTAAGAGTGACAGAGAGTAAGAGTGACAGAGTAAGAGTGACAGAGAGTAAGAGTGACAGAGAGTAAGAGTGACAGAGAGTAAGAGTGACAGAGAGTAAGAGTGACAGAGAGTAGGAGTGACAGTGTAAGAGTGACAGTAAGAGTGACAGAGAGTAAGAGTGACAGAGAGTAAGAGTGACAGAGAGTAAGAGTGACAGAGTAAGAGAGTGAGAGTGATTATGAGAGAGTTAAGAGTGTGAGGTGTGAGAGGGTAGCAGGCCAGGGAGGCAGGATGTGTGGTCACAGGCAGGCCTAGGCCTCGTGATCTCTAATGTTGGTATTTATATATATGTTGGATTTTTTGTCCTGTTTCAAATTATAATTATTTAGCAGGAATGTAATAAGATATTGCACAGTATTAATGTGACAATAATATATGCATTATTTCCTTGATAATCAAACTTGTTGTTCAAAGATAATATACAATCTTTGAAGGAAACATTTTGAGAGCGCAAGCTGGCAACACTGGGCTGGTGGTGAGAGAGACATATGGTTAGTTGTACTCAGACCTACAGTGGAGAAGGGTGTGTCCCAGCTGGCCGCCACCAGCCGCCACCCGCCGCCACCCGCCGCCACCCGCCGCCCACCACCAGCCGCCACCCGCCACCACCCGCCACCACCCGCCACCCGCCACCCACCACCAGCCGCCACCCGCCGCCACCCACCACCAGCCGCCACCTGCCACCACCCACCACCCGCCGCCACCCGCCGCCACCCGCCACCACCCGCCACCACCCACCACCACCCACCACCAGCCGCCACCACCCACCACCAGCCACCGCCACCCACCACCGCCACTCACCACCCGCCGCCACCACCCACCACCAGCCGCCACCCGCCACCACCCACCACCAGCCGCCACCCACCACCAGCCGCCACCCGCCGCCACCCACCACCCGCCGCCACCCACCACCAGCCGCCACCCGCCGCCACCCACCACCAGCCGCCACCCGCCACCACCCACCACCCGCCACCACCCACCACCAGCCGCCACCCGCCACCACCCACCACCCGCCACCACCCACCACCAGCCGCCACCCGCCACCGCCACCGCCACCCGCCACCAGCCGCCACCACCCACCACCAGCCGCCACCCGCCACCAGCCACCGCCACCCGCCACCAGCCACCGCCACCCACCACCACCCGCCACCAGCCACCGCCACCCACCACCGCCACTCACCACCCGCCGCCACCACCCACCACCAGCCGCCACCCGCCACCCACCACCGCCACCCGCCGCCACCACCCACCACCACCACCCACCACCACCAGCCGCCGCCGCCACCACCACCCATCACCGCCGCCGCCACCACCACCCACCACCACCGCCGCCGCCACCACCCATCACCGCCGCCGCCGCCGCCGCCGCCACCACCCACCACAGCCGCCGCCGACACCACCGCCACCACCCACCACAGCCGGCACCACCACCCACCACCACCACCGCCACCCGCCACCACCCACCACCAGCCGCCACCCGCCACCACCCACCACCAGCCGCCACCCGCCACCGCCACCCACCACCGCCACCCGCCACCCGCCACCACCCACCACCAGCCGCCACCACCCACCACCAGCCGCCACCCGCCACCAGCCACCGCCACCCGCCACCAGCCACCGCCACCCACCACCACCCGCCACCAGCCACCGCCACCCACCACCGCCACTCACCACCCGCCGCCACCACCCACCACCAGCCGCCACCCACCACCGCCACCCGCCGCCACCACCCACCACCACCACCCACCACCACCAGCCGCCGCCGCCACCACCACCCACCACCACCGCCGCCACCACCCATCACCGCCGCCGCCACCACCACCCACCACCACCGCCGCCGCCACCACCCATCACCGCCGCCGCCGCCGCCGCCACCACCCACCACAGCCGCCGCCGACACCACCGCCACCACCCACCACAGCCGGCACCACCACCCACCACCACCACCGCCACCCGCCACCACCACCCACCACCACCACCGCCACCCGCCACCACCACCCACCACCACCACCGCCACCCGCCACCCACCACCCGCCGCCACCCGCCGCCACCCGCCACCACCCGCCACCACCCACCACCACCCACCACCAGCCGCCACCACCCACCACCAGCCACCGCCACCCACCACCGCCACTCACCACCCGCCGCCACCACCCACCACCAGCCGCCACCCACCACCACCCACCACCAGCCGCCACCCACCACCAGCCGCCACCCGCCGCCACCCACCACCCGCCGCCACCCACCACCAGCCGCCACCCGCCGCCACCCACCACCAGACGCCACCCGCCACCACCCACCACCCGCCACCACCCACCACCAGTCGCCACCCGCCACCACCCACCACCCGCCACCACCCACCACCAGCCGCCACCCGCCACCGCCACCCGCCACCAGCCGCCACCACCCACCACCAGCCGCCACCCGCCACCAGCCACCGCCACCCGCCACCAGCCACCGCCACCCACCACCACCCGCCACCAGCCACCGCCACCCACCACCGCCACTCACCACCCGCCGCCACCACCCACCACCAGCCGCCACCCGCCACCCACCACCGCCACCCGCCGCCACCACCCACCACCACCACCCACCACCACCAGCCGCCGCCGCCACCACCACCCATCACCGCCGCCGCCACCACCACCCACCACCACCGCCGCCGCCACCACCCATCACCGCCGCCGCCGCCGCCACCACCCACCACAGCCGCCGCCGACACCACCGCCACCACCCACCACAGCCGGCACCACCACCCACCACCACCACCGCCACCCGCCACCACCCACCACCAGCCGCCACCCGCCACCACCCACCACCAGCCGCCACCCGCCACCGCCACCCACCACCGCCACCCGCCACCCGCCACCACCCACCACCAGCCGCCACCACCCACCACCAGCCGCCACCCGCCACCAGCCACCGCCACCCGCCACCAGCCACCGCCACCCACCACCACCCGCCACCAGCCACCGCCACCCACTACCGCCACTCACCACCCGCCGCCACCACCCACCACCAGCCGCCACCCACCACCGCCACCCGCCGCCACCACCCACCACCACCACCCACCACCACCAGCCGCCGCCGCCACCACCACCCACCACCACCGCCGCCACCACCCATCACCGCCGCCGCCACCACCACCCACCACCACCGCCGCCGCCACCACCCATCACCGCCGCCGCCGCCGCCGCCACCACCCACCACAGCCGCCGCCGACACCACCGCCACCACCCACCACAGCCGGCACCACCACCCACCACCACCACCGCCACCCGCCACCACCACCCACCACCACCACCGCCACCCGCCACCACCACCCACCACCACCACCGCCACCCGCCACCACCACCCACCACCACCACCGCCACCCGCCACCACCACCCACCACCACCACCGCCACCCGCCACCACCACCGCCACCCGCCACCACCCACCACCAGCCGCCACCCGCCACCGCCACCCACCACCGCCACCCGCCACCCGCCACCACCCACCACCAGCCGCCACCACCCACCACCAGCCGCCACCCGCCACCAGCCACCGCCACCCGCCACCAGCCACCGCCACCCACCACCACCCGCCACCAGCCACCGCCACCCACCACCGCCACTCACCACCCGCCGCCACCACCCACCACCAGCCGCCACCCGCCACCCACCACCGCCACCCGCCGCCACCACCCACCACCACCACCCACCACCACCAGCCGCCGCCGCCACCACCACCCACCACCACCGCCGCCACCACCCATCACCGCCGCCGCCACCACCACCGCCGCCGCCACCACCCATCACCGCCGCCGCCGCCACCACCCACCACAGCCGCCGCCGACACCACCGCCACCACCCACCACAGCCGGCACCACCACCCACCACCACCACCACCACCCACCACCGCCGCCACCACCAGCCGCCACAAGCCGCCACCGCCCGCCACCGCCCGCCACCAGCCGCCATCACCACCACCACCACCACCAGCCGCCATCACCGCCACCAGCTGCCACCACCACCAGCCGCCACCACCACCAGCCGCCATCACCGCCACCAGCTGCCACCACCACCAGCCGCCATCACCGCCACCAGCTGCCACCACCACCAGCCGCCACCACCAGCCGCCACCACCACCTGCCACCAGCCGCCACCACCGCCCGCTATCAGCAGTCACCGCCCGTTGCCACAGTCGCCACCGCAAGCCGCCACCGCCAGCCGCCACCAGCCCCCCCCCCCCACCGCCGATCGTCATCACCCACCACAGCCGCCGCCGCCCGCCACCGCCCGCCACCACCCACCACAGCCGCCACCACCCACCACCACCCGCCGCCACCACCCACCACCACCAGCCGCCGCCGCCACCCACCACCCACCACCACCGCCGCCACCACCCACCACCACCAGCCGCCGCCGCCACCACCACCACCCACCACCACCGCCGCCACCACCAGCCGCCGCCGCCGCCACCACCACCCACCACCACCGCCGCCACCACCCACCACCGCCAGCCGCCACCACTCATCACAGACCCCGCCACCGCCCGCCAGACACAGCCGCCAGTGTCCGCCACCGCCGCCACTGTCCGCCACCGCCGCCACTGTCCGCCACCGCCGCCATTGTCCGCCACCGCCGTCACTGTCCGCCACCGCCGCCACTGTCCGCCACCGCCGCCACTGTCCGCCCGCCGCCACCACTGTCCGCCCGCCGCCACCACTGTCCGCCCGCCGCCTCCACTGTCCGCCCGCCGCCTCCACTGTCCGCCCGCCGCCTCCACTGTCCGCCCGCCGCCGCCACTGTCCGCCCGCCGCCGCCACTGTCCGCCCGCCGCCTCCACTGTCCGCCCGCCGCCGCCACTGTCCGCCCGCCGCCGCCACTGTCCGCCCGCCGCCGCCACTGTCCGCCCGCCGCCGCCACTGTCCGCCCGCCGCCACTGTCCACCACCGCCGCCACGGTCCGCCCGCCGCCACTATCCGCCACAGCCGCCACTGTCCGCCCGCCGCCACTATCCGCCACAGCCGCCACTGTCCGCCCGCCGCCACTGTCCTCCCGCCGCCACTGTCCGCCCGCCGCCGCCCTGTCCGCCCGCCGCCACTATCCGCCACCGCCGCCACTGTCCGCCCGCCGCCACTATCCGCCACCGCCGCCACTGTCCGCCACCGCCGCCACTGTCCGCCCGCCGCCACTGTCCGCCCGCCGCCACTGTCCGCCCGCCGCCACTGTCCTCCCGCCGCCACTGTCCGCCCGCCGCCTCCCTGTCCGCCCGCCGCCACTATCCGCCACCGCCGCCACTGTCCGCCCGCCGCCACTGTCCGCCCGCCGCCACTATCCGCCACCGCCGCCACTGTCCGCCCGACGCCACTGTCCGCCCGCCGCCACTGTCCGCCCGCCGCCACTGTCCGCCCGCCGCCACTGTCCGCCACCGCCGCCACTGTCCGCCACCGCCGCCACTGTCCGCCCGCCGCCACTGTCCGCCACCGCCGCTACTGTCCGGCCGCCGCCACTGTCCGCCCGCCGCCACTGTCCGCCCGCCGCCACTATCCGCCACCGCCGCCACTGTCCGCCCGCCGCCACTGTCCGCCCGCCGCCACTATCCGCCACCGCCGCCACTGTCCGCCACAGCCGCCACTCTCTGCCGTACAGCCTCCCCTCTCTCCGTTAGTAAATAATTATAATTGTTAGTAAATAATAAAAGAAATATAAATTATTAGATTTTTTTACCCTTAAATTGGTTTTAATATTTAAATTGAAAATAATAATATAATATAAAATATAATAAAAATAATATAATATAAAATATAATTTAATTTCAAGAAATTTAACTTTAAACACAAAGATGTAAAAAGGGTTCAGTTTATTGGCTCAAACCTTTCATAAGAGATTCATATTGGTATATGAATGGATTATGAATGACTCATGTTAGGAGTGTAAAGTTGCCACAACATCTCAAATTAGTGTTAGATACATATGTCTTGGTTATAAGTTTTGGAAACCTATTTAAGTCCACACACAATATCGTATCTGATACGATAAAACAAACGTTTCCAATACTTTCAAATACTTTCCAGATATGTTGTGGCAACCTAAAATTGTTTGCTGGGTACTGCCTGAAGAAGGAGCCACTGCCTGAAAAAGCAGGCACTGCCTGAAGCAGGAACCACTACCTGAAGTAGCAGCCCCTGCCTGAAACAGCGGCCACTGCCAGAAGCAGCACCCACTGCCTAAAGAACGAGCCACTGCCTGAAGCAACAGCCACTGCCTCAATAAAGAGCCACTGCCTGAAGCCGCAGCAACTGCCTGATGCAGGAGCCCCTGCCTGAAGAAGGAGCCACTGCCTGAGGCAGCAGCCACTACCTGAAGCACGAGCCACTGCCTGAAAAAGCAGCCACTTCCGGAAACAGCAGCCACTGCCTGAAGCACGAGCCACTGCCTGAAACAAAAGTCACTGCCTGAAGCAGCAGGCACTTCATGAAGCAGTAGCCACTGCCTAAAGCAAGAGCCACTGCCTGAAACAGCACCCACTGCCTGAAACAAAAGTCACTGTTTGGAGCAGATGCCACAGCCTGAAGCCGAAGCCACTGCCTGAAGCAGGAGCCACTGCCTGAAACAGCACCCTCTGCCTGAAGCAGAAGCCACTGCCTGAAGGAGGAGCCACTGCCTGAAGCAGGAGCCACTGCCTGAAGCAGGAGCCACTGCCTGAAGCAGGAGCCACTGCCTGAAGCAGGAGCCACTGCCTGAAGCAGGAGCCACTGCCTGAAGCAGGAGCCACTGCCTGAAGCAGGAGCCACTGCCTGAAGCAGGAGCAACTGCCTGAAGCAGGAGCAACTGCCTGAAGCAGGAGCCACTGCCTGAAGCAGGAGCCACTGCCTGAAGCAGGAGCCACTGCCTGAAGCAGGAGTAACTGCCTGAAGCAGGAGCCACTGCCTGAAGCAGGAGCCACTGCCTGAAGCAGGAGCCACTGCCTGAAGCAGGAGCCACTGCCTGAAGCAGGAGCCACTGCCTGAAGCAGGAGCAACTGCCTGAAGCAGGAGCCACTGACTGAAGCAGGAGCCACTGCCTGAAGTAGGAGCCACATTCTGCAGGAACTACTATCTATTGGATGAGCCACTACCTCACTCACAGTGCCTGAAATAGACTTTACCTTCTATATAACAAGCGGTTCCAAGCGGGCAGCCCCAATACCAAGCAAGTTCCCTGTCCACAACATGTACTCCTATGTACATGCATATATATATTATTTGAGATATCTAGTGGAGAGATGTGCAAGTCGTTTGTCTATGTCAATGTTCTACAATAAATAAGTTATTATATGTAATTGATGCTGGAATTATTTTCACTCATTAATGAGCCAATGACAAAGATTCATTGCGTAATAGTCGCTTGCAGAGGTTTAGGCTTTATACAAGCCACTCTATTCCGTTACTCATTGAATAATCTCAGGTATGAGTAATTCACATATACTTTAATGTGGGCGAGATCACTTAAATTTGTCTGCAGAGACTTGCGCGTCTAGGATTTTGCCCGCGTTACTACCTTTGTAGGCGATGATGCCCAGTTCACAGAAGGCGCCATCCGTTGGATTCTATTTCCCGTAATCAGTAGTCTCTTTACCGGAGCCTGCTGGTCACGAACCAGGTAATGATACCCGAGATACGTGGGCCTTGGTTAACTGGAGCATTCACTCAACCGTCTCTCCAGCTGCAGTCAGCCTCGACCGTCTCTCCAGCTGCAGTCAGCCTCGACCGTCTCTCCAGCTGCAGTCAGCCTCGACCGTCTCTCCAGCTGCAGTCAGCCTCGACCGTCTCTCCAGCTGCAGTCAGCCTCGACCGTCTCTCCAGCTGCTGTCAGCCTCGACCGTCTCTCCAGCTGCAGTCAGCCTCGACCGTCTCTCCAGCTGCAGTCAGCCTCGACAGTCTCTCCAGCTGCAGTCAGCCTCGACCGTCTATCCAGTTGCAGTCAACCTCGACCGTCTCTCCAGCTGCAGTCAGCCTCGACCGTCTCTCCAGCTGCAGTCAGCCTCGACAGTCTCTCCAGCTGCAGTCAGCCTCGACCGTCTATCCAGTTGCAGTCAACCTCGACCATCTCTCCAGCTGCATTCAGCCCAGAGCATCTCTCAACGATATTTATGTGTGCAGTCACCCGATGCCAGTCCTGATGTCTGAAACACCAACTCAAACTATTCCACTATTCCCGCCGTCATTGCCACAGAGGGCAGCTCTCACCTGTCCTGTCCCGACCTATCGTGTAACTGTCATCTTAATGACATTTTGCAGATGATAATTTCAGTGTACTTGTGTTATATTGATATGTGTGAAGATGCATCATATTCAGTCTCGTATACATCAGGTGGAGGTGTGAGGCCCTTACGTAGGAGGGGTGAGGCTCTACGTTAGAGTGGGTGAGGCCTTACATGAGCTACTACCCAGTTTCCGAGGCAATACCAAATGTTGGACCAGGAGGCCAGTGGCCACAACTTCTACATGAACCATTATGAATAGTTTTGACAATAACAGTAAAGATGCACCCAATCTACTTCACGAGATGGGTATTGGCTGTATAATCTATATAAATAAAAATGGAAATGTTCGTTTGTCCAAAATAGCTAATCTCCGAAAGTTCTTCACCGATTGCCTTGAAATTTTCACACAACGTTCCATTCGCATCCGAGCGGGGTTTTATATACTTACTATATAGATGTCACGTCTGTGAGGGGAAAAAAACAGGCTTTCTTTGAAAAGCTGTATTTTTTTAGTGTTTATCATGTGAGGGAAATCTTCGAAACCTCTTTACTGATTGGTTTGAAATTTTGACACAACATTGCATTCGAATAGGCGAGTGTTTTTATATACCTACTATATACATGCCTCACCTGAGACAGGCAAAAAACATCCTTTTTTTTTAAAAACAGCGCCATCTGTAGGACGTAAGATCAACACATGCTGTACAAAATATGTTACGATTCTTTTTGAATGTTTCCGATTGCATTGATAAATTTAATTTTCATAGATTTTGATTTATTTTCATTTTGATTTAATTATTTTATGTGACGTTGAATTGGAATTGAGCTGTATTGTTTACCATACCGTTCATTTCGTGGGTATAGCTTATTTGTTTCTTTTTTAATTGTTTTTCATTTCATTTATTTTAACTGTTCTTTTTCAGTGCAATTGGTGATGAAATAGAGCTGTGTCGATTGATCTGCGTTTGAATTGAAATATTTCGTTAGCATTTTTTGTTTTTGTTTTGAAAACAAAAAAATGAACAACACGTTTATTTTACAGCTGCAAATGTGCAACAAACAGGTAAGAATCCACTGGCTACAACGTTAACTGTTTTTTTCACGTTGCCAAAATGACGTGTTTGCGATAACACTGCTGTATTCGGAAGTGCCTACGTATTACACATGGAATGCTAGTAGAAAATTATTTGAACTACGCAAACGAGGAGAGTGAGTCGACGAACAACCTGGCATATTCAAATAAACTACGATAGGTAGGCTGTACACCGTGCATCCCAATCAAGATGAATGCTTCTTTCTTCGCATGCTCTTGGTAAATGTGCCCGCTCCAACGTCTTTGTAGGCACTGAGATTTGTCAACGGCGTTACAAATACCACTTTCCATAGTGCATGTCAAGCTTTGAATTTATTGGAGAACGACCGACACTGGGATGTATGCATTAATGACGCGTCCAACACGCCACATCCAAATCAAGTTCGTGCGTTGTTTGCAGCTACTGGAAGGTAGTTGTGCTTTCTGGGTTCGAGGCCCACTGGTGGGTGTTGTCCAAAGATTGTTAATCTTCACTTGTGGTTTATGCAAGTATAGGCTTATTGCTTATATATATATATATATATATATATATATATATATATATATATATATATATATATATATATATATATATATATATATATTCCACCTTAAATATATATATAGAAGGTGGAATATATATATTCCACCTTCTTCCACCTCTGGCTGGAAGAAGGGGGACCCATAGCCTCGGAGAAAACCACACATAACGCATTGGAGGGAATGTAGGTCCCCTCCAAAACAGTTTCTGTGTGCTATTCTCCTACCACTTTTTTTTTTTTTTTTTTTTTTTTTTTTTGCTTTATTGTGTATTTAAAGGTTACAAAACATACAAGACAAATGCCTAAAGGTTATGGACCTCTTGAAGCTCCTCCGCTTCCGGACAGGAACCGAGGACGTAGCAAGCATTTCCCCTCTGGATCGCCACACTGAGACGCTGAAACAAAAAACTGGAAGCCCTTGGGTCTCTTCTGACGTCAATGAGCTTGGAACCCAATTCCTTGAAAAATCCCAAGGCACTCTTGCCCCAGGGGCCATGCGTCTCAGACGTTATGGGAACAAAGAGGTACTGACATTCCAGTTGCCTGTACTTGAGTGATTTTGCTGTTTCCCTGTGGTTGGCCGCCCCACCTGCTTGATAAGCTCCGAATTGTACATAGGTGTCAGCCAGGGTGGATACACATGTGTAGTCCCACACCAACTGTTTACCCTCCTTCCGTGAGTATATGGTGATGCCATCAGGGCGAAGTGCGGGGAAATCCGGGTTTTGGACCCTAGGACGCGAGGTTCTCTCTCCGCTGGGCACCTAGCTGAGACGAGGCTTCTCTTGATGATGTCATTGACCTCGTTGTGTCTTGCATGCCAGCCCTTTGTGCTTCCGCAATGCAACCCATGCAGTCCGTATTGGTCTGCTTCCACCCTGTTGCAAATACACTTGTATTCAGTGTGAACTGGGGCACCAAGGCGGAGGGCCACTGCTACACGAAGGGATTCTGGATCTAGGCGCGTGCCCATTGCTGACATGGGTACTGCCAGGAGGAAGTCTCCTGCATGGGGGGCACCCACTTCTCTGAGGCGGGCTTTCTCCTTGTCTGATGTTGCGGCGCTGAGCATGGCATCAGCTACTTTTTCCACTAGAGGGTGGTCCCAGCCGGACTGTTTGTGTTGTTCTGTTGGCTCTATAATGGTTGCTGGGGCTGCAAGAATTTCCCACTAATTTGAACATTCAGGGAAATTTGGATTGTGTATTCCTGCTGAATCTCTCAGGGTTGCAGGTAAGATATATATATATATATATATATATATATATATATATATATATATATATATATATATATATATATATATATATATATATATATATATATATATATATATATTAGTATATTTTGGTAGCAGTCTTTCCTGTAGACATATATTATTAAATATGACCGAAAAAGTAAGATTAATAATTCTAACACGAATTTTCTCAATCTTTCGTACATTTCTTTTCACTGTTGGAGGTAAATCAAAAATCAATTCTCCAAAATTCATTTTTATTTCTAGTCTGACGCGACACGAGCGCGTTTCGTAAAACTTATTACATTTTCAAAGACTTTAGTTCACAAATACACAACTGAATAGAACTTACGCATCTCCGATTTTATATCTACATTTGAGTGAGGTGGAAGGGGTGATGCGGCATTAACACAAGACTGAACAAGATGTGGCATTAATAGGGTATTAATTTCATCAACACAAGACAGAACAAGAAGTGGTATTAATAGGGTATTAATTTCATCAACACAAGACAGAACACGAAACAATGGATATTGAATAGAAGTGTTTGTAGAAAGCCTATTGGTCCATATTTCTTGATGCTTCTATATTGGAGCGGAGTCTTGTGGTGGGTAGAATATAGTTGTGCAATAATTGGCTGTTGATTGCTGGTGTTGACTTCTTGATGTGTAGTGCCTCGCAAACGTCAAGCCGCCTGCTATAGCTGTATCTATCGATGATTTCTGTGTTGTTTACTAGGATTTCTCTGGCGATGGTTTGGTTGTGGGAAGAGATTATATGTTCCTTAATGGAGCCCTGTTGCTTATGCATCGTTAAACGCCTAGAAAGAGATGTTGTTGTCTTGCCTATATACTGGGTTTTTTGGAGCTTACAGTCCCCAAGAGGGCATTTGAAGGCATAGACGACGTTAGTCTCTTTTAAAGCGTTCTGTTTTGTGTCTGGAGAGTTTCTCATGAGTAGGCTGGCCGTTTTTCTGGTTTTATAGTAAATCGTCAGTTGTATCCTCTGATTTTTGTCTGTAGGGATAACGTTTCTATTAACAATATCTTTCAGGACCCTTTCCTCCGTTTTATGAGCTGTGGAAAAGAAGTTCCTGTAAAATAGTCTAATAGGGGGTATAGGTGTTGTGTTAGTTGTCTCTTCAGAGGTTGCATGGCTTTTCACTTTCCTTCTTATGATGTCTTCGACGAAACCATTGGAGAAGCCGTTATTGACTAGGACCTGCCTTACCCTACAGAGTTCTTCGTCGACTTGCTTCCATTCTGAGCTGTGGCTGAGAGCACGGTCGACATATGCGTTAACACTCTCTTGTACCTGTCTGGGCAGTCGCTGTTGGCATTTAGGCACATTCCTATGTTTGTTTCCATAGTGTAGACTGCAGTGTGGAAACCTCCGCCCTTTTCCATGACTGTTACATCTAGAAAGGGCAGCTTCCCATCCTTTTCCATCTCGTAAGTGAAACGCAGCACGGAACTCTGCTCAAATGCCTCCTTCAGCTCCTGCAGATGTCTGACATCAGGTACCTGTGTAAAAATGTCGTCAACATACCTGCAGTATATGGCCGGTTTCAAGTTCATGTCGACTAAGACTTTTTGCTCGATGGTACCCATGTAGAAGTTTGCAAACAGGACACCTAGGGGAGAACCCATGGCGACCCCATCTACTTGCTTATACATGTGCCCATCCGGGCTCAAGAAGGGTGCCTCTTTAGTACAAGCTTGGAGTAGTTTCCTCAGAATATTTTCTGGTATGTCAAGACGACATACCAGATATGATATGTGAAGACGATATAGATATGTCAAGATCCTCTTGATATGATATGTCAAGACGACATACCAGATATTCTGGTATGTCTTGACATACCAGAAAATATTCTGAGGAAACTACTCCAAGCTTGTACTAAAGAGGCACCCTTCTTGAGCCCGGATGGGCACATGTATAAGCAAGTAGATGGGGTCGCCATGGGTTCTCCCCTAGGTGTCCTGTTTGCAAACTTCTACATGGGTACCATCGAGCAAAAAGTCTTAGTCGACATGAACTTGAAACCGGCCATATACTGCAGGTATGTTGACGACATTTTTACACAGGTACCTGATGTCAGACATCTGCAGGAGCTGAAGGAGGCATTTGAGCAGAGTTCCGTGCTGCGTTTCACTTACGAGATGGAAAAGGATGGGAAGCTGCCCTTTCTAGATGTAACAGTCATGGAAAAGGGCGGAGGTTTCCACACTGCAGTCTACACTAAGGAAACAAACATAGGAATGTGCCTAAATGCCAACAGCGACTGCCCAGACAGGTACAAGAGGAGTGTTGTTAACGCATATGTCGACCGTGCTCTCAGCCACAGCTCAGAATGGAAGCAAGTCGACGAAGAACTCTGTAGGGTAAGGCAGGTCCTAGTCAATAACGGCTTCTCCAATGGTTTCGTCGAAGACATCATAAGAAGGAAAGTGAAAAGCCATGCAACCTCTGAAGAGACAACTAACACAACACCTATACCTCCTATTAGACTATTTTACAGGAACTTCTTTTCCACAGCTCATAAAACGGAGGAAAGGGTCCTGAAAGATATTGTTAATAGAAACGTTATCCCTACAGACAAAAATCAGAGGATACAACTGACGATTTACTATAAAACCAGAAAAACGGCCAGCCTACTCATGAGAAACTCTCCAGACACAAAACAGAACGCTTTAAAAGAGACTAACGTCGTCTATGCCTTCAAATGCCCTCTTGGGGACTGTAAGCTCCAAAAAACCCAGTATATAGGCAAGACAACAACATCTCTTTCTAGGCGTTTAACGATGCATAAGCAACAGGGCTCCATTAAGGAACATATAATCTCTTCCCACAACCAAACCATCGCCAGAGAAATCCTAGTAAACAACACAGAAATCATCGATAGATACAGCGATAGCAGGCGGCTTGACGTTTGCGAGGCACTACACATCAAGAAGTCAACACCAGCAATCAACAGCCAATTATTGCACAACTTTATTCTACCCACCTCAAGACTCCGCTCCAATATAGAAGCATCAAGAAATATGGACCAATAGGCTTTCTACAAACACTTCTATTCAATATCCATTGTTTCGTGTTCTGTCTTGTGTTGATGAAATTAATACCCTATTAATACCACTTCTTGTTCTGTCTTGTGTTGATGAAATTAATACCCTATTAATGCCACATCTTGTTCTGTCTTGTGTTAATGCCACATCACCCCTTCCACCTCACTCAAATGTAGATATAAAATCGGAGATGCGTAAGTTCTATTCAGTTGTGTATTTGTGAACTAAAGTCTTTGAAAATGTAATAAGTTTTACGAAACGCGTTCGTGTCGCGTCAGACTAGAAATAAAAACGAATTTTGGAGAATTGATTTTTGATTTACCTCCAACAGTGAAAAGAAATGTACGAAAGATTGAGAAAATTCGTGTTAGAATTATTAATCTTACTTTTTCGGTCATATTTAATAATATATATATATATATATATATATATATATATATATATATATATATATATATATATATATATATATATATATATATATATATATATATATATATATATATATATATATATATATATATATATTATGTACACATATATATTTACTTTATTTGAACTTTGTTACAAAAAAGGAGTTACATATGGGTTATAAAGATGGTTATCATAGGTTGTCGAATAGGTTGAGGAGTTCCTCCAGCTCCTCAGATGGCGGGCAGGAACCCTGGATGCAGTGCGCATTTCCCCTCTGTATCGCCACACTGAGGCGCTGGAAAAGAAAGCTTGCAGCTCTTGGGTCCCTTGTCGTTTCAATGAGCCTAGAACCCAGTTCCTTCAAAAAACTGGTAGCACTTTTACCCCAGGTGCGAAGTGTCTCAGAAGCAATGGGGACAAAATTGTAGTGGTGATCCAGTTCTCTATACTTACGGGATTTGGCTGCTTCCCTGTGGGTGGCAGCGCCACCTAGTTGTGCAACACTGAGGTTAATGTAGGTGTTAGCCAGGGTTGATACGCACGTGTAGTCCCATACCAACTGCTTGCCATTCTTCCAGGGGTCCACTGTGATACCATCCAGGCGACCAATAAGAGCATCAGAGTTACGGGGCGTTAGGTAACGGGGCTCTCTTTCAGCTGGGCATCCAGCTGTGGTGAGGCTCCTCTTGATGATGTCGTTAACTTCACTGTGCCTCGAGTGCCATCCCCCTGTGCTTTGGCAGAGTAGGCCATGGTGGCCGTACCTGTCAGCCACCACCTCGCTGCAAATACACCTATATCTGGTGTGGATTGGGGCAGCAAGGCGGAGGGCCACAGCAATTCGGAGGGCGTGTGGTGTGAGACGCGTGCCAGTTGCCGACATTGGGGTTGCTAACAGGAAATCCCCTGCATGTGGTGCTGCTACTGCTGTGAGGCGAGCAATGTCGTGTTGTGTTGTTGCAGCACCCAGGCACTCTGCAGCAACTTGGTCTACAATGGGGCCATCCCAGCTGGATTGCTTGTGGGCTTTTGGGGATGGTGGTTGAGGTGAATGTCTGCACGAGAGGCCCACTCTGTGGCACAGCGTGTAAAATTGGGATCATGTACACCTGCCAGCTGATGTAAGTGGGCAGGTAGAATTTCCTTCACAAGGTCGTCGGATGCTGATAAGGAGGACAGGAAGGCTGGAACAGCGATTTGCGTTGCTGTTCGAACTCCGAGGCCCTCAAGTCTTACGGGAAGAGAGGCTTGTTTCCACTGTAGGTCATCGAGAGAGAGGTTGAGGGCTTTTTCTAGCATTGATTTCAGTAACCGGTCATACTCACTTAGTTTTTGGCTACTGTAAGATGGTGAACACCTCAGAAAGTAGGTTAACCTGGGGAGGGACAGACATCTGGTGATGAGGTAGAGTGCATCATGAGCATCAATATCCTCAATCCTCCCATCCTTCCTCTTAAGGTCGGCGATTTTCTTATCAAGGACCTCATCGATGGCTTTCAACCCCAGGGGAGCTCCTAGGAGTGTGCTGTCTTCAGGTTTAGTTTTATGGATATTTGGCAGAAGACCCTCTATTCTCTCTACGATGCCCTGGTTGGAACATAATATTTCACATTTAGAAGGATTCAGGGTGAGGCCTAAAACTGCACCTTGCTCCTGGATTTTTCTGATGTCCTCCAGGAGGGAGTCTTGGGAACCAGCTAGGGTACCATCATCCAAGAACCAGATGTTAAGCTCGCTGGACAGGACCTCTGTGACTTGTTTGATGACTAAGCAGAAAAGGAGAGGAGCAAGGGGGTCACCCTGTTGGACGCCTTCTCGCGAGTCAATTTCATGTTCGCCAAAAAGTAGCTTAAGATCCATACTGTAGCATGAATGTACAAAAGGGTAGAGGGAAGGGAAATGACTATGAACCGCACGGAGTACAGCATCCCTCCGCACCAAATTGAAGGCATTTTTGAAATCTAGCTTGATAAGGGCCTTTTCGTCTGTGATGTTGGCGATGAAGGCTCGAGCTGCATGGGCTGCCGCCTCACACCCTTGTGGAATGCCAAACCCGAGCTGTTTTGGCTTCAGCATGTTGGCCGCTGCATCACTAACTGTTCTTGCAGCTGCCTTTGCGACGAGACGCCGGAGAGAATTGCCCACAGCTATTGGCCTGATCCCTCCATCCTTTTTCTTTAGAGCACAGAGAGATGCTCCAAAAAAGATAGGTCTTATGGACGCTGATATGTTGCCAGCTAGACATGTGCTGGTGAATCTGGTTAGTTCCACCAAGAGGTTCTTTGCAATGTCACCCAGTGCAGGGTTGAGCATTTGCTTGAGGTGGTTGGGTTTTAGTCCTGTGAACCCACCTGCTGATCCTGTAGGGAAGGACATGGCTGCTTTATGGACCACAGATTCAGCCACCCATAGAGGTTCTGCTCCGGTAGCCCCCACTTGTACAATGTCGTCCTCACGCGGAGCCCTGGGTGGGTGTTTCTCCCTTAGGGCTTGAGCTGTTGCGGCATCTCTGTCGGCAATTGAGTCCTCACTGGTGATGACTCGTATTGCGCCAATAGTGTTTCCTTCTTCTATTTTCTTGGTGACTGATGTTCTGATTTTTGATGTCTCGGATATGCCACTGTTGCTCTTCCTGCCGTGGGTGTTTCTCGCGCGAGTGGGAAGGCGCACGAGAAACCACACTGTGAGAAACCACAAGGTCTCCTCTGAATACTTTTTATTTTCTTCTCCGAGGCTATGGGTCCCCACATTGGCACCAGAGGTGGTACCCTCACAAACTTTATATATTATATATATAATATATATATATATATATATATATATATATATATATATATATATATATATATATATATATATATATATATATATATATATGTCGTACCTAGTAGCCAGAACGCACTTTTCAGCCTATTATGCAAGGCCCGATTTGCCTAATAAGCCAAGTTTTCATGAATTAATTGTTTTTCGACTACCTAACCTACCTAACCTACCTAGCTTTTTCGGCTCCCTAACCGAACCTAAAATATAAAGATAGGTTAGGTTAGGTAGGGTTGGTTAGGTTCGGTCATATATCTACGTTAATTTTAACTCCAATAAAAAAATTGACCTCATACATAATGAAATGGGTAGCTTTATCATTTCGTAAGAAAAAAACTAGAGAAAACATATTAATTCAAGAAAACTTGGCTTATTAGGCAAATCGGGCCTTGCATTGTAGGCTGATAAGTGCGTTCTGGCTACTAGGTACGACATATATATATATATATATATATATATATATATATATATATATATATATATATATATATATATATATATATATATATATATATATTTTATTATTTTTTATTTTTTTTATTTTTTTTTTATTTTTTCGCGGTCCACTCGGGGCGTGAACCGCAAAACCCGAGAGGCTCGGGGCCTGGACTGGGTCACCCAGGGTTTGGGGCGTGGCCCGCGTCACCCGGGGGGTCTCGGGGCATTGACCGCGTCACGGGGGGCTCGGGGCATTGACCGCGTCACGGGGGGCTCGGGGCATTGACCGCGTCACGGGGGGCTCGGGGCATTGACCGCGTCACGGGGGGCTCGGGGCATTGACCGCGTCACGGGGGGCTCAATACATTGACCGCGTCACGGGGGGCTCGGAGCATGGGTCGCGTCTCCCATGGGGCTCGGGGCGTAGACCATGTCACCCGTGGGGCTCAGGGCTTGGACTGCGTCACCTGGGGGATCAGGGCATGGACCGCGTTACCCAGAGGGGCTAAGGGCGTGGACCTCGTCACCCGGGGGGGCTCGGGGTCTGGCCCATATCACCCAGGGGTCTCGGGGTGTGGACTGCCTTACCAGGGGTGATCGAGGCGTGGACCGCGGCACCCGGAGGGCTCGGGGCGTGGACTGCCTCATCAGGGGGGCTCGGGGCTTGGACTGCATCACCCGGGGAGCTCGAGGCGTAGACTGCCTCATCGGGGGGCTCGGGGCATGGACTGCCTCATCAGGGGGACTCGGTGCGTGGACCGCTTCACCCGGTGGGGGGGGTCCTGGGGCGTTAACATCCTCATCATGGGGGGGGGGCTCGGGGCTTGGCCCGCATCACCCTGGGGGCTTGGCCCGCATCACCCTGGGGGCTTGGCCCGCATCACCCTGGGGGCTCGGGGCGATGACTGCGTCACGCGAGGGGCTCAGGGCGTGGACTGCATCACCCTAGGGGCTCAGGGCTTGGCCTGCGTCAATCGAAGAGCTCAGGGCATGAACCATGTCACTCGGGTGGGGCTCGGGGCGTGGACTGTGCCACCCAAGGGTGGCTACCCCTGCCAAGGGAGCCGGTGGCTGAACGGACAGAACACTTGACGCGTGATCCTGTGGTCCCGGGTTCGATCCCGGGCGCCAACGAGAAACAATGGGCAGATTTTCTTTCACCCTGATGTCCCAGTTACCTAGCAGTAAATAGGTACCAGGGAGTTAGTCAGCTGTCACCGACTGCTTCCTGGGGGTGGAGGCCAGGTCGAGGACGGGGCTGCAGGGACACTAAGCCTTAAAATCATCTCAAGATAACCAAGATAACCCAGGGGCTTGGGGCATGGACTGCGTCACCCGGGCGGCTAGGGGCGTGGACTGTGCTACCCAGGGGCTCGGGACGTGGACCGTGTCACCCGGGAGGGTCAGGGCGTGGACCGTGTTACCTGGGTGGTCTGCGTAGCCATTCGCCCGCGCAGACACCTGCTGGCGCTTTAACCAGTTTCTTCCTGAATTTTTTGTCTTTGAACAGACTCCTGCGTTAGCGCACAACATGCTGTGCTGTTGTTGAGCGCCACAGACACTAACGTAAGTGTTATCTCAAGTTAACCATGGAGTGTTCCAGCAAGGTCGTGTTCAAACTGATCAGCGAGTCACAAGTATGCCTCCGCCGACAAGAACCTATTGGGGTCCTGGATCTGACCAACAACGTATACTGCAGTGTCTGCCTCGTCTCCGATCCAGTGTTTTACGTTATATTCTGAACACAAGTACCAGTTTTGTGGACGCTACAGCACTATGAAGATCTACTCAAGCGCTCGCCTGCAGTGAACCGTCATCTCCACCTAACGTTCTATTCATTCTCGGATCCGATTTTTTTTCGATTTATGCTTCTAATTCAGGATTGATCAATTTTATAATTGCTCAGATCTGTTTTATGACCATAAATCAGTATTGCTTTACAAATATTAAATGAGTTATTATAAGCTTTTTCATTAAAGTGGATATATTACAACCTCTTCTTATTTTAATACTCACAGATATTTTAAGAAATTAGTCCTCGCTATATTCATCATCCTGTCAACATACTTTTGACATGTATTATAACAGGTATACATAATATACCAACTACCCCTCGCTAACATAATATACCCTGAATGTAACCATCCAGCAGGATGAGACATTTTATCATCACGGCCAATAGTAGCTTTGAGAAATGACTGTTATAGTGACCGAAGCCGCATAACAAGTGGGAGTACCCGTGGTCAGGCTCCACTAATGTTGTGAATCCAACGGTCTTTTCTTAAGAGCCTGTACTGCATTATGAGAGCTTTATAGATAGTGACCCAAGTGTTTATAATCTGTGAATGAAGTATTGATTACAGATGTTATGTAACGAGTCACGTCAAATAGAACTACACTTCATTGGAAACTGCAACCCCTTCAACCATTAAGCAAGTGACCGTTAACCCAGCCTCCAAATCCGATTTATAAACGAAAAATTGCACAAGAACCAATAAAATTCTATAAGGCAATACTATTGCATACTATATACTAGATTGTGTTGACAAGTTTGATATAGGTGGAACCTACACCTGTAGGTGCGTGCATGGAATGGACTTTGACATTTGTTTATGAGGCTGCAGCCCGTCCTCCAAACAAAGACCCAAAAGGGATTCCATCCACCAGCTAAACCCCCTGTTTATGAATATAAAACGGTTTCACACGACTCTCAACTGATGACGTTCGAACACTTTACACTTCCCTGACGAGTTTTGTCGGAACCCAGCCCGTCCTCCAAACAAAGATCCAAAAGTGATTCCATGCACCCGCCAAACCCCCTGTTTATGAATGAAAAGCGGTTTACACACGACTCAACTGCTGACGTTCGAACATATCCGGAACAAGTGCTTCACTGATGAATTTTGTTCGAATCACAACGCTGTAAATGCTTCACGCACGTACTACAAATAATCGCCAACAGAACCTAAACACCTAATTCAACCTATGCCTGTATATGTATGATATGCTATTATCTAATAATATTAATTTATATTTAAGAAAAATCCTGTTTTGAATGAACAGCATGTAAAAACTTATGAATGTGTCTTTGGGGGTCGACCGCTGGTTGGAATGGACTTACGTATTTTCATGAACCGTTACCATTTTCTAGTGCAACGATTTTTGGCTTTGGGTAGTGTTACAAAATGTAGTGCTCTATTAGGAGGACGGGTTTAATAATCGCCAACAGACCCTTAACATCTAACCTAACAAATGAAAACAATTAACATAACAATTATAATGCACATTCGATAATTTATATTTTAATAATTGTTTATTGTTACACATGGCGTTAAAAAAGACGAATGCGTCTGGAGTGGGTTGCTTATACGGACAAAGAATGGGTTGTAACGATGTTTTACCGAATTTGTTTCCAAGTCTTTAGCGTGGGATTGCCAGCATAGATCTAGAAAAATCAACCATAAATTTTGAAGACGTCAGACAGCAAGGTCTCTTTCAGAGTTTCTTTTTGTTTACCAAGATGGGGAGGCAAGAACAGAAAGCGTCTCACTAGTATTTATTTGACAGACTGGTTGGTAGAGCGACGACATCGCGTTTCACAGGGTGTACATTCGATTCCCAGTGGCCCAAGTTGTTAGGTACCGTTACTTCATTCCCTCGTGTCCCAACTTCTCGTTCTTCTATCCGTTCCAAGTGTTATATAGCCTTGAAGGTTGAATGTAATTTCTAGATAAATACTGTATCTACTAGTATTATACCAGTGATGGTTGAGACTACTGTCTAGAAGATCATGCATACTACAGAGTACCCACCACGGTATAGGAACATTAAAACGTAGGACATGCAATAAAATTTATTTTCGTACTTAATAAAATCGCAGGAGTGAGCTTGAGAAGTCAGCGTTTAAACTAAAATTTTACGAAAATCACAAGACAAATTTCGCTCAATTATTTACATGGAAATTCACCTATTTCGTCAAGGGAGAATTAAAATGAGCTAAAATTACAGTGGAACAATAAAACTATAGCCGTAGTGAATACTAGGCTAGGTCACTATATTACAAACCGACTGTACTAGCCATGCAGCAAATAGTTATCTAGACCCATGCGAGTTAAAAATCCAACATTGTACATCCATCTAGTAATCGTTCAATTAAATGGATTATTTAACATTTTGCAGCACCACTTGTGGTGTTGCCGAATGTCTCTCTGTTCATTTCGCCGAAGAGTAGGCGTCACCTCCGGCATGGGTTGCATCATTGAATCCTTCATTAAAATATCCAGAACTCTGGGATCATTATTGACAACGTTAACCTCCACTGGCGCCACATAGGTTCCCTCTTTTTGGCGCTTTGTTATGTTGTTTACAGGTGATCGTTTTCTGGATGTTTTCTCACTGTCGCTTGGCCTTGTGCGCGAGTCTGGGTCATGAACAGCCTCTCGAGATGTTGAACCATACAAATTAGATCCCTCATCCCAGAAATCACCAGAGAGTTGGCAGGTGCAACTCGGTTGGGGAATTCCGGTGACATCGACGCCCATGGTAGATAGCAACCTTTCCGTCTCATTGTCGACCTGGGTGCCTACGGCAGACATAACTACATCACTGTCCCTTGTTATACCGTTGGAGTCCGTGGACAACATAGGCGTATCACTGGGCCACGTTATATCGCTGGAGTCTATGGTTGACATCGGGCTGTCTCCCAACCATACCATCTCTTCGTCAACTTGAGAGCCCGTGGCAGACATCTGCCTCTCGTTGAACGCCATCTGAAAAAATAAAAAAAAAACAGCAAACCAGTTAACAATATTCCCATACTGACTTCATCCTGCCCACTTCAAAAATTTTGAAGCAATTTAACTTTAGGTATACAATTTATAATTTGTAAGCCTTGACTAATTATGTACCTTACATATCAAATGATTCTTTTCCGATCTGGAAACCTTCATATTAAAGAGACAAACCTAATCAGATAAAAATCTATATCCAAGATACAGTTAAGTTAATAAACGGATTATAAACTAATTTTTCATTAATAACAAAGTAACTCAAAATTAAACTTTTGAATTAATCCAGTTTTCTACTAAACAAACAACCTCAACTTAGCGGCGATACACAAGTTTTCGCGGTTTGGTGCCTACATTTGATGATAATGGACTTCAGTGTGCAAATTATAGAATTTTAGTGTGGAGAAATTAGCGTGTATCGTTTCTCCGAATCCATCCAAGACCTAAAACTGATACTCAGCACCCCGTCACGGATCTCCATACACTCGTCCCCAGCACCCCGTCACGGATCTCCGTACACTCGTCCCCAGCACCCCGTCACGGATCTCCGTACACTCGTCCCCAGCACCCCGTCACGGATCTCCGTACACTCGTCCCCAGCACCCCGTCACGGATCTCCGTACACTCGTCCCCAGCACCCCGTCACGGATCTCCGTACACTCGTCCCCAGCACCCCGTCACGGATCTCCGTACACTCGTCCCCAGCACCCCGTCACGGATCTCCGTACACTCGTCCCCAGCACCCCGTCACGGATCTCCGTACACTCGTCCCCAGCACCCCGTCACGGATCTCCGTACACTCGTCCCCAGCACCCCGTCACGGATCTCCGTAATCTCGTCCCCAGCACCCCGTCACGGATCTCCGTAATCTCGTCCCCAGCACCCCGTCACGGGTCTCCGTAAACTCAGGCGAACATTGTGGTGTACCTTATATTAACCGCAGGTCCGCAGGTATGACCACTGCAAGTGACCTCCCGCTACTGAACTCCCCGGCCAGGTCAAGCCTAGTAACCGCTGAGTTACCTAACACAGTGGTGCGCCAAGAATAAGAGAGGCGGTTAACACTAGTCAATCTGCCACTTAAGCGGTTACAACTGCTCTTGTATGCTAAGATCATTATTATTACTCCTGTTGTCTCTTTATATTACTAAATTTATTTTTATCTTTCGTTATCTGTTATCAGTAATTCTCTACGTATTTTTTTTATTTACACCTGATTAACACTAGGCATTAATTGCAATTCGAACCGACTCGTGGGGCCAATTCGTCCTCAGACCAAGTTCATTCCATCCAGCAATCGACCCCAAAGACACATTCATCAATTTTAACATGCTGTTCATTCAAAATAGGAATTTTCTCATAAATAAATTATTATTATAATACCATGCTGTACATACATAAGGATAGGTTATATGTTTAGGTTCTGCTGGCGATTTGTAGTACGTGGGTGAAGCATTTACAGCGTTGTGGTTTGAACAAAATTTGTCAGTGAAGCACTTGTTCCGGAAGTGTTCGGACGTCATCAGTTGAGTCGTATGTAAATCGTTTTCCACTCATAAACAGGGGGTTTGGTGGGTGTATGGAATGGACCTTTTGACTATGATTTGGCCTTTGTTTATGAGGACGGGCTGTAAAATTCAACCTCACTGGATCGCCGAGTTATTTGGTTATTAAGACCTCTCTCAGTGAGCCCATCTCGATCCATAAGTGACTAAATGTTCGTCAGTTCAGCCTAAAAAAACCGTTTGTGCAACCCGTCCTCAGGCTGTGCTCGTCCATATTGTGCCCGTTCCACATTCGTCGGTTTTAATGTACTGTGTATTCAAAATTTCTATTTTCTTATATATAAATTAATATTATATGGTGTATTATTAAACCTAAATTAGGTTATGTGTTTAGGTTCTGTTGGTAATTATTCGGTTTGAATGAACAAATCCACAAGGGCCGTGACGAGGATTCGAACCTGCGTCCGGGAGCATCCCAGACACTGCCTTAATCCACTGAGCTACGACAGTGAAAAGGGTTGAAACCGAAGTTCTACTGAACTTACTGGATCCCGTAGCCTCTCCGAGGCACAAACCAGGCTTTTACACAACCCCCCTCCCCCCTGCACCCAAACTATGTCAATAGGCCGTTCTCCCTCTTCGCCCTTACATCATCACACACAGAGATCACACTAACGTGATGCATCAAATGAACAAATCCACAAGGGCCGTGACAAGGATTCGAACCTGCGTCCGGGAGCATCAGCTCGGGTGCAAGGGGGGTTGTGTAAAAGCCTGGTTTGTGCCTCGGAGAGGCTACGGGATCCAGTAAGTTCAGTAGAACTTCGGTTTCAACCCTTTTCGCTGTCGTAGCTCAGTCGATTAAGGCAGTGTCTGGGATGCTCCCGGACGCAGGTTCGAATCCTCGTCACGGCCCTTGTGGATTTGTTCATTTGATGCATCACGTTAGTGTGATCTCTGTGTGTGATTCGGTTTGAATGTACTGTGTATTCAAAATTTGTATTTTCTTATATATAAATTAATATTATATGGTGTATTATTAAACCTAAATTAGATTAGGTTATGTGTTTAGGTTCTGTTGGTAATTATTTTGTATTTGTAGTAAGTGGATGAAGAAATACAACCCGTCCTCGACTCAAGTTCATTACATCCAGCGGTCGACCTTACAGACGCATTCATAATTTTTTACATGCTGTTCATTCAAAACGGGAATTTTCTCAAATATAAATTAATATTATAATATATTAGCAAATTGTGCATATACAGGCATGGGTTAGGCTAGGTTAGGTTAGGTTTTTAGGTTCTGTTGATGATTATTTGTATTTGTAGTACGTGGGATGAAGCATTTATAGCGTTGTTGTTCAAACAAAATTTGTCAGTGAAGCACTTGTTCCGGAAGTGTTCGAGCGAAATCAGTTGCGAGTCGTGTGTCAACCGTTTTTCATTCATAACCAGGGGGTTTGATGGGTGCATGGAATCATTTTTGGGTTTTTGTTTGGAGGCAGCCCGTCCTCCAAACAAAGATCCAAAAGTGATTCCATGCACCCGCCAAACCCCCTGTTTATGAATGAAAAGCGGTTTACACACGACTCACAACTGCTGACGTTCGAACATATCCGGAACAAGTGCTTCACTGACGAATTTTGTTCGAATCACAACGCTATAAATGCTTCACCCACGTACTACAAATACAAATAATCGCCAACAGAACCTAAACACCTAACCTAACCTATCCTATATCTATATATACACAATATGCTAATATATTATAATATTAATTTATACTTAAGAAAATTCCCGTTTTGAATGAACAGCATGTTAAAATTTATGAATGCGTCTGTGGGGTTGACCGCTGAATGTAATGGACTTGAGTCGAGGACGGGTTGTTGGAGGATGGGCTGAGAAATAACAATTAACAGAGATACGATTCGAACAGAGGTCGACACCAAAATCCCTGTTCGAACGCCATCAGTTGTGAGTCGTGTGTAAAGTGTTTTTCATTTATAAACATTGAGATTTGCGGCTGGATTAACGAACATTTGGTTTTTGTTTATGACGAAGGTACAAAGATAGAGGTAACTAGGTATATAGAGGTGACCTGGTAGTTTGTTTAGTTCATTTATTATGCAGCTCACAGCCATCCTGTGGGGTGGTAGTAATAAAAATTACTCAAGCACATAATGGACTAACAGAATGAACCCTAAAATTCCATTAGCTAAATATAAATTACAGCTCTTATGAGGTACTTATAAGGATTGTTAACATAAATTAATCAACCCTAAAGTGTCTTTTAGCATTTTAATATGAAGATAGATGAAAAAGCTAATGCAAGTTTCACTTTGTCTCAGGTCTACATAGTTTTGTTGAAAGCCTTGGTGTATCATTTTCGTTATGGTTACTTATAGGCAATCCAAGGTTATAGTCAACTATTATGAAGACATATGATTTGGGCAGCTCTATCAGTTCTGTCATGCATGAGATGGGATTGACATGTAATGAACTCTTGGTACCAAGGTAACCAAGTTCCAAAGTGCAGTGATGTGCTCTGTTATGTAGACATTACACAATTCGCATGGGCTACTTTTTTTTTCTTTGATTTTTTAAACAGAGCAATTACAGCGTACAGTAACCATATAACAGGAAAGCACAGAAGAACAAAGAACGCAGAATAACAACAACACATAACACGTAACACAGATCAACATAATACAAAAGTGAAAACAAAGAATAACATAAAACTCAAAAGAACACACACACACAAACAAAGCAGCACTACCCAGATGGGGCGTGCCAAAAGCCCCAGGAATGACAAAAGCGCACAAAGAGCAAAATAAAACCAAGGGTAAAATATAAACAAGGAATACGCATATACACAATAACCCCAACTAACACAAACACACGCACCATGCGCCACACCACACAACAGCAGACAACACACCACAGAATCGAGAAGACAATAACAGAACATGGTAATATAACACTGGAAATACAACATAGTAAATAAAATGCAGGAAAATAACAAGGGAATACAACAAAGCAATACACAGCACAGTACACAGATCAAAGGAAACAGAACACATTTGCATTAAATAAGTAAAATATCAAAATAAGAAATAAAGAATCGGTATAACACAAACCAACATTGGAACATAGAGCACAGTAAATAGGACACAGATAATTGAACAAATCCTAAATAAGCATAAACAAAAATGGAATCTTACACATAGGTAACAATGAAATACAGGCAAAAAAGAAAAAAACACTAGAGCATTATAACCCAGCTAGGTAAGAAAACAGGAAAAAAGGAACCCGTATCACATAGCTCAACAAAACAACGAAAGAAATAAAGCAACAGAAAGCAAGAACCACACACACAGTCAATCATTTTCATATTTATCCGAATAGAAACGACGCGGGTACTTCTTCCTGTAGGCATTCCACTGTGCCCACAATTCCATAGGCGCGTTAACGTGACTACGTGACCCTCGCGGTCGATGCATAAAGTCAGGAATATCCAGCTCGGCGCCCTCCACCACGGAGGCGGTAGGCACGGGAAGAGGCCGCACAGAGGGCTTTGATACAGACGGCGGAACCACACGGGACTGAAGCACAGGAGTCGGCCTGACACAGGCCGGCAACATAGCGGGCGGAGTCGCAGGGGACGCAATCACAGAGGGCGATGGTGCAAGGGCCAACACCACAGGGGACGGAGTAACAAAGGACGACTGAGCAGAGGGCAAAGGCGTGGAAGGCACAGACATGGACGCCAGAGGCACGGAGGCCGCCGGAACAAGAGCATTTGTAAGAACCGGCACCAAAGCCCCTACCCTCTCGCAACCTCGGCCGGTGCCACAACCTCCCAACCCGGGGAACCAGCAACCGGTGACGCGAAGGCAGCCGGAGAAGACACCGGACCAGGGCCAGGCGACAATCCCACCACAGGATCCATCACTGCTGCAACACGGCCCACAGGAGTCGCAGGCACTCCAACAACGTCGCACACATCACCATCCCCAGAAGACGAACTCCCGGAGTCCTCAAACTCCCCGACGTCGGCCCAGACCGCATTACGAGGCGGAGACAGTCTCAAAGCTTGCCGCGAACGCTTGGACACAGGTCGCAGATCGTCGGAACTATCACCTCCGCTAGGAAGCACCGTAGCAGAACCGCTGGTTGCCCGTGCAACTCCCCGCAGCGCACGATCACTCAACATTGCAGCCTCAACAACCCGGGGACAGGACCACACACACCGCAGGAGACATCACAGTGTGCACGTCGACACGGGTCGAAGACACAGCTGCCGGAAACAGTACAGGCCGAGGCGCAGCCTCGACGTCCGATGTCATGAGACCACACACCACAGGAGACACAACTGGAGACTAGGCAGGCAGGGGAGGCTGAGGTGCGGGAGCCGGGGATGCACTTCTTTCCACTCCGACACACACAGCCACATCGAGGCTGGCATCAGAGACCGGCAACGGGGCACCAGAGGACTGGGAAGTAACACTTTCCACAGCAGGACCTTCCGACAGGTCCGGGACTGCCAACGGGGGAATGTCCTCCTCCCTGAAGAGGTTCACAGGCCCGACCCGGCTCGCATCACATCCCGCAGCCTGATGGCCCGAGAGTCCGCACCGGAAACACGTCCGGGGCTGACCCCCATAGAACACGCGTACCATGAAGCCCAGAAGCTGGAGGGACGAAGGGATGGAGTCCTTCAAGCGCAGCGCCACAGATAGCTAGTAAAAGGTTAATTAATAATGATTGAGGATAGCTTGATTTTCAGCTATCTAGGTTCGAAGGACCAAAATTTTGTTTTCGGCTCTGAGAACCGGTATAGATTTTAATATTAATTGTGATTCATCCGGTTCGTTCAGGACCAAAATTTTGTGGGGGAAAACCTGACTCCAATAACTAATAATTAAATATATACTTTGATAGCTAAGAAGGACCACCACTTATTGAGAAAAAGTGGAAAACAAAATAAAGCAATGGAAAAACTGATCCCAAGAACTAGTGCCCTATGGATCTTAGTAAGAATGTAATTTTTATATAAATGGAGTCAAATTAACCTACACAAAATTGGGGGGTTACATGCTAAAAGATGAATACATCCCTAGCATTATTCTGGTGCTGGTTCTTCACCAGAGTAAATCAAATATGAAAGTAAACAAGGTTGACTATATAATATTAATTGTAGGTAAATGCACCTCAATATACTACTGAAATGTTGAATTGTATCAGTAAATCAATGGGTTAGTATAATTGATCTCTTTGAGAGATTACTACTGGAATTACAAAGTTGTTGCTACAGATAAAAAAAGGGACAGCTTAGCTGTTAATCTAGTGAGGTGTAATCAGTTGCTACGCTCCACCGACGACGTGTTGCATAGGGCAAATTGTTGCACGAAACGATGGGGAAGCCTAGCACCTCGGTTGGCGTCGCCTTGGTACTGAAAGGCAATTACATTGTAGAAATCTTCTACATAATAAGTAACTACAAATAAATCCTAAATCATGAGGATAACAATGGAAATTATCAGCTAATATCTGAGCAATTTAATTTATGTCAAGCACTGTAAATTTTTCTCTGGAGAAAATACTGAAATTAATCATCTATTTAGATAGTAAATTTACTTAAGACACGTACGGGATTGTATTATTTTGCATTCGGCCTAACGACTGCTAGTCTAAATGTTAACTGTGGCCACATGATAACAAACAGATAAACCTAGCTGCCGAGCCGCGTGTCCGTTGATGTGGAGACTTGAGCAATTCTTCGTCCTCCAGCTGCTGCTTGAAAGGCGTTAACTTTGGAATTGCAGATATGCTAGTCTGGGACACGGCTATTGTGCCAAATAACGTGGCACCGCTCAACTGATCGTGGGAGCGAAATAAGTAGGTCAAAACGTAGCTCTGCTACACGCTGTCAATGGCGTCCGAGTCGTGCTCTCTCGTTCTCTCGTGTCTAGTGACGCCCTCTCATCTTCCTCCTCTTCCTCATTGCGCATGCGCGGCTCTCGATAGACATCTTGAGCGTAAATGTAAATGTATATATCGCAATTGACTAAGAATGGAAGAGTTTTTTTTTTTTTTTTTTTTTTCAGGGATAATCCTGCGCGGGCCCTAAGCCTCTGGCTGGCTCACTATGTGTTGCGTGTTTCTGGTTTACTTGGGCGGAGTATGAGTATTTATGACTCGTATGGTCGCTTCAGTAAGATTTTGCCATATGTGTTTAACAACTTCTTCTGCTCTGTTGAATCTAAGTTGAAATCTTAATGGGTTTGTAACTGTGCACTGTGTTAGATAATGTTCCAGTGGTCTGTCGGGCATTTCTCCACAGTGTTGACATTTCCTCTCATCTTCCGGAACCTGTAAGCCTATTTCCCATGCACATGGGTATCCAAGCCTGATGCGATGTAAGTGCACTTCTGTTGTTCTACTGCTCCCTTTCATCAAACTAAGTGGTTCGCAGTTGGTTGAATTCTTGTACCAACCCGCAGATCCTGATGTTGCAACTGCTGTGTTGTGGTCACTGTACATCTTTTGCATTGCTCTGTTTCGAATTACTTTCTTCATCTGTGATAGACTCTGTGGTATGTAAATGTCTACATTTCTCCTCTTAGTAACAAGTTTTGCAGCTTCGTCTGCAATGTCATTTCCTATTATTCCCACATGACTTGGCACCCAGTTGATAAGTACCCGTCGGCCTTGTCGTTTGAGTGTGTGCATGAATGATAAGACATTTGTGATCAGATGGATGTTATCACATATGTGGTCTTGTTGCAAGGTTTCAATGGCGGTTCTCGAATCTGTATGTATGATAACATGTTGTCGGTGTTCAGCAAGAGCATGTTCCAAAGCCTTTTGAATGGCTAGCATCTCTGTTTGTAAAGTCGAACACCCATTTGAGAGCCTCCAACTATTTACAGAGTTTCCCGCTTTAATTGCAGCTCCGGTTTCTTGTCCCTTCTGGTCTACTGATCCATCTGTGAAGTAAGTGAAGCTGTCGGATGCCATGTTTGCTTCTATATGCATCTGTGCAATGTTACGTAGCAGATGAGGATTTGTCTGGTTCTTCTTTCCTTCAAGAGCCATAATCTTAAAGTCTGCTGGCAGAGATTCCCAAGGGGCTTGTATAACAAAGTCTGCATGTATTTCGTCGACACCCCTCTCAGTGACTGTGTTTGTCATATCGAATGTATTGATGGTGTTTATCGCACAATGGGTCCACCTGTTGCTATTGGAGGCTCTTCTGTCCAGAGTTAGTGCTCCAGTGATTATATCTTTAAGTGAACTGATTCTAGGTCTAGTCAATATCTTGGTCAGCATGCACGCAGCAATCCCTTTTACCCTTATTTCAATTGACGTTAGCTTTGTTTCTAGTCTTAGGTTCAGTATTTTAGTCCATCTGGGAGCTTCTGTTATGATTCGCAATGCATCATTTTGAAGAACCTCAACGTTTGCCCACTGACCAGGAGAAAGAGTGAGTAAGGCAGGCGCTGCATAATATGTAAAACATTCTCAACACTCAATGGAAGAGGTAATGACAAGTATTAATATCACATTAAATTCTTCTGTGATGAAATAAAATTTCTCGTAATATAAATTGGTTTATTAAAGTTGTGCAACTAATCGAGGAAATTAAGGTAAAATCATTTACATTAAAGTAATTTCTTCTAGAATGTTTAATATCAATTAAATAAAGGAGTTCCAGTAAGCAGTAGTATACTACGAAAATAAACTTATTTGTAAGTAACTATTTTTAGTAAAGGAAATGATAAACTGGACTCTTGTTATAAATCCAACTAAATGTGAAGAGAATTCATGTTACTGCCTGTCGTTCCTCACGTCGTCACTCTGACTAGGAAGAATTTGGCAGTGAATAAATCATGATAATGATTAAATCTACAAGTTAGTAATTTTAGTAACTACTTTGGTTAATACAAAGGTTGTATAAAATACAAAGATGTATAAAACTGTTGGTTATTTCCAACAGTTAACGTTGTAGCCGGTGGATTCACAGCTGTTTGTTGCACATTTGCAGCTGGGAAATAAACGTGTTGTCCATTTTCTTGTTTTCAAAACAAAAAGAAAAAAATGCAAACGAAGTATTTCAATTCAATCGCAGATCAATCGACACCAGAAATTGCACGAAAAATAAGAACAGTTAAAAAAAATAAAAAGCAATGAAAAAAGAAACAAATAAGCTATACCCACGAAATGAACAGTATGGTAAACAACACAGCTCAATTCCAATGCAACGTCACACAAAATAATTAAATCAAAATTAAAATAAATCAAAATTTAAGAAAATTCAATTTATCATTACAATCGGAAACATTGAAAATAATCGTAACATATTTTGTATTTCATGTGTTGCTCTTACGTGCAACAGATGGTGCTGTTTTCCAAAAAACGCATGTTTTTAACTGTCACAGGAGTGGCATCTAAATAGTAGGTATATAAAAACATGCACGTATTAGAATGGAACGTTGTGTCAAAATTTCAAAACAAACGGTGAAGAACTTTCAGAGATTACAGCATGTGTTGCACTTACGCCCTACAGTGGCGCTGTTTTTAAAAAAAGCAAGTTTTTTTCCTGTCACAGGTGAGGCATGTATATAGTAGGTATATAAAAACACTCGCCTATTCGAATGCAATGTTGTGTCAAAATTTCAAACCAACCGGTAAAGAGTTTTCGAAGATTTCCCTCACGTGAAAACACTCGAAAAACACAGCTTTTCAAAGAAACCATGTTTTTTTCCAGTCACAGACATGACATCTATATAGGATATCTATATAATCCTGCTCGGATGCGAATGGAACGTTGTGTGAAAATTTCAAGGCAATCGGTGAAAAACTTTCGGGGATTAGCGATTTTGAACAAACGAACATTTCCATTTTTATTTATATACTAGCAGTACCCGGTCATGCGTTGCTGTGGCTCAGCAACACATGTGCGTTGCTGAGCCACAGCAACCTTCCCTGTCCCCCAGTACTCCCCACTATTCCCCCCTCACCCATCTCCTAGGCTTCCCAACCATTCCCCACTGCACCGTCCCCTCGTCCTCCTCCCAACCATTCCCCACTCGACAATCCCCTCTTCCTTCCCACCATGTCCCACTTCCCTATTTCTTTGTCATCCCCACCATTCTCCATTCCCCCATCCCCTCGTCCCCACCATCCCAAACTTCCCCGTCCTCTCGTCCTTCCCCACCATTACCCCGTCCCTTGTCCCCTCGTCCTCCCCACCATCTCTCACTTCTGTCCCCTCGTCATCCCCACCATTCCCCTCTCCCTCGTCCGATGCCTTCTCATATGGTCTTATGTTCCCATCAGAAAAATGGGAACATCAAGCGATCTGATGTTCCTATCACTGAAATATAAGAAAAACAGGTAAAAAATTAAATGAAAATATAAATGAACTGTACTCACGAAATGAACGGTATGGTAAACAACTCAGCTTAATTCCAATGCAATTCACAGAAAATAATGAAATCAAAATGAAAATAAATCAAAATCTATGAAAATTCAATTTATCAGTGCAATCAGAAGCACTGAAATGGAATTGTAACAAATTTAGTACAACATGTGTGATGCACTTATATGCAACAGATGGCGCTGTTTTTTAAGAAGAGCATAGTTTTACCTGTTACAGGTGTGGCATTTTTTACTTAAGCTTACGAAACTATCGGTATGATAAACAACACAGCTCAATTCTAACACAATATCACACAAAATATTTCAATAAAAACTTTAATAAATCGAAAGCTATGAAAATAAAATTTATCAGTGCTATCGGAAACATTGAAATGGAATTAGTGACATATTTAGTATAGCATCTTGCTATTATGTGTAACAGATGGCGCTGTTAAAAAAAAAAACGCATGTTTTTACCTGTCACAGGAGTGGCATCTATATAGTAGGCATATAAAAAACTTGCCTATTCGAATGCAACGTTGAGTCAAAGTTTCAAAGCAATCGGTAAAAAGGTTTCGAAGATTTTCCTAGCATCAAAAACACAGATTTTCAGAAAAGCATGTTTTTTTACCGTCACAGACGTGACATCTATATAGAATGTATATAAAATCCTGGCCAGATGCGAATGGAACGTTGTGTGAAAATTTCAAAGCAATTGGTGGAGAACTTTCGGAGATTAGCGATTTTGAACAAACGAACATTTCCATTTTTATTTATATTCTAGCAGTACCCGGTCACCCGTTGCTGTGGCTCAGCAACGCATGTGCGTTGCTGAGCCACAGCAACCTTCCCTGTCCCCCAGTCCTCCCCACCAATCCCCCCTTCACCCGTCTCCTCGTCTTCCCAACCATTCCCCACCATCCCCTTGTCCTCCCCACCATTCCCCACTCCACCATCCCCTCTTTCTTCCTCCCATGCCCCCACTCCCTTGTCCCTTTGCCCTCCCCACCATTCTCCATTACCCCATTCCTTTGTCCCCACCATCCCAAACTCAGTCGTCCCCTCGTCCTTCCCCACCATTTCCCCCTCCCTTGTCCCCTTGTCATCCCCACCATTCCCCACTCCCTCATCTGATGCCTTCCCAAATGGTCTTATGTTCCCTCTGAAAATTGGGAACATCAAGTAATCTGTTGTTCCCATCACTGAAATATAAGAAAATCAGGTAAAAAAATCAATGAAAATATAAATGAACTATACTCACGAAATGAACGGTATGTAAACTACACAGCTCAATTCCAAGGCAATTCATTCAAAATAATTATATCAAAATGAAAAAAAAAATCAAAATCTATGAAAATTCAATTAATCAATGCAATCAGAAACATTGAAATGGAATTGTAACATACGTAGTATTTCATGTGAGTTGCTCTTACATGCAACAGATGGCATTGTTTTTCAAGAAAAGTATAATTTTACCTGTCACAGGTGTGGCATCTATACTTATACTTACGAAATGAATGGTATGGTAAACAATACAGCTCAATTCCAACACAATGTCACATAAAATAATTCAATAAAAATAAAATAAATCGACATCAATGAAAATAAAATTTATCAATGAAATCGGAAACCTTGAAATGGAGTTCGTGACACATTTAGTATAGCGAGCATGTTGTTATTATGTGCAACAGATGGCGCTATTTTTAAAAAACGCATGTTTTTACTTGTCACAAGGGTAGCATATATATAGTAGGTATATAAAAAGACGCGCCTATTATAATGCAACGTTGTGTCAAAACTTCAAAGCAGTCGGTGAAGAACTTTACGAGATTACAGCGTGTGTTGCTCTTACGTCCAACAGATGGCGCTGTTTTTACAAAAAAGCCTGTTTTTTTCCAGTCACAGGTTAGGCATGTAGTAGTTAGGCATTATATATAGTAGATATACAAAAAGACGCTCCTATTCGAATGCAACGTTATGTCAAAATTTCAAAGCAATCGGTAAGGAGGTTTCGAATATTTCTCTCATTTCAAAAACACATGAAAAATACAGTGTTTCAGATAAAGCATGTTTTTTTTACCGTCACAGACGTGACATCTATATAGTATGTATATATAAACCTGCTCGGATGCAAATGGAACATTGTGTGAAAATTTCAAAGCAATCGGTGATGAACTTTCGGAGATTTGCGATTTTGAACAAATGAACATTTCCATATATATTTTTATATAGATATATAATGTATAATATATATATATAAATATATATATATATATATATATATATATATATATATATATATATATATATATATATATATATATAAATGTCGTACCTAGTAGCCAGAACGCACTTCTCAGCCTACTATGCAAGGCCCAATTTGCCTAATAAGCCAAGTTTTCATGAATTAATATATTTTCTCTAATTTTTTCTTATGAAATAATAAAGCTACCCATTTCATTATGTATAAGGTCAATTTTTCGTTATTGGAGTTAAAATTAACGTAGGTATATGACCGAACCTAACCAACCCTACCTAACCTAACCTAACCTATCTCTATAGGTTAGGTTAGGTTAGGTAGCCGAAAAAGTTAGGTTAGGTTAGGTTAGGTAGGTTAGGTAGTCGAAAAACAATTAATTCATGAAAACTTGGCTTACTAGGCAAATTGGGCCTTGCATAGTAGGCCTAGAAGTGCATTCTGGCTACTAGGTACGACATATATATATATATATATATATATATATATATATATATATATATATATATATATATATATATATATATATATATATATATATGTCGTACCTAGTAGCCAGAACGCACTTCTCAGCCTACTATGCAAGGCCCAATTTGCCTAATAAGCCAAGTTTTCATGAATTAATACATTTTCTCTAATTTTTTTCTTATGAAATGATAAAGCTACCCATTTCATTATGTATGAGGTCAATTTTTTTTAATGGAGTTAAAATTAACGTAGATATATGACCGAACCTAACCAACCCTACCTAACCTAACCTACACTATCTTTATAGGTTAGGTTCGGTTAGGTAGCAGAAAAAGTTAGGTTAGGTTAGGTTAGGTAGGTTAGGTAGTCGAAAAAACATTAATTCACGAAAACTTGGTTTATTAGGCAAATCGGGCCTTGCATAGTAGGCTGAGAAGTGCGTTCTGGCTACTAGGTACGACATATATATATATATATATATATATATATATATATATATATATATATATATATATATATATATATATATATATATATATATATATATATATGTCGTACCTAGTAGCCAGAACGCACTTCTCGGCCTACTATACAAAGCCCTATTTGCCTAATAAGCCAAGTTTTCTTGAATTAACATATTTTTTCTAATTTTTTTCTTATGAAATGATAAAGCTACCCATTTCATTATGTATGAGATCAATTTTTTTTATTGGAGTTAAAATTAACGTAGATATATGACCGAACCTAACCAACCCTACCTAACCTAACCAAACCTATCTTTATAGGTTAGGTTAGGTTAGGTAGCCTAAAAAGCTAAGTTAGGTTAGGTTAGGTAGGTTAGGTAGTCGAAAAACAATTAATTCATGAAAACTTGGCTTATTAGGCAAATCGGGCCTTGCATAGTAGGCCGAAAAGTGCGTTCTGGCTACTAGGTACGACATATATATATATATATATATATATATATATATATATATATATATATATATATATATATATATATATATATATATATATATATATATATATTAGTATATTTTGGTAGCAGTCTTTCCTGTAGACATATATTATTAAATATGACCGAAAAAGTAAGATTAATAATTCTAACACGAATTTTCTCAATCTTTCGTACATTTCTTTTCACTGTTGGAGGTAAATAAAAAATCAATTCTCCAAAATTCATTTTTATTTCTAGTCTGACGCGACACGAGCGCGTTTCGTAAAACTTATTACATTTTCAAAGACTTTAGTTCACAAATACACCACTGAATAGAACTTACGCATCTTCGATTTTATATCTACATTTGAGTGAGGTGGAAGGGGTGATGTGGCATTAACACAAGACAGAACAAAATGTGGCATTAATAGGGTATTAATTTCATCAACACAAGACAGAACAAGAGTATTAATAGGGTATTAATTTCATCAACACAAGACAGAACAAGAGTATTAATAGGGTATTAATTTCATCAACACAAGACAGAACACGAAACAATGGATATTGAATAGAAGTGTTTGTAAAAACCCTATTGGTCCATATTTCTTGATGCTTCTATATTGGAGCGGAGTCTTGAGGTGGGTAGAATATAGTTGTGCAATAATTGGCTGTTGATTGCTGGTGTTGACTTCTTGATGTGTAGTGCCTCGCAAACGTCAAGCCGCCTGCTATCGCTGTATCTATCGATGATTTCTGTGTTGTTTACTAGGATTTCTCTGGCGATGGTTTGGTTGTGGGAAGAGATTATATGTTCTTTAATGGATATGTTGCTTATGCATCGTTAAACGCCTAGAAAGAGATGTTGTTGTCTTGCCTATATACTGGGTTTTTTGGAGCTTACAGTCCCCAAGAGGGCATTTGAAGGCATAGACGACGTTAGTCTCTTTTAAAGCGTTCTGCTTTGTGTCTGGAGAGTTTCTCATGAGTAGGCTGGCCGTTTTTCTGGTTTTATAGTAAATCGTCAGTTGTATCCTCTGATTTTTGACTGTAGGGATAACGTTTCTATTAACAATATCTTTCAGGACCCTTTCCTCCGTTTTATGAGCTGTGGAAAAGAAGTTCCTGTAAAATAGTCTAATAGGGGGTATAGGTGTTGTGTTAGTTGTCTCTTCAGAGGTTGCATGGCTTTTCACTTTCCTTCTTATGATGTCTTCGACGAAACCATTGGAGAAGCCGTTATTGACTAGGACCTGCCTTACCCTACAGAGTTCGTCGACTTGCTTCCATTCTGAGCTGTGGCTGAGAGCACGGTCGACATATGCGTTAACAACACTCCTCTTGTACCTGTCTGGGCAGTCGCTGTTGGCATTTAGGCACATTCCTATGTTTGTTTCCTTAGTGTAAACTGCAGTGTGGAAACCTCCGCCCTTTTCCATGACTGTTACATCTAGAAAGGGCAGCTTCCCATCCTTTTCCATCTCGTAAGTGAAACGCAGCACGGAACTCTGCTCAAATGCCTCCTTCAGCTCCTGCAGATGTCTGACATCAGGTACCTGTGTAAAAATGTCGTCAACATACCTGCAGTATATGGCCGGTTTCAAGTTCATGTCGACTAAGACTTTTTGCTCGATGGTACCCATGTAGAAGTTTGCAAACAGGACACCTAGGGGAGAACCCATGGCGACCCCATCTACTTGCTTATACATGTGCCCATCCGGGCTCAAGAAGGGTGCCTCTTTAGTACAAGCTTGGAGTAGTTTCCTCAGAATATTTTCTGGTATGTCAAGAGGAGTACAGGCTGGATCACGATACACTCTGTCGGCTATCATTCCGATTGTCTCGTCCACAGGTACGTTGGTAAACAGCGATTCTACGTCCAACGAGGCTCTTATCCCTGTGGCCCGTGTGCCCCGCAGTAAGTCAACAAATTCCTTTGGAGACTTCAGGCTGAAGGCGCAAGGAACATAAGGAGTCAGCAGGCCGTTGAGTCGCTTCGCCACTCTGTACGTGGGTGTGGGTATCTGGCTAATGATTGGCCGAAGTGGGTTTCCAGGCTTGTGTGTCTTGACATTTCCATACGCATATCCAGGTTTATATTCCCCAATGATCTTTGGCAGGTGGAGTCCGGATTTCTTGGCGTTCACAGTTTCGATCAGTTTGTTGACCTTTGCTTTTAATTCGGCTGTAGTGTCCTTCGTTACCCTTTGGAACTTAGTTTGGTCAGAGAGTATGATGTTCATTTTCGCCAGATATTCGTCTTTTTTAAGAATGACATATATTGGCGACTTGTCACCTCTCCTGACAACTATCTCCTTGTTCTCACGAAGGCTTTTAGCTGCCGCTTTAAGCTCGGGGGACAGTATGGTGCTTCTGTAATTGCCTCGATTCTTTCCTCCTTCTGGAATTGCCATAGGTCCTCCATAGGTCCTTTTTCGGTCATATTTAATAATATATGTCTACAGGAAAGACTGCTACCAAAATATACTAATATTAAAGCGCACGACCCAGCAGCAAGAAATCAAGCCTTCACGATAAAATATCGCCAGGATCTGATTCGTGATCAGATATACAAGGCAGAGAATGAAATCAAAGACAACAAAATGCAACTACTTCATGCTACAAACGAGTGGAGAAATAGCAACATCGACGATAGTATCCGTACCCGCATTGAACAACACCTCGACATCCTCACAGACCGACATCACCTCAGCACTGAAACAAGGATTATCAAGAAACTAACAACATTATATGGAGGACCTATGGCAATTCCACGACCAAGAGATGGCTTCCTGAACCTTGCAGGAATTAACCTCACTGAGGACCAAGTCACTCTCCTAAATCTGGGCATAAACTGTCATGTTATGTCCAGACCGAGTGAGATGGCCCGGAAAGTAGAGTTGGAAATTCTGTTGGACGACATATTCGACCTCGAGACACAAAAGAAGGTCACTACCAAAGATACCTTACAAGCAGAACTTATTGCAGAAGGAGGAAAGAATCGAGGCAATTACAGAAGCACCATACTGTCCCCCGAGCTTAAAGCGGCAGCTAAAAGCCTTCGTGAGAACAAGGAGATAGTTGTCAGGAGAGGTGACAAGTCGCCAATATATGTCATTCTTAAAAAAGACGAATATCTGGCGAAAATGAACATCATACTCTCTGACCAAACTAAGTTCCAAAGGGTAACGAAGGACACTACAGCCGAATTAAAAGCAAAGGTCAACAAACTGATCGAAACTGTGAACGCCAAGAAATCCGGACTCCACCTGCCAAAGATCATTGGGGAATATAAACTTGGATATGCGTATGGAAATGTCAAGACACACAAGCCTGGAAACCCACTTCGGCCAATCATTAGCCAGATACCCACACCCACGTACAGAGTGGCGAAGCGACTCAACGGCCTGCTGACTCCTTATGTTCCTTGCGCCTTCAGCCTGAAGTCTCCAAAGGAATTTGTTGACTTACTGCGGGGCACACGGGCCACAGGGATAAGAGCCTCGTTGGACGTAGAATCGCTGTTTACCAACGTACCTGTGGACGAGACAATCGGAATGATAGCCGACAGAGTGTATCGTGATCCAGCCTGTACTCCTCTTGACATACCAGAAAATATTCTGAGGAAACTACTCCAAGCTTGTACTAAAGAGGCACCCTTCTTGAGCCCGGATGGGCACATGTATAAGCAAGTAGATGGGGTCGCCATGGGTTCTCCCCTAGGTGTCCTGTTTGCAAACTTCTACATGGGTACCATCGAGCAAAAAGTCTTAGTCGACATGAACTTGAAACCGGCCATATACTGCAGGTATGTTGACGACATTTTTACACAGGTACCTGATGTCAGACATCTGCAGGAGCTGAAGGAGGCATTTGAGCAGAGTTCCGTGCTGCGTTTCACTTACGAGATGGAAAAGGATGGGAAGCTGCCCTTTCTAGATGTAACAGTCATGGAAAAGGGCGGAGGTTTCCACACTGCAGTTTACACTAAGGAAACAAACATAGGAATGTGCCTAAATGCCAACAGCGACTGCCCAGACAGGTACAAGAGGAGTGTTGTTAACGCATATGTCGACCGTGCTCTCAGCCACAGCTCAGAATGGAAGCAAGTCGACGAAGAACTCTGTAGGGTAAGGCAGGTCCTAGTCAATAACGGCTTCTCCAATGGTTTCGTCGAAGACATCATAAGAAGGAAAGTGAAAAGCCATGCAACCTCTGAAGAGACAACTAACACAACACCTATACCCCCTATTAGACTATTTTACAGGAACTTCTTTTCCACAGCTCATAAAACGGAGGAAAGGGTCCTGAAAGATATTGTTAATAGAAACGTTATCCCTACAGACAAAAATCAGAGGATACAACTGACGATTTACTATAAAACCAGAAAAACGGCCAGCCTACTCATGAGAAACTCTCCAGACACAAAGCA
Organism: Procambarus clarkii; assembly: GCF_040958095.1. Lineage (NCBI taxonomy): Eukaryota > Metazoa > Arthropoda > Malacostraca > Decapoda > Cambaridae > Procambarus > Procambarus clarkii. Next base: position 33,040,457 of record NC_091195.1, read on the forward strand.
GAACGCTTTAAAAGAGACTAACGTCGTCTATGCCTTCAAATGCCCTCTTGGGGACTGTAAGCTCCAAAAAACCCAGTATATAGGCAAGACAACAACATCTCTTTCTAGGCGTTTAACGATGCATAAGCAACATATCCATTAAAGAACATATAATCTCTTCCCACAACCAAACCATCGCCAGAGAAATCCTAGTAAACAACACAGAAATCATCGATAGATACAGCGATAGCAGGCGGCTTGACGTTTGCGAGGCACTACACATCAAGAAGTCAACACCAGCAATCAACAGCCAATTATTGCACAACTATATTCTACCCACCTCAAGACTCCGCTCCAATATAGAAGCATCAAGAAATATGGACCAATAGGCTTTCTACAAACACTTCTATTCAATATCCATTGTTTCGTGTTCTGCCTTGTGTTGATGAAATTAATACCCTATTAATACTCTTGTTCTGTCTTGTGTTGATGAAATTAATACCCTATTAATGCCACATTTTGTTCTGTCTTGTGTTAATGCCACATCACCCCTTCCACCTCACTCAAATGTAGATATAAAATCGGAGATGCGTAAGTTCTATTCAGTTGTGTATTTGTGAACTAAAGTCTTTGAAACTGTAATAAGTTTTACGAAACGCGCTCGTGTCGCGTCAGACTAGAAATAAAAAGGAATTTTGGAGAATTGATTTTTGATTTACCTCCAACAGTGAAAAGAAATGTTCGAAAGATTGAGAAAATTCGTGTTAGAATTATTAATCTTACTTTTTCGGTCATATTTAATAATATATATATATATATATATATATATATATATATATATATATATATATATATATATATATATATATATATATATATATATATATATATGTCGTACCTAGTAGCCAGAACGCACTTCTCAGCCTACTATGCAAAGCCCGATTTGCCTAATAAGCCAAGTTTTCACGAATTAATTGTTTTTCGACTACCTAACCTACCTAACCTAACCTAACCTAACTTTTTCGGCCACCTAACCTAACCTAACCTATAAAGATAGGTTAGGTTAGGTTAGGTAGGGTTGGTTAGGTTCGGTCATATATCTACGTTAATTTTAACTCCAATAAAAAAAATTGACCTCATACATAAATAAGTGGGTAGCTTTATCATTTCATAAGAAACAAAATAGAGAAAATATATTAATTCATGAAAACTTGGCTTATTAGGCAAATTGGGCCTTGCATAGTAGGCTCAGAAGTGAGTTCTGGCTACTAGGTACGACATATATATATATATATATATATATATATATATATATATATATATATATATATATATATATATATATATATATTGTGGAGGGAACCACATTCAAAATGATGCCCGGAAATATTTCTTATGTTAACTGCTCCTGATTGGTAGGCGACAGTCCGACGCCGTGCATCTGCGCATCACCCACGCCCGGAGGAGAGAGAGGGCAGAGAAGAACCGCACCGTACCGAAGACACACCTGTTAGTGACGCCTCCTGGACACGGGACACCCAACACCTCGTATTGGCCACCTACCACTGGACCTCGGCCATCCTCGCCCCTGAGAAGCCGTCGTATTGCTTCAGCTCTCCCAGAGAAGACTCCAGCTCAAGGTGAGCAACTGTTTTCCCCGTTTTCTACCCATTTCTGTGTATGTTGATTACCACGTGGTCGGTCGGCCATAACTCCTAGGCGACCGCCTCCACACTGGCGCAGTGAGTAATCGGCCTACACGGTGATCAAGAGGACCTCGCCACGCTGTACGCATCATTATCCTGCTGACTTTGAGACGGCATGTTCAACATCACAGTAAAATTTACGTTCGTCGGTTGCTCTTTAGATGTTCTCCAGTTTGCTAAGACTTGATTTATGCTTACCAGCTGCGTTGTTTGAGATATTGTGGTTCCTGATTCCAGTATCTCTGCTTTATTTCTCATTTCTTGCATTTCCCTGTGATTTTATATACTTCGTCATATCTCGGGTCCTGATTCAAGAGTGTTCTACAACCCCCATTTATCCAGCAAGTTTCTCGACGTTAGATTCATTTCCCATGTTTTTTGCCGTCTTTGCAGTATCAATTTTCTCCATTTTAGGCAATTTTCTCTTTTTTTGTCAATTTTGGTGAATATTCATTGTTCTCAAGACGACGCCATCACCTAGCCAAGTCACCGCTATACTTGTTCCTACATGCTGCCGGCCCGCACCCACCTATTTGCGTCTGCTCCACCAGTTGGCATCCGCCCCACCAGTCGGTGTTCCAACCTACCACTAAGGTTGTACCCTCAGTTTTCTTTGCATTTACTATTTTTCTCGATATTCTACACCAAACTTCAGAGTTTTCGGCAATTTTTGTTGTTATAATCGGCGTGAGGAGGAAGTTACCAACTCACGGATTCAGCCCCTTCGTTCACGAGCGTATCCGGGCTCAGTGTTATTGTTTACTCACGGTCGTGAAAGACCCCAGTGGCTTCAGCTATACAAAAGTGTTTGTTGCAACTCGCTGGGCTATATTATACTTTGGCTGCACGAACTTTCCTTATATATATGACTCTAGGGAGACATTTGTGTCAAGAAAATTAGTGCTGGTGTACTTAGAACCCGAGAAAAGGTAACCATATTCTTGAGGTTATCTTGAGATGATTTCGGGGCTCTTTAGTGTCCCCGCGGCCCGGTCCTCGACCAGGCCGCCACCCCCCAGGAAGCAGCCCGTGACAGCTAACTAACACCCAGGTACCTATTTTATTGCTAGGTAACAGGGGCATAGGGTGAAAGAAACTCTGCCCATTGTTTCTCGCCGGCGCCTGGGATCGAACCCAGGACCAGAGGATCACAAGTCCAGCGTGCTGTCCGCTCGGTCGACCGGCTATTTCTTCCCTGGGAACACCATTGAGCTTATCCATTCACCTGAAATACATGTGTTGTTCTTTAATAGGTGCATGAACTTTTAACTGTATACCCATGGATAAATATAGATGTTAGTGCATAAACTTAATTTTCAGTAAAATTGGATACATGTACTTGAAACACTTAGGTGAACAATACTGATATATATTAGTTAAGTGAAAAATACTGTGGAATTTCCAATTGAAATATTGAAACTTGAAACGTTGTGGTTTGCAAATATCCACTTTTTAGGGGAACATGACAGTATGAGACGTTTCTACAAGTGACCAGTGAAAAATAGAAATAAGTGATACGGGTTCTTACCTCACATACACTTGTAAGAGTGCAATATATGTTTACATCCTAGATTTAAGTATATGATCAAGTGTACGAACTTACGATTATCCAGTCCTCCTGAGTGTTCACGACCATACCAAGTGTCGCCCAATTTTGAAATTTTTGGGTGGGGGTATCATTGGGGTCAGGTAACCCTAAGTATTGGGGCCACCCTGTTTTTTCTTCAATTCTTTGGACATTGAATACAGTGAATGGTTACCTCAAACATACTGAATAATTCTTAAGCGGCACCTGCTTTCATTAGTTACAGACTTGGAAGCAGAGTACTATTCTTGACCATCCCTAGAATTAAGGCCTATTCCCTGACGTGTCTTATTTTTATTCATTGCCGGTTTACTTTGGCTGTGAACGTACAATTTGTAAAAGACTAGTTCTGAGCAGCGAAAAACGGCAAAATATTGCCTAATTCGATGATATTTTGTTTAAATCACATAAAGGAAAAGGGAATGATAAACGTCAAAATACTGCTAAATTCGATGATGGTTAGTACGAAACAAAATGCAAGAAAACTTGCTTAAAATGCAATATTATGCGGAAATCTGAGATATGAAGGCCAAATCACATATCGTGATACTACATGAAATAGTATCGAAATATTGGTAAAAATGAATATATTTACGTAATATCAAACTACATGAAAACGTGAAAAAATCACTATTATTCCAAATTTGTGGATTTTAACTTCGAATCATAGAGCGAGGTTTCGTATTATTTAGATCCAACAAAAGACATATGACAATGTTGTTTCCAATACAAATGATAAAAATCAATGTGTTTTCATTAGAATTAACTAAAATGTTCCTGATTTTCCGTTTGTATTACCGATGGAAGATGTACACGTAAAATCGCTCTATTCCGGCTGAAACGTCGATATATGCAATAAAAACCGAACTTCTCCCCTTTTCAATATCTTACTCAGTATTTTAACGAGAAACAAATAGATGATTGAAAATGAAGTATTTAAGGTTATTATCTAATCAGTTATGAATTTGTATCATTTTTATCGTATATTTAATGAATTAATAACAATAAACTGGAAATTTACAAAACGTGGAAAAACTGCAAAATATTGCCTAATTCGATGATATTTTGTTTATATCACATAGAGGAAAAAGGAGATGATAAACGTCAAAATATTAATAAATTCGATGATTTTTAGTACGAAACAAAATGCAAGAAAACTTGCTTTAAATGCAATATTATGCGATATTCTGAGATTTGAAGGCCAAATCACATATCGTGATACTACATGAAATAGTATCGAAATATTGGTAAATATGAATATATTTACGTAATTTAAAACTACATGAAAAACGTGAAAAAAGTCACTATTATACCAAATTTAAGGATTTTAACTTCGAATCATAAAGCGAGGTTTCGTATTATTTAGATCCAAGAAAAGGCATATGACAATGTTGTTTCCAATACAAATGATAAAAATCAATTTGTTTTCATTAGAATTAACTAAAATGTTCCTGATTTTCCGTTTATATTACCGATGGAAGATGTACACGTAAAACCGCTCTATTCCGGCTGAAACGTCGATATATGCAATAAAAACAGAACTGCTCCCCTTTTCAATATCTTACTCAGTATTTCAACGAGAAACAAATAGATGATTGAAAATGAAGTATTTAGGGTTATTATCTAATCAATTATATGTTTGTATCATTTTTATCGTATATTTAATGAATTATCAACAATAAACTGGAAATTCACAAAAACGTGGAAAAAAACAGCAAAATATTGCCTAATTCGATGATATTTTGTCTAAATCACATAAAGGAAAAGGGGGATGATAAACGTCAAAATATTGCTAAATTCGATGATACGAAACAAAAATGCAAGAAAACTTGCTTAAAATGCAATATTATGCGAAAATCTGAGATATGAAGGCCAAATCACATATCGTGATACGACATGAAATAGTATCGAAATATTGGTAAAAATGAATATATTTACGTAATATCAAACTACATGAAAACGTGAAAAAATCACTATTATTCCAAATTTGTGGATTTTAACTTCGAATCATAGAGCGAGGTTTCGTATTATTTAGATCCAACAAAAGACATATGACAATGTTGTTTCCAATACAAATGATAAAAATCAATGTGTTTTCATTAGAATTAACTAAAATGTTCCTGATTTTCCGTTTGTATTACCGATGGAAGATGTACACGTAAAATCGCTCTATTCCGGCTGAAACGTCGATATATGCAATAAAAACCGAACTTCTCCCCTTTTCAATATCTTACTCAGTATTTTAACGAGAAACAAATAGATGATTGAAAATGAAGTATTTAAGGTTATTATCTAATCAGTTATGAATTTGTATCATTTTTATCGTATATTTAATGAATTAATAACAATAAACTGGAAATTTACAAAACGTGGAAAAACTGCAAAATATTGCCTAATTCGATGATATTTTGTTTATATCACATAGAGGAAAAAGGAGATGATAAACGTCAAAATATTACTAAATTCGATGATTTTTAGTACGAAACAAAATGCAAGAAAACTTGCTTTAAATGCAATATTATGCGATATTCTGAGATTTGAAGGCCAAATCACATATCGTGATACTACATGAAATAGTATCGAAATATTGGTAAATATGAATATATTTACGTAATTTAAAACTACATGAAAAACGTGAAAAAAGTCACTATTATACCAAATTTAAGGATTTTAACTTCGAATCATAAAGCGAGGTTTCGTATTATTTAGATCCAAGAAAAGGCATATGACAATGTTGTTTCCAATACAAATGATAAAAATCAATTTATTTTCATTAGAATTAACTAAAATGTTCCTGATTTTCCGTTTATATTACCGATGGAAGATGTACACGTAAAACCGCTCTATTCCGGCTGAAACGTCGATATATGCAATAAAAACAGAACTGCTCCCCTTTTCAATATCTTACTCAGTATTTCAACGAGAAACAAATAGATGATTGAAAATGAAGTATTTAGGGTTATTATCTAATCAATTATATGTTTGTATCATTTTTATCGTATATTTAATGAATTATCAACAATAAACTGGAAATTCACAAAAACGTGGAAAAAAACAGCAAAATATTGCCTAATTCGATGATATTTTGTCTAAATCACATAAAGGAAAAGGGGATGATAAACGTCCAAATATTGCTAAATTCGATGATACGAAACAAAAATGCAAGAAAACTTGCTTAAAATGCAATATTATGCGAAAATCTGAGATATGAAGGCCAAATCACATATCGTGATACTACATGAAATAGTATCGAAATATTGGTAAAAATTAATATATTTACGTAATATCAAACTACATGAAAACGTGAAAAAATCACTATTATTCCATATTTGTGGATTTTAACTTCGAATCATAGAGCGAAGTATTATTTAAATCCAACAAAAGACATATGACAATGTTGTTTCCAAGACAAATGATAAAAATCAATGTGTTTTCATTAGAATTAACTGAAATGATCCTGATTTTCCGTTTATATTACTGATGGAAGATGTACACGTAAAACCGCACTATTCCGGCTGAAACGTCGATATATGCTATAAAAACCGAACTTCTCCCCTTTTCAATATCTTACTCAGTATTTTAACGAGAAACAAATAGATGATTGAAAATGAAGTATTTAAGGTTATTATCTAATCAATTATGTGTTTGTATCATTTTTATCGTATATTTAATGAATTAATAACAATAAACAGAAAATTTACAAAAACGTGGAAAAACTGCAAAATATTGCCTAATTTGATGATATTTTGTTTAAATCACATAAAGGAAAAAGGAGATGATAAACGTCAAAATATTATTAAATTCGATGATTTATAGTACGAAACAAAATGCAAGAAAACCCACTTAGAATGCAATATTATGCGAAATTCTGAGATATGAAGGCCAAATCACATATCGTGATACTACATGAAAGAGTATCGAAATATTGGTAAAAATGAATATATTTACGTAATATCAAAATACATGAAAAACGTGAAAAAAGTCACTATTATTCCAAATTTGAGGTTTTAACTTCGAATCATAAAGCGAGGTTTCGTATTATTTAGATCCAAGAAAAGACATATGACAATGTTGTTTCCAATACAAATGATAAAAATCAATGTGTTTTAATTAGAATGAACTAAAATGTTCCTGATTTTCCGTTTATATTACTGATGGAATATTTACACGTAAAACCGCACAAATCCGGCTGAAACGTCGATATATGCAATAAAAACCGAACTTCTCCCCTTTTCAATATCTTACTCAGTATTTCAACGAGAAACAAATAGATGATTGAAGATGAAGTGTTTAAGTTTATTATCTAATTAATTACGTGTTTTGCATCATTTTTATCGTATATATAATGAATTAATACCAATAAACTGAAAATTCACAAAAACGTGGAAAAACGACAAAATATTGCCTAATTTGATGATATTTTGTTTAAATCACATAAAGGAAAAGGGGATGATAAACGTCAAAATATTACTAAATTCGATGATTTTTAGTACGAAACAAAATGCAAGAAAACTTGCTTAAAATGCAATATTATGCGATATTCTGAGATTTGAAGGCCATATCACATATCGTGATACTACATGAAATAGTATCGAAATATTGGTAAAATTGAATATATTTACGTAATATAAAACTGCATGAAAAACGTGAAAAAAGTCACTATTATACCAAATTTGAGGATTTTAACTTCGAATCACAAAGCGAGGTTTCGTATTATTTAGATCCAAGAAAAGGCATGTGACAATGTTGTTTCCAATACAAATGATAAAAATCAATGTGTTTTCATTAGAATTAACTAAAATGTTCCTGATTTTCCGTTTGTATTACCGATGGAAGATGTACACGTAAAATCGCTCTATTCCGGCTGAAACGTCGATATATGCAATAAAAACCGAACTTCTCCCCTTTTCAATATCTTACTCAGTATTTCAACGAGAAACAAATAGATGATTGAAAATGAAGTATTTAGGGTTATTATCTAATCAATTATATGTTTGTATCATTTTTATCGTATATTTAATGAATTATCAACAATAAACTGGAAATTCACAAAAACGTGGAAAAAAACAGCAAAATATTGCCTAATTCGATGATATTTTGTCTAAATCACATAAAGGAAAAGGGGATGATAAACGTCAAAATATTGCTAAATTCGATGATACGAAACAAAAATGCAAGAAAACTTGCTTAAAATGCAATATTATGCGAAAATCTGAGATATGAAGGCCAAATCACATATCGTGATACTACATGAAATAGTATCGAAATATTGGTAAAAATTAATATATTTACGTAATATCAAACTACATGAAAACGTGAAAAAATCACTATTATTCCATATTTGTGGATTTTAACTTCGAATCATAGAGCGAAGTATTATTTAAATCCAACAAAAGACATATGACAATGTTGTTTCCAAGACAAATGATAAAAATCAATGTGTTTTCATTAGAATTAACTGAAATGATCCTGATTTTCCGTTTATATTACTGATGGAAGATGTACACGTAAAACCGCTCTATTCCGGCTGAAACGTCGATATATGCTATAAAAACCGAACTTCTCCCCTTTTCAATATCTTACTCAGTATTTTAACGAGAAACAAATAGATGATTGAAAATGAAGTATTTAAGGTTATTATCTAATCAATTATGTGTTTGTATCATTTTTATCGTATATTTAATGAATTAATAACAATAAACAGAAAATTTACAAAAACGTGGAAAAACTGCAAAATATTGCCTAATTTGATGATATTTTGTTTAAATCACATAAAGGAAAAAGGAGATGATAAACGTCAAAATATTATTAAATTCGATGATTTATAGTACGAAACAAAATGCAAGAAAACCCACTTAGAATGCAATATTATGCGAAATTCTGAGATATGAAGGCCAAATCACATATCGTGATACTACATGAAAGAGTATCGAAATATTGGTAAAAATGAATATATTTACGTAATATCAAAATACATGAAAAACGTGAAAAAAGTCACTATTATTCCAAATTTGAGGTTTTAACTTCGAATCATAAAGCGAGGTTTCGTATTATTTAGATCCAAGAAAAGACATATGACAATGTTGTTTCCAATACAAATGATAAAAATCAATGTGTTTTAATTAGAATGAACTAAAATGTTCCTGATTTTCCGTTTATATTACTGATGGAATATTTACACGTAAAACCGCACAAATCCGGCTGAAACGTCGATATATGCAATAAAAACCGAACTTCTCCCCTTTTCAATATCTTACTCAGTATTTCAACGAGAAACAAATAGATGATTGAAGATGAAGTGTTTAAGTTTATTATCTAATTAATTACGTGTTTTGCATCATTTTTATCGTATATATAATGAATTAATACCAATAAACTGAAAATTCACAAAAACGTGGAAAAACGACAAAATATTGCCTAATTTGATGATATTTTGTTTAAATCACATAAAGGAAAAGGGGATGATAAACGTCAAAATATTACTAAATTCGATGATTTTTAGTACGAAACAAAATGCAAGAAAACTTGCTTAAAATGCAATATTATGCGATATTCTGAGATTTGAAGGCCATATCACATATCGTGATACTACATGAAATAGTATCGAAATATTGGTAAAATTGAATATATTTACGTAATATAAAACTGCATGAAAAACGTGAAAAAAGTCACTATTATACCAAATTTGAGGATTTTAACTTCGAATCACAAAGCGAGGTTTCGTATTATTTAGATCCAAGAAAAGGCATGTGACAATGTTGTTTCCAATACAAATGATAAAAATCAATGTGTTTTCATTAGAATTAACTAAAATGTTCCTGATTTTCCGTTTGTATTACCGATGGAAGATGTACACGTAAAATCGCTCTATTCCGGCTGAAACGTCGATATATGCAATAAAAACCGAACTTCTCCCCTTTTCAATATCTTACTCAGTATTTTAACGAGAAACAAATAGATGATTGAAAATGAAGTATTTAAGGTTATTATCTAATCAGTTATGAGTTTGTATCATTTTTATCGTATATTTAATGAATTAATAACAATAAACTGGAAATTTACAAAACGTGGAAAAACTGCAAAATATTGCCTAATTCGATGATATTTTGTTTATATCACATAAAGGAAAAAGGAGATGATAAACGTCAAAATATTACTAAATTCGATGATTTTTAGTACGAAACAAAATGCAAGAAAACTTGCTTAAAATGCAATATTATGCGATATTCTGAGATTTGAAGGCCAAATCACATATCGTGATACTACATGAAATAGTATCGAAATATTGGTAAAAATGAATATATTTACGTAATTTAAAACTACATGAAAAACGTGAAAAAAGTCACTATTATACCAAATTTAAGGATTTTAAGTTCGAATCATAAAGCGAGGTTTCGTATTATTTAGATCCAAGAAAAGGCATATGACAATGTTGTTTCCAATACAAATGATAAAAATCAATTTGTTTTCATTAGAATTAACTAAAATGTTCCTGATTTTCCGTTTATATTACCGATGGAAGATGTACACGTAAAACCGCTCTATTCCGGCTGAAACGTCGATATATGCAATAAAAACAGAACTTCTCCCCTTTTCAATATCTTACTCAGTATTTCAACGAGAAACAAATAGATGATTGAAAATGAAGTATTTAGGGTTATTATCTAATCAATTATGTGTTTGTATCATTTTTATCGTATATTTATTGAATTATCAACAATAAACTGGAAATTCACAAAAACGTGGAAAAAAACAGCAAAATATTGCCTAATTCGATGATATTTTGTTTAAATCACATAAAGGAAAAGGGGATGATAAACGTCAAAATATTGCTAAATTCGATGATACGAAACAAAAATGCAAGAAAACTTGCTTAAAATGCAATATTATGCGAAAATCTGAGATATGAAGGCCAAATCACATGTCGTGATACTACATGAAATAGTATCGAAATATTGGTAAAAATGAATATATTTACGTAATATCAAACTACATGAAAACGTGAAAAAATCACTATTATTCCAAATTTGTGGATTTTAACTTCGAATCATAGAGCGAAGTATTATTTAAATCCAACAAAAGACATATGACAATGTTGTTTCCAATACAAATGATAAAAATCAATGTGTTTTCATTAAAATTAACTGAAATGTTCCTCATTTTCCGTTTATATTACTGATGGAAGATGTACACGTAAAACCGCTCTATTCCGGCTGAAACGTCGATATATGCTATAAAAACCGAACTTCTCCCCTTTTCAATATCTTACTCAGTATTTTAACGAGAAACAAATAGATGATTGACAATGAAGTATTTAAGGTTATTATCTAATCAATTATGTGTTTGTATCATTTTTATCGTATATTTTATGAATTAATAACAATAAACTGAAAATTTACAAAAACGTGGAAAAACTGCAAAATATTGCCTAATTTGATGATATTTTGTTTAAATCACATAAAGGAAAAAGGAGATGATAAACGTCAAAATATTACTAAATTCGATGATTTATAGTACGAAACAAAATGCAAGAAAACTTGCTTAAAATGCAATATTATGCGAAATTCTGTGATATGAAGGCCAAATCACATATCGTGATACTACATGAAAGAGTATCGAAATATTGGTAAAAATGAATATATTTACGTAATATTAAACTACATGAAAAACGTGAAAAAAGTCACTATTATACCTAATTTAAGGTTTTAACTTCGAATCATAATGCGAGGTTTCGTATTATTTAGATCCAAGAAAAGACATATGACAATGTTGTTTCCAATACAAATGATAAAAATCAATGTGTTTTAATTAGAATGAACTAAAATGTTCCTGATTTTCCGTTTATATTACTGATGGAATAATTACACGTAAAACCGCACAAATCCGGCTGAAACGTCGATATATGCAATAAAAACCGAGCTTCTCCCCTTTTCAATATCTTACTCAGTATTTCAACGAGAAACAAATAGATGATTGAAGATGAAGTGTTTAAGTTTATTATCTAATTAATTACGTGTTTTGCATCATTTTTATCGTATATATAATGAATTAATACCAATAAACTGAAAATTCACAAAAACGTGGAAAAACGGCAAAATATTGCCTAATTTGATGATATTTTGTTTAAATCTCATAAAGGAAAAGGGGATGATAAACGTCAAAATATTACTAAATTCGATGATTTTTAGTACGAAAGAAAATGCAAGAAAACTTGCTTAAAATGCAATATTATGCGATATTCTGAGATTTGAAGGCCATATCACATATCGTGATACTACATGAAATAGTATCGAAATATTGGTAAAATTGAATATATTTACGTAATATAAAACTACATCAAAAACGTGAAAAAAGTTACTATTATACCAAATTTGAGGATTTTTACTTCGAATCATAGAGCGAGGTTTCGTATTATTTAGATCCAACAAAAGACATATGACAATGTTGTTTCCAATACAAATGATAAAAATCAATGTGTTTTCATTAGAATTAACTAAAATGTTCCTGATTTTCCGTTTGTATTACCGATGGAAGATGTACACGTAAAATCGCTCTATTCCGGCTGAAACGTCGAGATATGCAATAAAAACCGAACTTCTCCCCTTTTCAATATCTTACTCAGTATTTTAACGAGAAACAAATAGATGATTGAAAATGAAGTATTTAAGGTTATTATCTAATCAGTTATGAATTTGTATCATTTTTATCGTAAATTTAATGAATTAATAACAATAAACTGGAAATTTACAAAACGTGGAAAAACTGCAAAATATTGCCTAATTCGATGATATTTTGTTTATATCACATAGAGGAAAAAGGAGATGATAAACGTCAAAATATTACTAAATTCGATGATTTTTAGTACGAAACAAAATGCAAGAAAACTTGCTTTAAATGCAATATTATGCGATATTCTGAGATTTGAAGGCCAAATCACATATCGTGATACTACATGAAATAGTATCGAAATATTGGTAAAAATGAATATATTTACGTAATTTAAAACTACATGAAAAACGTGAAAAAAGTCACTATTATACCAAATTTAAGGATTTTAACTTCGAATCATAAAGCGAGGTTTCGTATTATTTAGATCCAAGAAAAGGCATATGACAATGTTGTTTCCAATACAAATGATAAAAATCAATTTGTTTTCATTAGAATTAACTAAAATGTTCCTGATTTTCCGTTTATATTACCGATGGAAGATGTACACGCAAAACCGCTCTATTCCGGCTGAAACGTCGATATATGCAATAAAAACAGAACTTCTCCCCTTTTCAATATCTTACTCAGTATTTCAACGAGAAACAAATAGATGATTGAAAATGAAGTATTTAGGGTTATTATCTAATCAATTATATGTTTGTATCATTTTTATCGTATATTTAATGAATTATCAACAATAAACTGGAAATTCACAAAAACGTGGAAAAAAACAGCAAAATATTGCCTAATTCGATGATATTTTGTTTAAATCACATAAAGGAAAAGGGGATGATAAACGTCAAAATATTGCTAAATTCGATGATACGAAACAAAAATGCAAGAAAACTTGCTTAAAATGCAATATTATGCGAAAATCTGAGATATGAAGGCCAAATCACATGTCGTGATACTACATGAAATAGTATCGAAATATTGGTAAAAATGAATATATTTACGTAATATCAAACTACATGAAAACGTGAAAAAATCACTATTATTCCAAATTTGTGGATTTTAACTTCGAATCATAGAGCGAAGTATTATTTAAATCCAACAAAAGACATATGACAATGTTGTTTCCAATACAAATGATAAAAATCAATGTGTTTTCATTAAAATTAACTGAAATGTTCCTCATTTTCCGTTTATATTACTGATGGAAGATGTACACGTAAAACCGCTCTATTCCGGCTGAAACGTCGATAAATGCTATAAAAACCGAACTTCTCCCCTTTTCAATATCTTACTCAGTATTTTAACGAGAAACAAATAGATGATTGACAATGAAGTATTTAAGGTTATTATCTAATCAATTATGTGTTTGTATCATTTTTATCGTATATTTTATGAATTAATAACAATAAACTGAAAATTTACAAAAACGTGGAAAAACTGCAAAATATTGCCTAATTTGATGATATTTTGTTTAAATCACATAAAGGAAAAAGGAGATGATAAACGTCAAAATATTACTAAATTCGATGATTTATAGTACGAAACAAAATGCAAGAAAACTTGCTTAAAATGCAATATTATGCGAAATTCTGTGATATGAAGGCCAAATCACATATCGTGATACTACATGAAAGAGTATCGAAATATTGGTAAAAATGAATATATTTACGTAATATTAAACTACATGAAAAACGTGAAAAAAGTCACTATTATACCTAATTTAAGGTTTTAACTTCGAATCATAATGCGAGGTTTCGTATTATTTAGATCCAAGAAAAGACATATGACAATGTTGTTTCCAATACAAATGATAAAAATCAATGTGTTTTAATTAGAATGAACTAAAATGTTCCTGATTTTCCGTTTATATTACTGATGGAATATTTACACGTAAAACCGCACAAATCCGGCTGAAACGTCGATATATGCAATAAAAACCGAGCTTCTCACCTTTTCAATATCTTACTCAGTATTTCAACGAGAAACAAATAGATGATTGAAGATGAAGTGTTTAAGTTTATTATCTAATTAATTACGTGTTTTGCATCATTTTTATCGTATATATAATGAATTAATACCAATAAACTGAAAATTCACAAAAACGTGGAAAAACGGCAAAATATTGCCTAACTTGATGATATTTTGTTTAAATCTCATAAAGGAAAAGGGGATGATAAACGTCAAAATATTACTAAATTCGATGATTTTTAGTACGAAAGAAAATGCAAGAAAACTTGCTTAAAATGCAATATTATGCGATATTCTGAGATTTGAAGGCCATATCACATATCGTGATACTACATGAAATAGTATCGAAATATTGGTAAAATTGAATATATTTACGTAATATAAAACTACATCAAAAACGTGAAAAAGTTACTATTATACCAAATTTGAGGATTTTTACTTCGAATCATAGAGCGAGGTTTCGTATTATTTAGATCCAACAAAAGACATATGACAATGTTGTTTCCAATACAAATGATAAAAATCAATGTGTTTTCATTAGAATTAACTAAAATGTTCCTGATTTTCCGTTTGTATTACCGATGGAAGATGTACAGGTAAAATCGCTCTATTCCGGCTGAAACGTCGATATATGCAATAAAAACCGAACTTCTCCCCTTTTCAATATCTTACTCAGTATTTTAACGAGAAACAAATAGATGATTGAAAATGAAGTATTTAAGGTTATTATCTAATCAGTTATGAATTTGTATCATTTTTATCGTAAATTTAATGAATTAATAACAATAAACTGGAAATTTACAAAACGTGGAAAAACTGCAAAATATTGCCTAATTCGATGATATTTTGTTTATATCACATAGAGGAAAAAGGAGATGATAAACGTCAAAATATTACTAAATTCGATGATTTTTAGTACGAAACAAAATGCAAGAAAACTTGCTTTAAATGCAATATTATGCGATATTCTGAGATTTGAAGGCCAAATCACATATCGTGATACTACATGAAATAGTATCGAAATATTGGTAAAAATGAATATATTTACGTAATTTAAAACTACATGAAAAACGTGAAAAAAGTCACTATTATACCAAATTTAAGGATTTTAACTTCGAATCATAAAGCGAGGTTTCGTATTATTTAGATCCAAGAAAAGGCATATGACAATGTTGTTTCCAATACAAATGATAAAAATCAATTTGTTTTCATTAGAATTAACTAAAATGTTCCTGATTTTCCATTTATATTACCGATGGAAGATGTACACGTAAAACCGCTCTATTCCGGCTGAAACGTCGATATATGCAATAAAAACAGAACTTCTCCCCTTTTCAATATCTTACTCAGTATTTCAACGAGAAACAAATAGATGATTGAAAATGAAGTATTTAGGGTTATTATCTAATCAATTATATGTTTGTATCATTTTTATCGTATATTTAATGAATTATCAACAATAAACTGGAAATTCACAAAAACGTGGAAAAACTGCAAAATATTGCCTAATTTGATGATATTTTGTTTAAATCACATAAAGGAAAAAGGAGATGATAAACGTCAAAATATTATTAAATTCGATGATTTATAGTACGAAACAAAATGCAAGAAAACCCACTTAGAATGCAATATTATGCGAAATTCTGAGATATGAAGGCCAAATCACATATCGTGATACTACATGAAAGAGTATCGAAATATTGGTAAAAATGAATATATTTACGTAATATCAAAATACATGAAAAACGTGAAAAAAGTCACTATTATTCCAAATTTGAGGTTTTAACTACGAATCACAAAGCGAGGTTTCGTATTATTTAGATCCAAGAAAAGGCATGTGACAATGTTGTTTCCAATACAAATGATAAAAATCAATGTGTTTTCATTAGAATTAACTAAAATGTTCCTGATTTTCCGTTTGTATTACCGATGGAAGATGTACACGTAAAATCGCTCTATTCCGGCTGAAACGTCGATATATGCAATAAAAACCGAACTTCTCCCCTTTTCAATATCTTACTCAGTATTTCAACGAGAAACAAATAGATGATTGAAAATGAAGTATTTAGGGTTATTATCTAATCAATTATATGTTTGTATCATTTTTATCGTATATTTAATGAATTATCAACAATAAACTGGAAATTCACAAAAACGTGGAAAAAAACAGCAAAATATTGCCTAATTCGATGATATTTTGTCTAAATCACATAAAGGAAAAGGGGATGATAAACGTCAAAATATTGCTAAATTCGATGATACGAAACAAAAATGCAAGAAAACTTGCTTAAAATGCAATATTATGCGAAAATCTGAGATATGAAGGCCAAATCACATATCGTGATACTACATGAAATAGTATCGAAATATTGGTAAAAATGAATATATTTACGTAATATCAAACTACATGAAAACGTGAAAAAATCACTATTATTCCATATTTGTGGATTTTAACTTCGAATCATAGAGCGAAGTATTATTTAAATCCAACAAAAGACATATGACAATGTTGTTTCCAAGACAAATGATAAAAATCAATGTGTTTTCATTAGAATTAACTGAAATGTTCCTGATTTTCCGTTTATATTACTGATGGAAGATGTACACGTAAAACCGCTCTATTCCGGCTGAAACGTCGATATATGCTATAAAAACCGAACTTCTCCCCTTTTCAATATCTTACTCAGTATTTTAACGAGAAACAAATAGATGATTGAAAATGAAGTATTTAAGGTTATTATCTAATCAATTATGTGTTTGTATCATTTTTATCGTATATTTAATGAATTAGTAACAATAAACTGAAAATTTACAAAAACGTGGAAAAACTGCAAAATATTGCCTAATTTGATGATATTTTGTTTAAATCACATAAAGGAAAAAGGAGATGATAAACGTCAAAATATTATTAAATTCGATGATTTATAGTACGAAACAAAATGCAAGAAAACCCACTTAGAATGCAATATTATGCGAAATTCTGAGATATGAAGGCCAAATCACATATCGTGATACTACATGAAAGAGTATCGAAATATTGGTAAAAATGAATATATTTATGTAATATCAAAATACATGAAAAACGTGAAAAAAGTCACTATTATTCCAAATTTGAGGTTTTAACTTCGAATCATAAAGCGAGGTTTCGTATTATTTAGATCCAAGAAAAGACATATGACAATGTTGTTTCCAATACAAATGATAAAAATCAATGTGTTTTAATTAGAATGAACTAAAATGTTCCTGATTTTCCGTTTATATTACTGATGGAATATTTACACGTAAAACCGCACAAATCCGGCTGAAACGTCGATATATGCAATAAAAACCGAACTTCTCCCCTTTTCAATATCTTACTCAGTATCTCAACGAGAAACAAATAGATGATTGAAGATGAAGTGTTTAAGTTTATTATCTAATTAATTACGTGTTTTGCATCATTTTTATCGTATATATAATGAATTAATACCAATAAACTGAAAATTCACAAAAACGTGGAAAAACGACAAAATATTGCCTAATTTGATGATATTTTGTTTAAATCACATAAAGGAAAAGGGGATGATAAACGTCAAAATATTACTAAATTCGATGATTTTTAGTACGAAACAAAATGCAAGAAAACTTGCTTAAAATGCAATATTATGCGATATTCTGAGATTTGAAGGCCATATCACATATCGTGATACTACATGAAATAGTATCGAAATATTGGTAAAATTGAATATATTTACGTAATATAAAACTGCATGAAAAACGTGAAAAAAGTCACTATTATACCAAATTTGAGGATTTTAACTTCGAATCACAAAGCGAGGTTTCGTATTATTTAGATCCAAGAAAAGGCATGTGACAATGTTGTTTCCAATACAAATGATAAAAATCAATGTGTTTTCATTAGAATTAACTAAAATGTTCCTGATTTTCCGTTTGTATTACCGATGGAAGATGTACACGTAAAATCGCTCTATTCCGGCTGAAACGTCGATATATGCAATAAAAACCGAACTTCTCCCCTTTTCAATATCTTACTCAGTATTTTAACGAGAAACAAATAGATGATTGAAAATGAAGTATTTAAGGTTATTATCTAATCAGTTATGAGTTTGTATCATTTTTATCGTATATTTAATGAATTAATAACAATAAACTGGAAATTTACAAAACGTGGAAAAACTGCAAAATATTGCCTAATTCGATGATATTTTGTTTATATCACATAAAGGAAAAAGGAGATGATAAACGTCAAAATATTACTAAATTCGATGATTTTTAGTACGAAACAAAATGCAAGAAAACTTGCTTAAAATGCAATATTATGCGATATTCTGAGATTTGAAGGCCAAATCACATATCGTGATACTACATGAAATAGTATCGAAATATTGGTAAAAATGAATATATTTACGTAATTTAAAACTACATGAAAAACGTGAAAAAAGTCACTATTATACCAAATTTAAGGATTTTAACTTCGAATCATAAAGCGAGGTTTCGTATTATTTAGATCCAAGAAAAGGCATATGACAATGTTGTTTCCAATACAAATGATAAAAATCAATTTGTTTTCATTAGAATTAACTAAAATGTTCCTGATTTTCCGTTTATATTACCGATGGAAGATGTACACGTAAAACCGCTCTATTCCGGCTGAAACGTCGATATATGCAATAAAAACAGAACTTCTCCCCTTTTCAATATCTTACTCAGTATTTCAACGAGAAACAAATAGATGATTGAAAATGAAGTATTTAGGGTTATTATCTAATCAATTATGTGTTTGTATCATTTTTATCGTATATTTATTGAATTATCAACAATAAACTGGAAATTCACAAAAACGTGGAAAAAAACAGCAAAATATTGCCTAATTCGATGATATTTTGTTTAAATCACATAAAGGAAAAGGGGATGATAAACGTCAAAATATTGCTAAATTCGATGATACGAAACAAAAATGCAAGAAAACTTGCTTAAAATGCAATATTATGCGAAAATCTGAGATATGAAGGCCAAATCACATGTCGTGATACTACATGAAATAGTATCGAAATATTGGTAAAAATGAATATATTTACGTAATATCAAACTACATGAAAACGTGAAAAAATCACTATTATTCCAAATTTGTGGATTTTAACTTCGAATCATAGAGCGAAGTATTATTTAAATCCAACAAAAGACATATGACAATGTTGTTTCCAATACAAATGATAAAAATCAATGTGTTTTCATTAAAATTAACTGAAATGTTCCTCATTTTCCGTTTATATTACTGATGGAAGATGTACACGAAAAACCGCTCTATTCCGGCTGAAACGTCGATATGTGCTATAAAAACCGAACTTCTCCCCTTTTCAATATCTTACTCAGTATTTTAACGAGAAACAAATAGATGATTGACAATGAAGTATTTAAGGTTATTATCTAATCAATTATGTGTTTGTATCATTTTTATCGTATATTTTATGAATTAATAACAATAAACTGAAAATTTACAAAAACGTGGAAAAACTGCAAAATATTGCCTAATTTGATGATATTTTGTTTAAATCACATAAAGGAAAAAGGAGATGATAAACGTCAAAATATTACTAAATTCGATGATTTATAGTACGAAACAAAATGCAAGAAAACTTGCTTAAAATGCAATATTATGCGAAATTCTGTGATATGAAGGCCAAATCACATATCGTGATACTACATGAAAGAGTATCGAAATATTGGTAAAAATGAATATATTTACGTAATATTAAACTACATGAAAAACGTGAAAAAAGTCACTATTATACCTAATTTAAGGTTTTAACTTCGAATCATAATGCGAGGTTTCGTATTATTTAGATCCAAGAAAAGACATATGACAATGTTGTTTCCAATACAAATGATAAAAATCAATGTGTTTTAATTAGAATGAACTAAAATGTTCCTGATTTTCCGTTTATATTACTGATGGAAGATGTACACGTAAAATCGCTCTATTCCGGCTGAAACGTCGATATATGCAATAAAAACCGAACTTCTCCCCTTTTCAATATCTTACTCAGTATTTTAACGAGAAACAAATAGATGATTGAAAATGAAGTATTTAAGGTTATTATCTAATCAGTTATGAATTTGTATCATTTTTATCGTAAATTTAATGAATTAATAACAATAAACTGGAAATTTACAAAACGTGGAAAAACTGCAAAATATTGCCTAATTCGATGATATTTTGTTTATATCACATAGAGGAAAAAGGAGATGATAAACGTCAAAATATTACTAAATTCGATGATTTTTAGTACGAAACAAAATGCAAGAAAACTTGCTTTAAATGCAATATTATGCGATATTCTGAGATTTGAAGGCCAAATCACATATCGTGATACTACATGAAATAGTATCGAAATATTGGTAAAAATGAATATATTTACGTAATTTAAAACTACATGAAAAACGTGAAAAAAGTCACTATTATACCAAATTTAAGGATTTTAACTTCGAATCATAATGCGAGGTTTCGTATTATTTAGATCCAAGAAAAGACATATGACAATGTTGTTTCCAATACAAATGATAAAAATCAATGTGTTTTAATTAGAATGAACTAAAATGTTCCTGATTTTCCGTTTATATTACTGATGGAATATTTACACGTAAAACCGCACAAATCCGGCTGAAACGTCGATATATGCAATAAAAACCGAGCTTCTCCCCTTTTCAATATCTTACTCAGTATTTCAACGAGAAACAAATAGATGATTGAAGATGAAGTGTTTAAGTTTATTATCTAATTAATTACGTGTTTTGCATCATTTTTATCGTATATATAATGAATTAATACCAATAAACTGAAAATTCACAAAAACGTGGAAAAACGGCAAAATATTGCCTAATTTGATGATATTTTGTTTAAATCTCATAAAGGAAAAGGGGATGATAAACGTCAAAATATTACTAAATTCGATGATTTTTAGTACGAAAGAAAATGCAAGAAAACTTGCTTAAAATGCAATATTATGCGATATTCTGAGATTTGAAGGCCATATCACATATCGTGATACTACATGAAATAGTATCGAAATATTGGTAAAATTGAATATATTTACGTAATATAAAACTACATCAAAAACGTGAAAAAAGTTACTATTATACCAAATTTGAGGATTTTTACTTCGAATCATAGAGCGAGGTTTCGTATTATTTAGATCCAACAAAAGACATATGACAATGTTGTTTCCAATACAAATGATAAAAATCAATGTGTTTTCATTAGAATTAACTAAAATGTTCCTGATTTTCCGTTTGTATTACCGATGGAAGATGTACACGTAAAATCGCTCTATTCCGGCTGAAACGTCGATATATGCAATAAAAACCGAACTTCTCCCCTTTTCAATATCTTACTCAGTATTTTAACGAGAAACAAATAGATGATTGAAAATGAAGTATTTAAGGTTATTATCTAATCAGTTATGAATTTGTATCATTTTTATCGTAAATTTAATGAATTAATAACAATAAACTGGAAATTTACAAAACGTGGAAAAACTGCAAAATATTGCCTAATTCGATGATATTTTGTTTATATCACATAGAGGAAAAAGGAGATGATAAACGTCAAAATATTACTAAATTCGATGATTTTTAGTACGAAACAAAATGCAAGAAAATTTGCTTTAAATGCAATATTATGCGATATTCTGAGATTTGAAGGCCAAATCACATATCGTGATACTACATGAAATAGTATCGAAATATTGGTAAAAATGAATATATTTACGTAATTTAAAACTACATGAAAAACGTGAAAAAAGTCACTATTATACCAAATTTAAGGATTTTAACTTCGAATCATAAAGCGAGGTTTCGTATTATTTAGATCCAAGAAAAGGCATATGACAATGTTGTTTCCAATACAAATGATAAAAATCAATTTGTTTTCATTAGAATTAACTAAAATGTTCCTGATTTTCCGTTTATATTACCGATGGAAGATGTACACGTAAAACCGCTCTATTCCGGCTGAAACGTCGATATATGCAATAAAAACAGAACTTCTCCCCTTTTCAATATCTTACTCAGTATTTCAACGAGAAACAAATAGATGATTGAAAATGAAGTATTTAGGGTTATTATCTAATCAATTATATGTTTGTATCATTTTTATCGTATATTTAATGAATTATCAACAATAAACTGGAAATTCACAAAAACGTGGAAAAAAACAGCAAAATATTGCCTAATTTGATGATATTTTGTCTAAATCACATAAAGGAAAAGGAGATGATAAACGTCAAAATATTGCTAAATTCGATGATACGAAACAAAAATGCAAGAAAACTTGCTTAAAATGCAATATTATGCGAAAATCTGAGATATGAAGGCCAAATCACATATCGTGATACTACATGAAATAGTATCGAAATATTGGTAAAAATGAATATATTTACGTAATATCAAACTACATGAAAACGTGAAAAAATCACTGTTATTCCAAATTTGTGGATTTTAACTTCGAATCATAGAGCGAAGTATTATTTAAATCCAACAAAAGACATATGACAATGTTGTTTCCAAGACAAATGATAAAAATCAATGTGTTTTCATTAGAATTAACTGAAATGTTCCTGATTTTCCGTTTATATTACTGATGGAAGATGTACACGTAAAACCGCTCTATTCCGGCTGAAACGTCGATATATGCTATAAAAACCGAACTTCTCCCCTTTTCAATATCATACTCAGCATTTTAACGAGAAACAAATAGATGATTGAAAATGAAGTATTTAAGGTTATTATCTAATCAATTATGTGTTTGTATCATTTTTATCGTATATTTAATGAATTAATAACAATAAACTGAAAATTTACAAAAACGTGGAAAAACTGCAAAATATTGCCTAATTTGATGATATTTTGTTTAAATCACATAAAGGAAAAAGGAGATGATAAACGTCAAAATATTATTAAATTCGATGATTTATAGTACGAAACAAAATGCAAGAAAACCCACTTAGAATGCAATATTATGCGAAATTCTGAGATATGAAGGCCAAATCACATATCGTGATACTACATGAAAGAGTATCGAAATATTGGTAAAAATGAATATATTTACGTAATATCAAAATACATGAAAAACGTGAAAAAAGTCACTATTATTCCAAATTTGAGGTTTTAACTTCGAATCATAGAGCGAGGTTTCGTATTATTTAGATCCAAGAAAAGACATATGACAATGTTGTTTCCAATACAAATGATAAAAATCAATGTGTTTTAATTAGAATGAACTAAAATGTTCCTGATTTTCCGTTTATATTACTGATGGAATATTTACACGTAAAACCGCACAAATCCGGCTGAAACGTCGATATATGCAATAAAAACCGAACTTCTCCCCTTTTCAATATCTTACTCAGTATTTCAACGAGAAACAAATAGATGATTGAAGATGAAGTGTTTAAGTTTATTATCTAATTAATTACGTGTTTTGCATCATTTTTATCGTATATATAATGAATTAATACCAATAAACTGAAAATTCACAAAAACGTGGAAAAACGACAAAATATTGCCTAATTTGATGATATTTTGTTTAAATCACATAAAGGAAAAGGGGATGATAAACGTCAAAATATTACTAAATTCGATGATTTTTAGTACGAAACAAAATGCAAGAAAACTTGCTTAAAATGCAATATTATGCGATATTCTGAGATTTGAAGGCCATATCACATATCGTGATACTACATGAAATAGTATCGAAATATTGGTAAAATTGAATATATTTACGTAATATAAAACTGCATGAAAAACGTGAAAAAAGTCACTATTATACCAAATTTGAGGATTTTAACTTCGAATCACAAAGCGAGGTTTCGTATTATTTAGATCCAAGAAAAGGCATGTGACAATGTTGTTTCCAATACAAATGATAAAAATCAATGTGTTTTCATTAGAATTAACTAAAATGTTCCTGATTTTCCGTTTGTATTACCGATGGAAGATGTACACGTAAAATCGCTCTATTCCGGCTGAAACGTCGATATATGCAATAAAAACCGAACTTCTCCCCTTTTCAATATCTTACTCAGTATTTTAACGAGAAACAAATAGGTGATTGAAAATGAAGTATTTAAGGTTATTATCTAATCAGTTATGAGTTTGTATCATTTTTATCGTATATTTAATAAATTAATAACAATAAACTGGAAATTTACAAAACGTGGAAAAACTGCAAAATATTGCCTAATTCGATGATATTTTGTTTATATCACATAAAGGAAAAAGGAGATGATAAACGTCAAAATATTACTAAATTCGATGATTTTTAGTAAGAAACAAAATGCAAGAAAACTTGCTTAAAATGCAATATTATGCGATATTCTGAGATTTGAAGGCCAAATCACATATCGTGATACTACATGAAATAGTATCGAAATATTGGTAAAAATGAATATATTTACGTAATTTAAAACTACATGAAAAACGTGAAAAAAGTCACTATTATACCAAATTTAAGGATTTTAACTTCGAATCATAAAGCGAGGTTTCGTATTATTTAGATCCAAGAAAAGGCATATGACAATGTTGTTTCCAATACAAATGATAAAAATCAATTTGTTTTCATTAGAATTAACTAAAATGTTCCTGATTTTCCGTTTATATTACCGATGGAAGATGTACACGTAAAACCGCTCTATTCCGGCTGAAACGTCGATATATGCAATAAAAACAGAACTTCTCCCCTTTTCAATATCTTGCTCAGTATTTCAACGAGAAACAAATAGATGATTGAAAATGAAGTATTTAGGGTTATTATCTAATCAATTATGTGTTTGTATCATTTTTATCGTATATTTAATGAATTATCAACAATAAACTGGAAATTCACAAAAACGTGGAAAAAAACAGCAAAATATTGCCTAATTCGATGATATTTTGTTTAAATCACATAAAGGAAAAGGGAATGATAAACGTCAAAATATTGCTAAATTCGATGATACGAAACAAAAATGCAAGAAAACTTGCTTAAAATGCAATATTATGCGAAAATCTGAGATATGAAGGCCAAATCACATGTCGTGATACTACATGAAATAGTATCGAAATATTGGTAAAAATGAATATATTTACGTAATATCAAACTACATGAAAACGTGAAAAAATTACTATTATTCCAAATTTGTGGATTTTAACTTCGAATCATAGAGCGAAGTATTATTTAAATCCAACAAAAGACATATGACAATGTTGTTTCCAATACAAATGATAAAAATCAATGTGTTTTCATTAAAATTAACTGAAATGTTCCTCATTTTCCGTTTATATTACTGATGGAAGATGTACACGTAAAACCGCTCTATTCCGGCTGAAACGTCGATATATGCTATAAAAACCGAACTTCTCCCCTTTTCAATATCTTACTCAGTATTTTAACGAGAAACAAATAGATGATTGAAAATGAAGTATTTAAGGTTATTATCTAATCAGTTATGAGTTTGTATCATTTTTATCGTATATTTAATGAATTAATAACAATAAACTGGAAATTTACAAAACGTGGAAAAACTGCAAAATATTGCCTAATTCGATGATATTTTGTTTATATCACATAAAGGAAAAAGGAGATGATAAACGTCAAAATATTACTAAATTCGATGATTTTTAGTACGAAACAAAATGCAAGAAAACTTGCTTTAAATGCAATATTATGCGATATTCTGAGATTTGAAGGCCAAATCACATATCGTGATACTACATGAAATAGTATCGAAATATTGGTAAAAATGAATATATTTACGTAATTTAAAACTACATGAAAAACGTGAAAAAAGTCACTATTATACCAAATTTAAGGATTTTAACTTCGAATCATAAAGCGAGGTTTCGTATTATTTAGATCCAAGAAAAGGCATATGACAATGTTGTTTCCAATACAAATGATAAAAATCAATTTGTTTTCATTAGAATTAACTAAAATGTTCCTGATTTTCCGTTTATATTACCGATGGAAGATGTACACGTAAAACCGCTCTATTCCGGCTGAAACGTCGATATATGCAATAAAAACAGAACTTCTCCCCTTTTCAATATCTTACTCAGTATTTCAACGAGAAACAAATAGATGATTGAAAATGAAGTATTTAGGGTTATTATCTAATCAATTATATGTTTGTATCATTTTTATCGTATATTTAATGAATTATCAACAATAAACTGGAAATTCACAAAAACGTGGAAAAAAACAGCAAAATATTGCCTAATTCGATGATATTTTGTCTAAATCACATAAAGGAAAAGGAGATGATAAACGTCAAAATATTGCTAAATTCGATGATACGAAACAAAAATGCAAGAAAACTTGCTTAAAATGCAATATTATGCGAAAATCTGAGATATGAAGGCCAAATCACATATCGTGATACTACATGAAATAGTATCGAAATATTGGTAAAAATGAATATATTTACGTAATATCAAACTACATGAAAACGTGAAAAAATCACTGTTATTCCAAATTTGTGGATTTTAACTTCGAATCATAGAGCGAAGTATTATTTAAATCCAACAAAAGACATATGACAATGTTGTTTCCAAGACAAATGATAAAAATCAATGTGTTTTCATTAGAATTAACTGAAATGTTCCTGATTTTCCGTTTATATTACTGATGGAAGATGTACACGTAAAACCGCTCTATTCCGGCTGAAACGTCGATATATGCTATAAAAACCGAACTTCTCCCCTTTTCAATATCTTACTCAGCATTTTAACGAGAAACAAATAGATGATTGAAAATGAAGTATTTAAGGTTATTATCTAATCAATTATGTGTTTGTATCATTTTTATCGTATATTTAATGAATTAATAACAATAAACTGAAAATTTACAAAAACGTGGAAAAACTGCAAAATATTGCCTAATTTGATGATATTTTGTTTAAATCACATAAAGGAAAAAGGAGATGATAAACGTCAAAATATTATTAAATTCGATGATTTATAGTACGAAACAAAATGCAAGAAAACCCACTTAGAATGCAATATTATGCGAAATTCTGAGATATGAAGGCCAAATCACATATCGTGATACTACATGAAAGAGTATCGAAATATTGGTAAAAATGAATATATTTACGTAATATCAAAATACATGAAAAACGTGAAAAAAGTCACTATTATTCCAAATTTGAGGTTTTAACTTCGAATCATAAAGCGAGGTTTCGTATTATTTAGATCCAAGAAAAGACATATGACAATGTTGTTTCCAATACAAATGATAAAAATCAATGTGTTTTAATTAGAATGAACTAAAATGTTCCTGATTTTCCGTTTATATTACTGATGGAATATTTACACGTAAAACCGCACAAATCCGGCTGAAACGTCGATATATGCAATAAAAACCGAACTTCTCCCCTTTTCAATATCTTACTCAGTATTTCAACGAGAAACAAATAGATGATTGAAGATGAAGTGTTTAAGTTTATTATCTAATTAATTACGTGTTTTGCATTATTTTTATCGTATATATAATGAATTAATACCAATAAACTGAAAATTCACAAAAACGTGGAAAAACGACAAAATATTGCCTAATTTGATGATATTTTGTTTAAATCACATAAAGGAAAAGGGGATGATAAACGTCAAAATATTACTAAATTCGATGATTTTTAGTACGAAACAAAATGCAAGAAAACTTGCTTAAAATGCAATATTATGCGATATTCTGAGATTTGAAGGCCATATCACATATCGTGATACTACATGAAATAGTATCGAAATATTGGTAAAATTGAATATATTTACGTAATATAAAACTGCATGAAAAACGTGAAAAAAGTCACTATTATACCAAATTTGAGGATTTTAACTTCGAATCACAAAGCGAGGTTTCGTATTATTTAGATCCAAGAAAAGGCATGTGACAATGTTGTTTCCAATACAAATGATAAAAATCAATGTGTTTTCATTAGAATTAACTAAAATGTTCCTGATTTTCCGTTTGTATTACCGATGGAAGATGTACACGTAAAATCGCTCTATTCCGGCTGAAACGTCGATATATGCAATAAAAACCGAACTTCTCCCCTTTTCAATATCTTACTCAGTATTTTAACGAGAAACAAATAGGTGATTGAAAATGAAGTATTTAAGGTTATTATCTAATCAGTTATGAGTTTGTATCATTTTTATCGTATATTTAATGAATTAATAACAATAAACTGGAAATTTACAAAACGTGGAAAAACTGCAAAATATTGCCTAATTCGATGATATTTTGTTTATATCACATAAAGGAAAAAGGAGATGATAAACGTCAAAATATTACTAAATTCGATGATTTTTAGTACGAAACAAAATGCAAGAAAACTTGCTTAAAATGCAATATTATGCGATATTCTGAGATTTGAAGGCCAAATCACATATCGTGATACTACATGAAATAGTATCGAAATATTGGTAAAAATGAATATATTTACGTAATTTAAAACTACATGAAAAACGTGAAAAAAGTCACTATTATACCAAATTTAAGGATTTTAACTTCGAATCATAAAGCGAGGTTTCGTATTATTTAGATCCAAGAAAAGGCATATGACAATGTTGTTTCCAATACAAATGATAAAAATCAATTTGTTTTCATTAGAATTAACTAAAATGTTCCTGATTTTCCGTTTATATTACCGATGGAAGATGTACACGTAAAACCGCTCTATTCCGGCTGAAACGTCGATATATGCAATAAAAACAGAACTTCTCCCCTTTTCAATATCTTGCTCAGTATTTCAACGAGAAACAAATAGATGATTGAAAATGAAGTATTTAGGGTTATTATCTAATCAATTATGTGTTTGTATCATTTTTATCGTATATTTAATGAATTATCAACAATAAACTGGAAATTCACAAAAACGTGGAAAAAAACAGCAAAATATTGCCTAATTCGATGATATTTGTTTAAATCACATAAAGGAAAAGGGAATGATAAACGTCAAAATATTGCTAAATTCGATGATACGAAACAAAAATGCAAGAAAACTTGCTTAAAATGCAATATTATGCGAAAATCTGAGATATGAAGGCCAAATCACATGTCGTGATACTACATGAAATAGTATCGAAATATTGGTAAAAATGAATATATTTACGTAATATCAAACTACATGAAAACGTGAAAAAATTACTATTATTCCAAATTTGTGGATTTTAACTTCGAATCATAGAGCGAAGTATTATTTAAATCCAACAAAAGACATATGACAATGTTGTTTCCAATACAAATGATAAAAATCAATGTGTTTTCATTAAAATTAACTGAAATGTTCCTCATTTTCCGTTTATATTACTGATGGAAGATGTACACGTAAAACCGCTCTATTCCGGCTGAAACGTCGATATATGCTATAAAAACCGAACTTCTCCCTTTTTCAATATCTTACTCAGTATTTTAACGAGAAACAAATAGATGATTGACAATGAAGTATTTAAGGTTATTATCTAATCAATTATGTGTTTGTATCATTTTTATCGTATATTTTATGAATTAATAACAATAAACTGAAAATTTACAAAAACGTGGAAAAACTGCAAAATATTGCCTAATTTGATGATATTTTGTTTAAATCACATAAAGGAAAAAGGAGATGATAAACGTCAAAATATTACTAAATTCGATGATTTATAGTACGAAACAAAATGCAAGAAAACTTGCTTAAAATGCAATATTATGCGAAATTCTGAGATATGAAGGCCAAACCACATATCGTGATACTACATG
Organism: Procambarus clarkii; assembly: GCF_040958095.1. Classification (NCBI taxonomy): domain Eukaryota; kingdom Metazoa; phylum Arthropoda; class Malacostraca; order Decapoda; family Cambaridae; genus Procambarus; species Procambarus clarkii. The sequence goes on from NC_091195.1 coordinate 33,071,133, forward strand.
AAAGAGTATCGAAATATTGGTAAAAATGAATATATTTACGTAATATTAAACTACATGAAAAACGTGAAAAAAGTCACTATTATACCTAATTTAAGGTTTTAACTTCGAATCATAATGCGAGGTTTCGTATTATTTAGATCCAAGAAAAGACATATGACAATGTTGTTTCCAATACAAATGATAAAAATCAATGTGTTTTAATTAGAATGAACTAAAATGTTCCTGATTTTCCGTTTATATTACTGATGGAATATTTACACGTAAAACCGCACAAATCCGGCTGAAACGTCGATATATGCAATAAAAACCGAGCTTCTCCCCTTTTCAATATCTTACTCAGTATTTCAACGAGAAACAAATAGATGATTGAAGATGAAGTGTTTAAGTTTATTATCTAATTAATTACGTGTTTTGCATCATTTTTATCGTATATATAATGAATTAATACCAATAAACTGAAAATTCACAAAAACGTGGAAAAACGGCAAAATATTGCCTAATTTGATGATATTTTGTTTAAATCTCATAAAGGAAAAGGGGATGATAAACGTCAAAATATTACTAAATTCGATGATTTTTAGTACGAAAGAAAATGCAAGAAAACTTGCTTAAATTAAATATTATGCGATATTCTGAGATTTGAAGGCCATATCACATATCGTGATACTATATGAAATAGTATCGAAATATTGGTAAAATTGAGTATATTTACGTAATATAAAACTACATCAAAAACGTGAAAAAAGTTACTATTATACCAAATTTGAGGATTTTTACTTCGAATCATAAAGCGAGGTTTCGTATTATTTAGATCCAAGAAAAGACATATGACAATGTTGTTTCCAATACAAATGATAAAAATCAATTTGTTTTCATTAGAATTAACTGAAATGTTCCTGATTTTCCGTTTATATTACGTACACGATGTACACGTAAAACCGCTCTATTCCGGCTGAAACGTCGATATATGCAATAAAAACAGAACTTCTCCCCTTTTCAATATCTTACTCAGTATTTCAACGAGAAACAAATAGATGATTGAAAATGAAGTATTTAGGGTTATTATCTAATCAATTATGTGTTTGTATCATTTTTATCGTATATTTAAAGAATTATCAACAATAAACTGGAAATTCACAAAAACGTGCAAAAAACGGCAAAATATTGCCTAATTCGATGATTATTTGTTTAAATCACATAAAGGAAAAATGGATGATAAACGTCAAAATATTGCTAAATTCGATGATGTTTAGTACGAAACAAAAATGCAAGAAAACTTGCTTAAAATGCAATATTATGCGAAAATCTGAGATATGAAGGCTAAATCACATATCGTGATACTACATGAAATAGTATCGAAATATTGGTAAAAATGAATATATTTACGTAATATCAAACTACATGAAAACGTGAAAAAATCACTATTATTCCAAATTTGAGGATTTTAACTTCGAATCATAGAGCGAAGTATTATTTAAATCCAACAAAAGACATATGACAATGTTGTTTCCAATACAAATGATAAAAATCAATGTCTTTTCATTAAAATTAACTGAAATGTTCCTCATTTTCCGTTTATATTACTGATGGAAGATGTACACGTAAAACCGCTCTATTCCGGCTGAAACGTCGATATATGCTATAAAAACCGAACTTCTCCCCTTTTCAATATCTTACTCAGTATTTTAACGAGAAACAAATAGATGATTGACAATGAAGTATTTAAGGTTATTATCTAATCAATTATGTGTTTGTATCATTTTTATCGTATATTTTATGAATTAATAACAATAAACTGAAAATTTACAAAAACGTGGAAAAACTGCAAAATATTGCCTAATTTGATGATATTTTGTTTAAATCACATAAAGGAAAAAGGAGATGATAAACGTCAAAATATTACTAAATTCGATGATTTTTTGTACGAAACAAAATGCAAGAAAACTTGCTTAAAATGCAATATTATGCGAAATTCTGAGATATGAAGGCCAAACCACATATCGTGATACTACATGAAAGAGTATCGAAATATTGGTAAAAATGAATATATTTACGTAATATTAAACTACATGAAAAACGTGAAAAAAGTCACTATTATACCTAATTTAAGGTTTTAACTTCGAATCATAATGCGAGGTTTCGTATTATTTAGATCCAAGAAAAGACATATGACAATGTTGTTTCCAATACAAATGATAAAAATCAATGTGTTTTAATTAGAATGAACTAAAATGTTCCTGATTTTCCGTTTATATTACTGATGGAATATTTACACGTAAAACCGCACAAATCCGGCTGAAACGTCGATATATGCAATAAAAACCGAGCTTCTCCCCTTTTCAATATCTTACTCAGTATTTCAACGAGAAACAAATAGATGATTGAAGATGAAGTGTTTAAGTTTATTATCTAATTAATTACGTGTTTTGCATCATTTTTATCGTATATATAATGAATTAATACCAATAAACTGAAAATTCACAAAAACGTGGAAAAACGGCAAAATATTGCCTAATTTGATGATATTTTGTTTAAATCTCATAAAGGAAAAGGGGATGATAAACGTCAAAATATTACTAAATTCGATGATTTTTAGTACGAAAGAAAATGCAAGAAAACTTGCTTAAATTAAATATTATGCGATATTCTGAGATTTGAAGGCCATATCACATATCGTGATACTATATGAAATAGTATCGAAATATTGGTAAAATTGAGTATATTTACGTAATATAAAACTACATCAAAAACGTGAAAAAAGTTACTATTATACCAAATTTGAGGATTTTTACTTCGAATCATAAAGCGAGGTTTCGTATTATTTAGATCCAAGAAAAGACATATGACAATGTTGTTTCCAATACAAATGATAAAAATCAATTTGTTTTCATTAGAATTAACTGAAATGTTCCTGATTTTCCGTTTATATTACGTACACGATGTACACGTAAAACCGCTCTATTCCGGCTGAAACGTCGATATATGCAATAAAAACAGAACTTCTCCCCTTTTCAATATCTTACTCAGTATTTCAACGAGAAACAAATAGATGATTGAAAATGAAGTATTTAGGGTTATTATCTAATCAATTATGTGTTTGTATCATTTTTATCGTATATTTAAAGAATTATCAACAATAAACTGGAAATTCACAAAAACGTGCAAAAACGGCAAAATATTGCCTAATTCGATGATTATTTGTTTAAATCACATAAAGGAAAAATGGATGATAAACGTCAAAATATTGCTAAATTCGATGATGTTTAGTACGAAACAAAAATGCAAGAAAACTTGCTTAAAATGCAATATTATGCGAAAATCTGAGATATGAAGGCTAAATCACATATCGTGATACTACATGAAATAGTATCGAAATATTGGTAAAAATGAATATATTTACGTAATATCAAACTACATGAAAACGTGAAAAAATCACTATTATTCCAAATTTGAGGATTTTAACTTCGAATCATAGAGCGAAGTATTATTTAAATCCAACAAAAGACATATGACAATGTTGTTTCCAATACAAATGATAAAAATCAATGTCTTTTCATTAAAATTAACTGAAATGTTCCTCATTTTCCGTTTATATTACTGATGGAAGATGTACACGTAAAACCGCTCTATTCCGGCTGAAACGTCGATATATGCTATAAAAACCGAACTTCTCCCCTTTTCAATATCTTACTCAGTATTTTAACGAGAAACAAATAGATGATTGACAATGAAGTATTTAAGGTTATTATCTAATCAATTATGTGTTTGTATCATTTTTATCGTATATTTTATGAATTAATAACAATAAACTGAAAATTTACAAAAACGTGGAAAAACTGCAAAATATTGCCTAATTTGATGATATTTTGTTTAAATCACATAAAGGAAAAAGGAGATGATAAACGTCAAAATATTACTAAATTCGATGATTTTTTGTACGAAACAAAATGCAAGAAAACTTGCTTAAAATGCAATATTATGCGAAATTCTGAGATATGAAGGCCAAACCACATATCGTGATACTACATGAAAGAGTATCGAAATATTGGTAAAAATGAATATATTTACGTAATATTAAACTACATGAAAAACGTGAAAAAAGTCACTATTATACCTAATTTAAGGTTTTAACTTCGAATCATAATGCGAGGTTTCGTATTATTTAGATCCAAGAAAAGACATATGACAATGTTGTTTCCAATACAAATGATAAAAATCAATGTGTTTTAATTAGAATGAACTAAAATGTTCCTGATTTTCCGTTTATATTACTGATGGAATATTTACACGTAAAACCGCACAAATCCGGCTGAAACGTCGATATATGCAATAAAAACCGAGCTTCTCCCCTTTTCAATATCTTACTCAGTATTTCAACGAGAAACAAATAGATGATTGAAGATGAAGTGTTTAAGTTTATTATCTAATTAATTACGTGTTTTGCATCATTTTTATCGTATATATAATGAATTAATACCAATAAACTGAAAATTCACAAAAACGTGGAAAAACGGCAAAATATTGCCTAATTTGATGATATTTTGTTTAAATCTCATAAAGGAAAAGGGGATGATAAACGTCAAAATATTACTAAATTCGATGATTTTTAGTACGAAAGAAAATGCAAGAAAACTTGCTTAAAATGCAATATTATGCGATATTCTGAGATTTGAAGGCCATATCACATATCGTGATACTACATGAAATAGTATCGAAATATTGGTAAAATTGAATATATTTACGTAATATAAAACTACATCAAAAACGTGAAAAAAGTTACTATTATACCAAATTTGAGGATTTTTACTTCGAATCATAAAGCGAGGTTTCGTATTATTTAGATCCAAGAAAAGACATATGACAATGTTGTTTCCAATACAAATGATAAAAATCAATTTGTTTTCATTAGAATTAACTGAAATGTTCCTGATTTTCCGTTTATATTACGTACACGATGTACACGTAAAACCGCTCTATTCCGGCTGAAACGTCGATATATGCAATAAAAACAGAACTTCTCCCCTTTTCAATATCTTACTCAGTATTTCAACGAGAAACAAATAGATGATTGAAATTGAAGTATTTAGGGTTATTATCTAATCAATTATGTGTTTGTATCATTTTTATCGTATATTTAAAGAATTATCAACAATAAACTGGAAATTCACAAAAACGTGCAAAAACGGCAAAATATTGCCTAATTCGATGGTTATTTGTTTAAATCACATAAAGGAAAAATGGATGATAAACGTCAAAATATTGCTAAATTCGATGATGTTTAGTACGAAACAAAAATGCAAGAAAACTTGCTTAAAATGCAATATTATGCGAAAATCTGAGATATGAAGGCTAAATCACATATCGTGATACTACATGAAATAGTATCGAAATATTGGTAAAAATGAATATATTTACGTAATATCAAACTTCATGAAAACGTGAAAAAATCACTATTATTCCAAATTTGTGGATTTTAACTTCGAATCATAGAGCGAAATATTATTTAGATCCAACAAAAGACATATGACAATGTTGTTTCCAATACAAATGATAAAAATCAATGTGTTTTCATTAGAATTAACTAAAATGTTCCTGATTTTCCGTTTATATTACCGATGGAAGATTTACACGTAAAACCGCGCTATTCCGGCTGAAACGTCGATATATGCAATAAAAACCGAACTTCTCCCATTTTCAATATCTTACTCAGTATTTTAACGAGAAACAAATAGATGATTGATAATGAAGTATTTAAGGTTATTATCTAATCAATTATGTGTTTGTATCATTTTTATCGTATATTTAATGAATATAAACTGGAAATTTACAAAACGTGGAAAAACTTCAAAATATTGCCTAATTCGATGATATTTTGTTTATATCACATAAAGGAAAAAGATGATAAACTTCAAAATATTACTAAATTCGATGATTTTTTGTACGAAACAAAATGCAAGAAAACTTGCTTAAAATGCAATATTATGCGATATTCTGAGATTTGAAGGCCAAATCACATATCGTGATACTACATGAAATAGTATCGAAATATTGGTAAAAATGAATATATTTACGTTATATAAAACTACATGAAAAACGTGAAAAAAGTTACTATTATACCAAATTTGAGGATTTTTACTTCGAATCATAAAGCGAGGTTTCGTATTATTTAGATCCAAGAAAAGACATATGACAATGTTGTTTCCAATACAAATGATAAAAATCAATTTGTTTTCATTAGAATTAACTGAAATGTTCCTGATTTTCCGTTTATATTACGTACACGATGTACACGTAAAACCGCTCTATTCCGGCTGAAACGTCGATATATGCAATAAAAACCGAACTTTTCCCCTTTTCAATATCTTACTCAGTATTTTAACGAGAAACAAATAGATGATTGACAATGAAGTATTTAAGGTTATTATCTAATAAAATTATGTGTTTGTATCATTTTTATCGTATATATAATGAATTATCAACAATAAACTGGAAATTCACAAAAACGTGGAAAAACAGCAAAATATTGCCTAATTCGATGATATTTTGTTTAAATCACATAAAGGAAAAGGGGATGATAAACGTCAAAATATTGCTAAATTCGTTGATGTTTAGTACGAAACAAAAGTGCAAGAAAACTTCCTTAAAATGCAATATTATGCGAAAATCTGAGATATAAAGGCCAAATCACATATCGTGATACTACATGAAATAGTATCGAAATATTGGTAAAAATGAATATATTTACGTAATATCAAACTACATGAAAACGTGAAAAAATCACTATTATTCCAAATTTGTGGATTTTAACTTCGAATCATAGTGCGAGGTTTCTTATTATTTAGATCCAACAAAAGACATATGACAATGTTGTTTCCAATACAAATGATAAAAATCAATGTGTTTTCATTAGAATTAACTAAAATGTTCCTGATTTTCCGTTTGTATTACCGATGGAAGATGTACATGTAAAATCGCTCTATTCCGGCTGAAACGTCGATATATGCAATAAAAACCGAACTTCTCCCCTTTTCAATATCTTACTCAGTATTTTAACGAGAAAGAAACAGATGATTGAAAATGAAGAATTTAAGGTTATTATCTAATCAGTTATGAGTTTGTATCATTTTTATCGTATATTTAATGAATTAATATCAATAAACTGGAAATTTACATAACGTGGAAAAACTGCAAAATATTGCCTAATTCGATGATATTTTGTTTATATCACATAAAGGAAAAAGGAGATGGTAAACGTCAAAATATTGCTAAATTCGATGATACGAAACAAAAATGCAAGAAAACTTGCTTAAAATGCAATATTATGCGAAAATCTGAAATACGAAGGCCAAATCACATATCGTGATACTTCATGAAATAGTATCGAAATATTGGCAAAAATGAATATATTTACGTAATATCAAACTACATGAAAACGTTAAAAAATCACTATTATTCCAAATTTGTGGATTTTAACTTCGAATCATAGAGCGAAGTATTATTTAAATCCAACAAAAGACATATGACAATGTTGTTTCCAATACAAATGATAAAAATCAATGTGTTTTCATTAGAATTAACTGAAATGTTCCTGATTTTCCGTTTATATTACTGATGGAAGATGTACACGTAAAACCGCTCTATTCCGGCTGAAACGTCGATATATGCAATAAAATCCGAACTTCTCCCCTTTTCAATATCTTACTCAGTATTTCAACGAGAAACAAATAGATAATTGAAGATGAAGAATTTAAGTTTATTATCTAATCAATTACGAGTTTGTATCATATTTATCGTATATTTTATGAATTAATACCATTAAACTGAAAATTCGCCAAAACGTGCAAAAACGGCAAAATATTGCATAATTCGATGATATTTTGTTTAAATCACATAAAGGAAAAGGGGATGATAAACGTCAAAATATTGCTAAATTCGATGATGTTTAGTACGAAACAAAAATGCAACAAAACTTGCTTAAAATGCAATATTATGCGAAAATCTGAGATATGAAGGCCTAATCACATATCGTGATACTACATGAAATAGTATCGAAATATTGGTAAAAATGAATATACTTACGTAATATCAAACTACATGAAAACGTGAAAAAATCACTATTATTCCAAATTTGTGGATTTTAACTTCGAATCATAGAGCGAGGTTTCGTATTATTTAGATCCAACAAAAGACATATGACAATGTAGTTTCCAATACAAATGATAAAAATCAATGTGTTTTCATTAGAATTAACTAAAATGTTCCTGATTTTCCATTTATATTACCGATGGAAGATGAACACGTAAAATCGCTCTATTCCGGCTGAAACGTCGATATATGCAATAAAAACCGAACTTCTCCCCTTTTCAATATCTTACTCAGTATTTTAACGAGAAACAAATAGATGATTGAAAATGAAGTATTTAAGGTATAATCTATAATATACTAAATATTAATATACTAAATATAATATATTTATATATTATATATAACATATATAATATAATATAATATATATAATATATATAATATAATATATATAATATATATAATATACTAAATAATATACTATGATATACTAAAAAGTATAATCTAATCAATTATGTGTTTGTATCATTTTTATCGTATATTTAATGAATTAATAACAATAAACTGGAAATTTACAAAACGTGGAAAAACTGCAAAATATTGCCTAATTCGATGATATTTTGTTTATATCACATAAAGGAAAAAGGAGATGATAAACGTCAAAATGTAACTAAATTCGATGATTTTTAGTACGAAACAAAATGCAAGAAAACTCGCTTAAAATGCAATATTATGCGATATTCTGAGATTTGAAGGCCAAATCACATATCGTGATACTACATGAAATAGTATCGAAATATTGGTAAAAATGAATATATTTACGTAATATCAAACTACATGAAAACGTGAAAAAATCACTATTATTCCAAATTTGTGGATTTTAACTTCGAATCATAAAACGAGGTTTCGTAATATTTAGATCCAAGAAAAGACATATGACAATGTTGTTTCCAATACAAATGATAAAAATCAATTTGTTTTCATTAGAATGGACTAAAATGTTCCTGATTTTCCGTTTATATTACCGATAGAAGATGTACACCTAAAACCGCACAATTCCGGCTGAAACGTCGATATATGCAATAAAAACCGAACTTCTTCCCTTTTCAATATCTTACTCAGTATTTCAACGAGAAACAAATAGATAATTGAAGATGAAGAATTTAAGTTTATTATCTAATCAATTACGTGTTTGTATCATATTTATCGTATATTTTATGAATTAATACCATTAAACTGAAAATTCGCCAAAACGTGCAAAAACGGCAAAATATTGCCTAATTCGATGATATTTTGTTTAAATCTCATAAAGGAAAAGGGGATGATAAACGTCAAAATATTACTAAATTCGATGATTTTTAGTACGAAAGAAAATGCAAGAAAACTTGCTTAAAATGCAATATTATGCGATATTCTGAGATTTGAAGGCCATATCACATATCGTGTTACTACATGAAATAGTATCGAAATATTGGTAAAATTGAATATATTTACGTAATATAAAACTACATGAAAAACGTGAAAAAAGTTACTGTTATACCAAATTTGAGGATTTTTACTTCGAATCATAAAGCGAGGTTTCGTATTATTTAGATCCAAGAAAAGACATATGACAATGTTGTTTCCAATACAAATGATAAAAATCAATTTGTTTTCATTAGAATTAACTGAAATGTTCCTGATTTTCCGTTTATATTACGTACACGATGTACACGTAAAACCGCTCTATTCCGGCTGAAACGTCGATATATGCAATAAAAACAGAACTTCTCCCCTTTTCAATATCTTACTCAGTATTTCAACGAGAAACAAATAGATGATTGAAAATGAAGTATTTAGGGTTATTATCTAATCAATTATGTGTTTGTATCATTTTTATCGTATATTTAATGAATTATCAACAATAAACAGGAAATTCACAAAAACGTGCAAAAACGGCAAAATATTGCCTAATTCGATGATTATTTGTTTAAATCACATAAAGGAAAAATGGATGATAAACGTCAAAATATTGCTAAATTCGATGATGTTTAGTACGAAACAAAAATGCAAGAAAACTTGCTTAAAATGCAATATTATGCGAAAATCTGAGATATGAAGGCTAAATCACATATCGTGATACTACATGAAATAGTATCGAAATATTGGTAAAAATGAATATATTTACGTAATATCAAACTTCATGAAAACGTGAAAAAATCACTATTATTCCAAATTTGTGGATTTTAACTTCGAATCATAGAGCGAAGTATTATTTAGATCCAATAAAAGACATATGACAATGTTGTTTCCAATACAAATGATAAAAATCAATGTGTTTTCATTAGAATTAACTAAAATGTTCCTGATTTTCCGTTTATATTACCGATGGAAGATGTACACGTAAAACCGCTCTATTCCGGCTGAAACGTCGATATATGCAATAAAAACCGAACTTCTCCCATTTTCAATATCTTACTCAGTATTTTAACGACAAACAAATAGATGATTGATAATGAAGTATTTAAGGTTATTATCTAATCAATTATGTGTTTGTATCATTTTTATCGTATATTTAATGAATATAAACTGGAAATTTACAAAACGTGGAAAAACTGCAAAATATTGCCTAATTCGATGATATTTTGTTTATATCACATAAAGGAAAAAGATGATAAACTTCAAAATATTACTAAATTCGATGATTTTTTGTACGAAACAAAATGCAAGAAAACTTGCTTAAAATGCAATATTATGCGATATTCTGAGATTTGAAGGCCAAATCACATATCGTGATACTACATGAAATAGTATCGAAATATTGGTAAAATTGAATATATTTACGTAATATAAAACTACATGAAAAACGTGAAAAAAGTTACTATTATACCAAATTTGAGGATTTTTACTTCGAATCATAAAGCGAGGTTTCGTATTATTTAGATCCAAGAAAAGACATATGACAATGTTGTTTCCAATACAAATGATAAAAATCAATTTGTTTTCATTAGAATTAACTGAAATGTTCCTGATTTTCCGTTTATATTACGTACACGATGTACACGTAAAACCGCTCTATTCCGGCTGAAACGTCGATATATGCAATAAAAACCGAACTTTTCCCCTTTTCAATATCTTACTCAGTATTTTAACGAGAAACAAATAGATGATTGACAATGAAGTATTTAAGGTTATTATCTAATAAAATTATGTGTTTGTATCATTTTTATCGTATATATAATGAATTATCAACAATAAACTGGAAATTCACAAAAACGTGGAAAAACAGCAAAATATTGCCTAATTTGATGATATTTTGTTTAAATCACATAAAGGAAAAGGGGATGATAAACGTCAAAATATTGCTAAATTCGTTGATGTTTAGTACGAAACAAAAGTGCAAGAAAACTTCCTTAAAATGCAATATTATGCGAAAATCTGAGATATAAAGGCCAAATCACATATCGTGATACTACATGAAATAGTATCGAAATATTGGTAAAAATGAATATATTTACGTAATATCAAACTACATGAAAACGTGAAAAAATCACTATTATTCCAAATTTGTGGATTTTAACTTCGAATCATAGTGCGAGGTTTCTTATTATTTAGATCCAACAAAAGACATATGACAATGTTGTTTCCAATACAAATGATAAAAATCAATGTGTTTTCATTAGAATTAACTAAAATGTTCCTGATTTTCCGTTTGTATTACCGATGGAAGATGTACATGTAAAATCGCTCTATTCCGGCTGAAACGTCGATATATGCAATAAAAACCGAACTTCTCCCCTTTTCAATATCTTACTCAGTATTTTAACGAGAAAGAAACAGATGATTGAAAATGAAGTATTTAAGGTTATTATCTAATCAGTTATGAGTTTGTATCGTTTTATCGTATATTTAATGAATTAATAACAATAAACTGGAAGTTTACATAACGTGGAAAAACTGCAAAATATTGCCTAATTTGATGATATTTTGTTTATATCACATAAAGGAAAAAGGAGATGGTAAACGTCAAAATATTGCTAAATTCGATGATACGAAACAAAAATGCAAGAAAACTTGCTTAAAATGCAATATTATGCGAAAATCTGAAATACGAAGGCCAAATCACATATCGTGATACTTCATGAAATAGTATCGAAATATTGGTAAAAATGAATATATTTACGTAATATCAAACTACATGAAAACGTTAAAAAATCACTATTATTCCAAATTTGTGGATTTTAACTTCGAATCATAGAGCGAAGTATTATTTAAATCCAACAAAAGACATATGACAATGTTGTTTCCAATACAAATGATAAAAATCAATGTGTTTTCATTAGAATTAACTAAAATGTTCCTGATTTTCCGTTTATATTACCGATGGAAGATGTACACGTAAAATCGCTCTATTCCGGCTGAAACGTCGATATATGCAATAAAAACCGAACTTCTCCCCTTTTCAATATCTTACTCAGTATTTTAACGAGAAACAAATAGATGATTGAAAATGAAGTATTTAAGGTATAATCTATAATATACTAAATATTAATATACTAAATATAATATATTATATATAATATATAATATATATATAATATAATATAATATAATATATATAATATATGTAATATACTAAATAATATACTATAATATACTAAAAAGTATAATCTAATCAATTATGTGTTTGTATCATTTTTATCGTATAATTAATGAATTAATAACAATAAACTGAAAATTCACAAAAACGTGGAAAAACAGCAAAATATTGCCTAATTCGATGATATTTTGTTTAAATCACAGGAAGGAAAAATGGATGATAAACGTCAAAATATTGCTAAATTCGATGATGTTTAGTACGAAACAAAAATGCAGGAAAACATGCTTAAAATGCAATATTATGCGAAAATCTGAGATATGAAGGCCAAATCACATATCGTGATACTACATGAAATAGTATCGAAATATTGGTAAAAATGAATATATTTACGTAATATCAAACTACTTGAAAACGTGAAAAATCACTATTATTCCAAGTTTGTGGATTTTAACTTCGAATCATAAAGCGAGGTTTCGATATTATTTAGATCCAAGAAAAGACATATGACAATGTTGTTTCCAATACAAATGATAAAAATCAATGTGTTTTCATTAGAATGGACTAAAATGTTCCTGATTTTCCGTTTATATTACCGATGGAAGATGTACACCTAAAACCGCACAATTCCGGCTGAAACGTCGATATATGCAATAAAAACCAAACTTCTCCCCTTTTCAATATCTTACTCAGTATTTCAACGAGAAACAAATAGATAATTGAAGATGAAGAATTTAAGTTTATTATCTAATCAATTACGTGTTTGTATCATATTTATCGTATAGTTTATGAATTATTACCATCAAACTGAAAATTCGCAAAAACGTGCAAAAACGGCAAAATATTGCCTAATTCGATGATATTTTGTTTAAATCACATAAAGGAAAAGGGGATGATAAACGTCAAAATATTGCTAAATTCGATGATGTTTAGTACAAAACAAAAATGCAAGAAAACTTGCTTAAAATGCAATATTATGCGAAAATCTGAGATATGAAGGCCAAATCACATATCGTGATACTACATGAAACAGTATCGAAATATTGGTAAAAATGAATATATTTATGAAATATCCAACTACATGAAAACGTGAAAAAATCACTATTATTCCAAATTTGTGGATTTTAACTTCGAATCATAGGGCGAGGTTTCGTATTATTTAGATCCAACAAAAGACATATGACAATGTTGTTTCCAATACAAATGATAAAAATCAATGTGTTTTCATTAGAATTAACTAAAATGTTCCTGATTTTCCGTTTATATTACCGATGGAAGATGTACACGTAAAATCGCTCTATTCCGGCTGAAACGTCGATATATGCAATAAAAACCGAACTTCTCTCCTTTTCAATATCTTACTCAGTATTTTAACGAGAAACAAATAGATGATTGAAAATGAAGTATTTAAGGTTATTATCTAATCAATTATGTGTTTGTATCATTTTTATCGTATATTTAGTAAATTAATAACAATAAACTGGAAATTTACAAAACGTGGAAAAACTGCAAAATATTGCCTAATTCGATGATATTTTGTTTATATCACATAAAGGAAAAAGGAGATGATAAACGTCAAAATATTGCTAAATTCGATGATGTTTAGTACGAAACAAAAATGCAAGAAAACTTGCTTAAAATGCAATATTATGCGAAAATCTGTGATATGAAGGCCAAATCACATATCGTGATACTACATGAAATAGTATCGAAATATTGGTAAAAATGAATATATTTACGTAATATCAAACTACATGAAAACGTGAAAAAATCACTATTTTTCCAAATTTGTGGATTTTAACTTCGAATCATAGAGCGAGGTTTCGTATTATTTAGATCCAACAAAAGACATATGACAATGTTGTTTCCAATACAAATGATAAAAATCAATGTGTTTTCATTAGAATTAACTAAAATGTTCCTGATTTTCCGTTTATATTACCGATGGAAGATGTACACCTAAAACCGCACAATTCCGGCGAGAAACGTCGATATATGCAATAAAAACCGAACTTCTCCCCTTTTCAATATCTTACTCAGTATTTCAACGAGAAACAAATAGATAATTGAAGATGAAGAATTTAAGTTTATTATCTAATCAATTACGTGTTTGTATCATATTTATCGTATATTTTATGAATTAATACCATTAAACTGAAAATTCGCAAAAACGTGCAAAAACGGCAAAATATTGCCTAATTCGATGATATTTTGTTTAAATCACATAAAGGAAAAGGGGATGATAAACGTCAAAATATTGCTAAATTCGATGATGAGTACGAAAAAAAATGCAAGAAAACTTGCTTAAAATGCAATATTATGCGAAAATCTGATATATGAAGGCCAAATCACATATCGTGATACTACATGAAATAGTATCGAAATATTGGTAAAAATGAATATATTTACGTAATATCAAACTACTTGAAAACGTGAAAAATCACTATTATTCCAAGTTTGTGGATTTTAACTTCGAATCATAAAGCGAGGTTTCGTATTATTTAGATCCAAGAAAAGACATATGACAATGTTGTTTCCAATACAAATGATAAAAATCAATGTGTTTTCATTAGAATGGACTAAAATGTTCCTGATTTTCCGTTTATATTACCGATGGAAGATGTACACCTAAAACCGCACAATTCCGGCTGAAACGTCGATATATGCAATAAAAACCGAACTTCTCCCCTTTTCAATATCTTACTCAGTATTTCAACGAGAAACAAATAGATAATTGAAGATGAAGAAATTAAGTTTATTATCTAATCAATTACGTGTTTGTATCATATTTATCGTATAGTTTATGAATTATTACCATCAAACTGAAAATTCGCAAAAACGTGCAAAAACGGCAAAATATTGCCTAATTCGATGATATTTTGTTTAAATCTCATAAAGGAAAAGGGGATGATAAACGTCAAAATATTACTAAATTCGATGATTTTTAGTACGAAAGAAAATGCAAGAAAACTTGCTTAAAATGCAATATTATGCGATATTCTGAGATTTGAAGGCCATATCACATATCGTGTTACTACATGAAATAGTATCGAAATATTGGTAAAATTGAATATATTTACGTAATATAAAACTACATGAAAAACGTGAAAAAAGTTACTGTTATACCAAATTTGAGGATTTTTACTTCGAATCATAAAGCGAGGTTTCGTATTATTTAGATCCAAGAAAAGACATATGACAATGTTGTTTCCAATACAAATGATAAAAATCAATTTGTTTTCATTAGAATTAACTGAAATGTTCCTGATTTTCCGTTTATATTACGTACACGATGTACACGTAAAACCGCTCTATTCCGGCTGAAACGTCGATATATGCAATAAAAACAGAACTTCTCCCCTTTTCAATATCTTACTCAGTATTTCAACGAGAAACAAATAGATGATTGAAAATGAAGTATTTAGGGTTATTATCTAATCAATTATGTGTTTGTATCATTTTTATCGTATATTTAATGAATTATCAACAATAAACAGGAAATTCACAAAAACGTGCAAAAACGGCAAAATATTGCCTAATTCGATGATTATTTGTTTAAATCACATAAAGGAAAAATGGATGATAAACGTCAAAATATTGCTAAATTCGATGATGTTTAGTACGAAACAAAAATGCAAGAAAACTTGCTTAAAATGCAATATTATGCGAAAATCTGAGATATGAAGGCTAAATCACATATCGTGATACTACATGAAATAGTATCGAAATATTGGTAAAAATGAATATATTTACGTAATATCAAACTTCATGAAAACGTGAAAAAATCACTATTATTCCAAATTTGTGGATTTTAACTTCGAATCATAGAGCGAAGTATTATTTAGATCCAATAAAAGACATATGACAATGTTGTTTCCAATACAAATGATAAAAATCAATGTGTTTTCATTAGAATTAACTAAAATGTTCCTGATTTTCCGTTTATATTACCGATGGAAGATGTACACGTAAAACCGCTCTATTCCGGCTGAAACGTCGATATATGCAATAAAAACCGAACTTCTCCCATTTTCAATATCTTACTCAGTATTTTAACGACAAACAAATAGATGATTGATAATGAAGTATTTAAGGTTATTATCTAATCAATTATGTGTTTGTATCATTTTTATCGTATATTTAATGAATATAAACTGGAAATTTACAAAACGTGGAAAAACTGCAAAATATTGCCTAATTCGATGATATTTTGTTTATATCACATAAAGGAAAAAGATGATAAACTTCAAAATATTACTAAATTCGATGATTTTTTGTACGAAACAAAATGCAAGAAAACTTGCTTAAAATGCAATATTATGCGATATTCTGAGATTTGAAGGCCAAATCACATATCGTGATACTACATGAAATAGTATCGAAATATTGGTAAAATTGAATATATTTACGTAATATAAAACTACATGAAAAACGTGAAAAAAGTTACTATTATACCAAATTTGAGGATTTTTACTTCGAATCATAAAGCGAGGTTTCGTATTATTTAGATCCAAGAAAAGACATATGACAATGTTGTTTCCAATACAAATGATAAAAATCAATTTGTTTTCATTAGAATTAACTGAAATGTTCCTGATTTTCCGTTTATATTACGTACACGATGTACACGTAAAACCGCTCTATTCCGGCTGAAACGTCGATATATGCAATAAAAACCGAACTTTTCCCCTTTTCAATATCTTACTCAGTATTTTAACGAGAAACAAATAGATGATTGACAATGAAGTATTTAAGGTTATTATCTAATAAAATTATGTGTTTGTATCATTTTTATCGTATATATAATGAATTATCAACAATAAACTGGAAATTCACAAAAACGTGGAAAAACAGCAAAATATTGCCTAATTTGATGATATTTTGTTTAAATCACATAAAGGAAAAGGGGATGATAAACGTCAAAATATTGCTAAATTCGTTGATGTTTAGTACGAAACAAAAGTGCAAGAAAACTTCCTTAAAATGCAATATTATGCGAAAATCTGAGATATAAAGGCCAAATCACATATCGTGATACTACATGAAATAGTATCGAAATATTGGTAAAAATGAATATATTTACGTAATATCAAACTACATGAAAACGTGAAAAAATCACTATTATTCCAAATTTGTGGATTTTAACTTCGAATCATAGTGCGAGGTTTCTTATTATTTAGATCCAACAAAAGACATATGACAATGTTGTTTCCAATACAAATGATAAAAATCAATGTGTTTTCATTAGAATTAACTAAAATGTTCCTGATTTTCCGTTTGTATTACCGATGGAAGATGTACATGTAAAATCGCTCTATTCCGGCTGAAACGTCGATATATGCAATAAAAACCGAACTTCTCCCCTTTTCAATATCTTACTCAGTATTTTAACGAGAAAGAAACAGATGATTGAAAATGAAGTATTTAAGGTTATTATCTAATCAGTTATGAGTTTGTATCGTTTTATCGTATATTTAATGAATTAATAACAATAAACTGGAAGTTTACATAACGTGGAAAAACTGCAAAATATTGCCTAATTTGATGATATTTTGTTTATATCACATAAAGGAAAAAGGAGATGGTAAACGTCAAAATATTGCTAAATTCGATGATACGAAACAAAAATGCAAGAAAACTTGCTTAAAATGCAATATTATGCGAAAATCTGAAATACGAAGGCCAAATCACATATCGTGATACTTCATGAAATAGTATCGAAATATTGGTAAAAATGAATATATTTACGTAATATCAAACTACATGAAAACGTTAAAAAATCACTATTATTCCAAATTTGTGGATTTTAACTTCGAATCATAGAGCGAAGTATTATTTAAATCCAACAAAAGACATATGACAATGTTGTTTCCAATACAAATGATAAAAATCAATGTGTTTTCATTAGAATTAACTAAAATGTTCCTGATTTTCCGTTTATATTACCGATGGAAGATGTACACGTAAAATCGCTCTATTCCGGCTGAAACGTCGATATATGCAATAAAAACCGAACTTCTCCCCTTTTCAATATCTTACTCAGTATTTTAACGAGAAACAAATAGATGATTGAAAATGAAGTATTTAAGGTATAATCTATAATATACTAAATATTAATATACTAAATATAATATATTATATATAATATATAATATATATATAATATAATATAATATAATATATATAATATATGTAATATACTAAATAATATACTATAATATACTAAAAAGTATAATCTAATCAATTATGTGTTTGTATCATTTTTATCGTATAATTAATGAATTAATAACAATAAACTGAAAATTCACAAAAACGTGGAAAAACAGCAAAATATTGCCTAATTCGATGATATTTTGTTTAAATCACAGGAAGGAAAAATGGATGATAAACGTCAAAATATTGCTAAATTCGATGATGTTTAGTACGAAACAAAAATGCAGGAAAACATGCTTAAAATGCAATATTATGCGAAAATCTGAGATATGAAGGCCAAATCACATATCGTGATACTACATGAAATAGTATCGAAATATTGGTAAAAATGAATATATTTACGTAATATCAAACTACTTGAAAACGTGAAAAATCACTATTATTCCAAGTTTGTGGATTTTAACTTCGAATCATAAAGCGAGGTTTCGTATTATTTAGATCCAAGAAAAGACATATGACAATGTTGTTTCCAATACAAATGATAAAAATCAATGTGTTTTCATTAGAATGGACTAAAATGTTCCTGATTTTCCGTTTATATTACCGATGGAAGATGTACACCTAAAACCGCACAATTCCGGCTGAAACGTCGATATATGCAATAAAAACCAAACTTCTCCCCTTTTCAATATCTTACTCAGTATTTCAACGAGAAACAAATAGATAATTGAAGATGAAGAATTTAAGTTTATTATCTAATCAATTACGTGTTTGTATCATATTTATCGTATAGTTTATGAATTATTACCATCAAACTGAAAATTCGCAAAAACGTGCAAAAACGGCAAAATATTGCCTAATTCGATGATATTTTGTTTAAATCACATAAAGGAAAAGGGGATGATAAACGTCAAAATATTGCTAAATTCGATGATGTTTAGTACAAAACAAAAATGCAAGAAAACTTGCTTAAAATGCAATATTATGCGAAAATCTGAGATATGAAGGCCAAATCACATATCGTGATACTACATGAAACAGTATCGAAATATTGGTAAAAATGAATATATTTATGAAATATCCAACTACATGAAAACGTGAAAAAATCACTATTATTCCAAATTTGTGGATTTTAACTTCGAATCATAGGGCGAGGTTTCGTATTATTTAGATCCAACAAAAGACATATGACAATGTTGTTTCCAATACAAATGATAAAAATCAATGTGTTTTCATTAGAATTAACTAAAATGTTCCTGATTTTCCGTTTATATTACCGATGGAAGATGTACACGTAAAATCGCTCTATTCCGGCTGAAACGTCGATATATGCAATAAAAACCGAACTTCTCTCCTTTTCAATATCTTACTCAGTATTTTAACGAGAAACAAATAGATGATTGAAAATGAAGTATTTAAGGTTATTATCTAATCAATTATGTGTTTGTATCATTTTTATCGTATATTTAGTAAATTAATAACAATAAACTGGAAATTTACAAAACGTGGAAAAACTGCAAAATATTGCCTAATTCGATGATATTTTGTTTATATCACATAAAGGAAAAAGGAGATGATAAACGTCAAAATATTGCTAAATTCGATGATGTTTAGTACGAAACAAAAATGCAAGAAAACTTGCTTAAAATGCAATATTATGCGAAAATCTGTGATATGAAGGCCAAATCACATATCGTGATACTACATGAAATAGTATCGAAATATTGGTAAAAATGAATATATTTACGTAATATCAAACTACATGAAAACGTGAAAAAATCACTATTTTTCCAAATTTGTGGATTTTAACTTCGAATCATAGAGCGAGGTTTCGTATTATTTAGATCCAACAAAAGACATATGACAATGTTGTTTCCAATACAAATGATAAAAATCAATGTGTTTTCATTAGAATTAACTAAAATGTTCCTGATTTTCCGTTTATATTACCGATGGAAGATGTACACCTAAAACCGCACAATTCCGGCGAGAAACGTCGATATATGCAATAAAAACCGAACTTCTCCCCTTTTCAATATCTTACTCAGTATTTCAACGAGAAACAAATAGATAATTGAAGATGAAGAATTTAAGTTTATTATCTAATCAATTACGTGTTTGTATCATATTTATCGTATATTTTATGAATTAATACCATTAAACTGAAAATTCGCAAAAACGTGCAAAAACGGCAAAATATTGCCTAATTCGATGATATTTTGTTTAAATCACATAAAGGAAAAGGGGATGATAAACGTCAAAATATTGCTAAATTCGATGATGAGTACGAAAAAAAATGCAAGAAAACTTGCTTAAAATGCAATATTATGCGAAAATCTGATATATGAAGGCCAAATCACATATCGTGATACTACATGAAATAGTATCGAAATATTGGTAAAAATGAATATATTTACGTAATATCAAACTACTTGAAAACGTGAAAAATCACTATTATTCCAAGTTTGTGGATTTTAACTTCGAATCATAAAGCGAGGTTTCGTATTATTTAGATCCAAGAAAAGACATATGACAATGTTGTTTCCAATACAAATGATAAAAATCAATGTGTTTTCATTAGAATGGACTAAAATGTTCCTGATTTTCCGTTTATATTACCGATGGAAGATGTACACCTAAAACCGCACAATTCCGGCTGAAACGTCGATATATGCAATAAAAACCGAACTTCTCCCCTTTTCAATATCTTACTCAGTATTTCAACGAGAAACAAATAGATAATTGAAGATGAAGAAATTAAGTTTATTATCTAATCAATTACGTGTTTGTATCATATTTATCGTATAGTTTATGAATTATTACCATCAAACTGAAAATTCGCAAAAACGTGCAAAAACGGCAAAATATTGCCTAATTCGATGATATTTTGTTTAAATCACATAAAGGAAAAGGGGATGATAAACGTCAAAATATTGCTAAATTCGATGATGTTTAGTACAAAACAAAAATGCAAGAAAACTTGCTTAAAATGCAATATTTTGCGAAAATCTGAGATATGAAGGCCAAATCACATATCGTTATACTACATGAAACAGTATCGAAATATTGGTAAAAATGAATATATTTATGAAATATCCAACTACATGAAAACGTGAAAAAATCACTATTATTCCAAATTTGTGGATTTTAACTTCGAATCATAGGGCGAGGTTTCGTATTATTTAGATCCAACAAAAGACATATGACAATGTTGTTTCCAATACAAATGATAAAAATCAATGTGTTTTCATTAGAATTAACTAAAATGTTCCTGATTTTCCGTTTATATTACCGATGGAAGATGTACACGTAAAATCGCTCTATTCCGGCTGAAACGTCGATATATGCAATAAAAACCGAACTTCTCTCCTTTTCAATATCTTACTCAGTATTTTAACGAGAAACAAATAGATGATTGAAAATGAAGTATTTAAGGTTATTATCTAATCAATTATGTGTTTGTATCATTTTTATCGTATATTTAATAAATTAATAACAATAAACTGGAAATTTACAAAACGTGGAAAAACTGCAAAATATTGCCTAATTCGATGATATTTTGTTTATATCACATAAAGGAAAAAGGAGATGATAAACGTCAAAATATTGCTAAATTCGATGATGTTTAGTACGAAACAAAAATGCAAGAAAACTTGCTTAAAATGCAATATTATGCGAAAATCTGTGATATGAAGGCCAAATCACATATCGTGATACTACATGAAATAGTATCGAAATATTGGTAAAAATGAATATATTTACGTAATATCAAACTACATGAAAACGTGAAAAAATCACTATTATTCCAAATTTGTGGATTTTAACTTCGAATCATAGGGCGAGGTTTCGTATTATTTAGATCCAACAAAAGACATATGACAATGTTGTTTCCAATACAAATGATAAAAATCAATGTGTTTTCATTAGAATTAACTAAAATGTTCCTGATTTTCCGTTTATATTACCGATGGAAGATGTACACCTAAAACCGCACAATTCCGGCGAGAAACGTCGATATATGCAATAAAAACCGAACTTCTCCCCTTTTCAATATCTTACTCAGTATTTCAACGAGAAACAAATAGATAATTGAAGATGAAGAATTTAAGTTTATTATCTAATCAATTACGTGTTTGTATCATATTTATCGTATATTTTATGAATTAATACCATTAAACTGAAAATTCGCAAAAACGTGCAAAAACGGCAAAATATTGCCTAATTCGATGATATTTTGTTTAAATCACATAAAGGAAAAGGGGATGATAAACGTCAAAATATTGCTAAATTCGATGATGAGTACGAAAAAAAATGCAAGAAAACTTGCTTAAAATGCAATATTATGCGAAAATCTGATATATGAAGGCCAAATCACATATCGTGATACTACATGAAATAGTATCGAAATATTGGTAAAAATGAATATATTTACGTAATATCAAACTACTTGAAAACGTGAAAAATCACTATTATTCCAAGTTTGTGGATTTTAACTTCGAATCATAAAGCGAGGTTTCGTATTATTTAGATCCAAGAAAAGACATATGACAATGTTGTTTCCAATACAAATGATAAAAATCAATGTGTTTTCATTAGAATGGACTAAAATGTTCCTGATTTTCCGTTTATATTACCGATGGAAGATGTACACCTAAAACCGCACAATTCCGGCTGAAACGTCGATATATGCAATAAAAACCGAACTTCTCCCCTTTTCAATATCTTACTCAGTATTTCAACGAGAAACAAATAGATAATTGAAGATGAAGAAATTAAGTTTATTATCTAATCAATTACGTGTTTGTATCATATTTATCGTATAGTTTATGAATTATTACCATCAAACTGAAAATTCGCAAAAACGTGCAAAAACGGCAAAATATTGCCTAATTCGATGATATTTTGTTTAAATCACATAAAGGAAAAGGGGATGATAAACGTCAAAATATTGCTAAATTCGATGATGTTTAGTACAAAACAAAAATGCAAGAAAACTTGCTTAAAATGCAATATTTTGCGAAAATCTGAGATATGAAGGCCAAATCACATATCGTTATACTACATGAAACAGTATCGAAATATTGGTAAAAATGAATATATTTATGAAATATCCAACTACATGAAAACGTGAAAAAATCACTATTATTCCAAATTTGTGGATTTTAACTTCGAATCATAGGGCGAGGTTTCGTATTATTTAGATCCAACAAAAGACATATGACAATGTTGTTTCCAATACAAATGATAAAAATCAATGTGTTTTCATTAGAATTAACTAAAATGTTCCTGATTTTCCGTTTATATTACCGATGGAAGATGTACACGTAAAATCGCTCTATTCCGGCTGAAACGTCGATATATGCAATAAAAACCGAACTTCTCTCCTTTTCAATATCTTACTCAGTATTTTAACGAGAAACAAATAGATGATTGAAAATGAAGTATTTAAGGTTATTATCTAATCAATTATGTGTTTGTATCATTTTTATCGTATATTTAATAAATTAATAACAATAAACTGGAAATTTACAAAACGTGGAAAAACTGCAAAATATTGCCTAATTCGATGATATTTTGTTTATATCACATAAAGGAAAAAGGAGATGATAAACGTCAAAATATTGCTAAATTCGATGATGTTTAGTACGAAACAAAAATGCAAGAAAACTTGCTTAAAATGCAATATTATGCGAAAATCTGTGATATGAAGGCCAAATCACATATCGTGATACTACATGAAATAGTATCGAAATATTGGTAAAAATGAATATATTTACGTAATATCAAACTACATGAAAACGTGAAAAAATCACTATTTTTCCAAATTTGTGGATTTTAACTTCGAATCATAGAGCGAGGTTTCGTATTATTTAGATCCAACAAAAGACATATGACAATGTTGTTTCCAATACAAATGATAAAAATCAATGTGTTTTCATTAGAATTAACTAAAATGTTCCTGATTTTCCGTTTATATTACCGATTGAAGTCACGTACACGTACCACGTAAAATCGCTCTATTCCGGCTGAAACGTCGATATATGCAATAAAAACCGAACTTCTCCCCTTTTCAATATCTTACTCAGTATTTTAACGAGAAAGAAACAGATGATTGAAAATGAAGTATTTAAGGTTATTATCTAATCAGTTATGAGTTTGTATCATTTTTATCGTATATTTAATGAATTAATAACAATAAACTGGAAATTTACATAACGTGGAAAAACTGCAAAATATTGCCTAATTCGATGATATTTTGTTTATATCACATAAAGGAAAAAGGAGATGGTAAACGTCAAAATATTGCTAAATTCGATGATACGAAACAAAAATGCAAGAAAACTTGCTTAAAATGCAATATTATGCGAAAATCTGAAATACGAAGGCCAAATCACATATCGTGATACTTCATGAAATAGTATCGAAATATTGGTAAAAATGAATATATTTACGTAATATCAAACCACATGAAAACGTTAAAAAATCACTATTATTCCAAATTTGTGGATTTTAACTTCGAATCATAGAGCGAAGTATTATTTAAATCCAACAAAAGACATATGACAATGTTGTTTCCAATACAAATGATAAAAATCAATGTGTTTTCATTAGAATTAACTAAAATGTTCCTGATTTTCCGTTTATATTACCGATGGAAGATGTACACGTAAAATCGCTCTATTCCGGCTGAAACGTCGATATATGCAATAAAAACCGAACTTCTCCCCTTTTCAATATCTTACTCAGTATTTTAACGAGAAACAAATAGATGATTGAAAATGAAGTATTTAAGGTATAATCTATAATATACTAAATATTAATATACTAAATATAATATATTTATATATAATATATAATATATATATAATATAATATAATATATATAATATATGTAATATACTAAATAATATACTATAATATACTAAAAAGTATAATCTAATCAATTATGTGTTTGTATCATTTTTATCGTATAATTAATGAATTAATAACAATAAACTGAAAATTCACAAAAACGTGGAAAAACAGCAAAATATTGCCTAATTCGATGATATTTTGTTTAAATCACAGGAAGGAAAAATGGATGATAAACGTCAAAATATTGCTAAATTCGATGATGTTTAGTACGAAACAAAAATGCAGGAAAACATGCTTAAAATGCAATATTATGCGAAAATCTGAGATATGAAGGCCAAATCACATATCGTGATACTACATGAAATAGTATCGAAATATTGGTAAAAATGAATATATTTACGTAATATCAAACTACATGAAAACGTGAAAAATCACTATTATTCCAAGTTTGTGGATTTTAACTTCGAATCATAAAGCGAGGTTTCGTATTATTTAGATCCAAGAAAAGACATATGACAATGTTGTTTCCAATACAAATGATAAAAATCAATGTGTTTTCATTAGAATGGACTGAAATGTTCCTGATTTTCCGTTTATATTACCGATGGAAGATGTACACCTAAAACCGCACAATTCCGACTGAAACGTCGATATATGCAATAAAAACCGAACTTCTCCCCTTTTCAATATCTTACTCAGTATTTCAACGAGAAACAAATAGATAATTGAAGATGAAGAATTTAAGTTTATTATCTAATCAATTACGTGTTTGTATCATATTTATCGTATAGTTTATGAATTATTACCATCAAACTGAAAATTCGCAAAAACGTGCAAAAACGGCAAAATATTGCCTAATTCGATGATATTTTGTTTAAATCACATAAAGGAAAAGGGGATGATAAACGTCAAAATATTGCTAAATTCGATGATGTTTAGTACAAAACAAAAATGCAAGAAAACTTGCTTAAAATGCAATATTATGCGAAAATCTGAGATATGAAGGCCAAATCACATATCGTGATACTACATGAAACAGTATCGAAATATTGGTAAAAATGAATATATTTATGAAATATCCAACTACATTAAAACGTGAAAAAATCACTATTATTCCAAATTTGTGGATTTTAACTTCGAATCATAGGGCGAGGTTTCGTATTATTTAGATCCAACAAAAGACATATGACAATGTTGTTTCCAATACAAATGATAAAAATCAATGTGTTTTCATTAGAATGGACTAAAATGTTCCTGATTTTCCGTTTATATTACCGATGGAAGATGTACACCTAAAACCGCACAATTCCGGCTGAAACGTCGATATATGCAATAAAAACCGAACTTCTTCCCTTTTCAATATCTTACTCAGTATTTCAACGAGAAACAAATAGATAATTGAAGATGAAGAATTTAAGTTTATTATCTAATCAATTACGTGTTTGTATCATATTTATCGTATATTTTATGAATTAATACCATTAAACTGAAAATTCGCCAAAACGTGCAAAAACGGCAAAATATTGCCTAATTCGATGATATTTTGTTTAAATCTCATAAAGGAAAAGGGGATGATAAACGTCAAAATATTACTAAATTCGATGATTTTTAGTACGAAAGAAAATGCAAGAAAACTTGCTTAAAATGCAATATTATGCGATATTCTGAGATTTGAAGGCCATATCACATATCGTGTTACTACATGAAATAGTATCGAAATATTGGTAAAATTGAATATATTTACGTAATATAAAACTACATGAAAAACGTGAAAAAAGTTACTATTATACCAAATTTGAGGATTTTTACTTCGAATCATAAAGCGAGGTTTCGTATTATTTAGATCCAAGAAAAGACATATGACAATGTTGTTTCCAATACAAATGATAAAAATCAATTTGTTTTCATTAGAATTAACTGAAATGTTCCTGATTTTCCGTTTATATTACGTACACGATGTACACGTAAAACCGCTCTATTCCGGCTGAAACGTCGATATATGCAATAAAAACAGAACTTCTCCCCTTTTCAATATCTTACTCAGTATTTCAACGAGAAACAAATAGATGATTGAAAATGAAGTATTTAGGGTTATTATCTAATCAATTATGTGTTTGTATCATTTTTATCGTATATTTAATGAATTATCAACAATAAACAGGAAATTCACAAAAACGTGCAAAAACGGCAAAATATTGCCTAATTCGATGATTATTTGTTTAAATCACATAAAGGAAAAATGGATGATAAACGTCAAAATATTGCTAAATTCGATGATGTTTAGTACGAAACAAAAATGCAAGAAAACTTGCTTAAAATGCAATATTATGCGAAAATCTGAGATATGAAGGCTAAATCACATATCGTGATACTACATGAAATAGTATCGAAATATTGGTAAAAATGAATATATTTACGTAATATCAAACTTCATGAAAACGTGAAAAAATCACTATTATTCCAAATTTGTGGATTTTAACTTCGAATCATAGAGCGAAGTATTATTTAGATCCAATAAAAGACATATGACAATGTTGTTTCCAATACAAATGATAAAAATCAATGTGTTTTCATTAGAATTAACTAAAATGTTCCTGATTTTCCGTTTATATTACCGATGGAAGATGTACACGTAAAACCGCTCTATTCCGGCTGAAACGTCGATATATGCAATAAAAACCGAACTTCTCCCATTTTCAATATCTTACTCAGTATTTTAACGACAAACAAATAGATGATTGATAATGAAGTATTTAAGGTTATTATCTAATCAATTATGTGTTTGTATCATTTTTATCGTATATTTAATGAATATAAACTGGAAATTTACAAAACGTGGAAAAACTGCAAAATATTGCCTAATTCGATGATATTTTGTTTATATCACATAAAGGAAAAAGATGATAAACTTCAAAATATTACTAAATTCGATGATTTTTTGTACGAAACAAAATGCAAGAAAACTTGCTTAAAATGCAATATTATGCGATATTCTGAGATTTGAAGGCCAAATCACATATCGTGATACTACATGAAATAGTATCGAAATATTGGTAAAATTGAATATATTTACGTAATATAAAACTACATGAAAAACGTGAAAAAAGTTACTATTATACCAAATTTGAGGATTTTTACTTCGAATCATAAAGCGAGGTTTCGTATTATTTAGATCCAAGAAAAGACATATGACAATGTTGTTTCCAATACAAATGATAAAAATCAATTTGTTTTCATTAGAATTAACTGAAATGTTCCTGATTTTCCGTTTATATTACGTACACGATGTACACGTAAAACCGCTCTATTCCGGCTGAAACGTCGATATATGCAATAAAAACCGAACTTTTCCCCTTTTCAATATCTTACTCAGTATTTTAACGAGAAACAAATAGATGATTGACAATGAAGTATTTAAGGTTATTATCTAAAAAAATTATGTGTTTGTATCATTTTTATCGTATATATAATGAATTATCAACAATAAACTGGAAATTCACAAAAACGTGGAAAAACAGCAAAATATTGCCTAATTTGATGATATTTTGTTTAAATCACATAAAGGAAAAGGGGATGATAAACGTCAAAATATTGCTAAATTCGTTGATGTTTAGTACGAAACAAAAGTGCAAGAAAACTTCCTTAAAATGCAATATTATGCGAAAATCTGAGATATAAAGGCCAAATCACATATCGTGATACTACATGAAATAGTATCGAAATATTGGTAAAAATGAATATATTTACGTAATATCAAACTACATGAAAACGTGAAAAAATCACTATTATTCCAAATTTGTGGATTTTAACTTCGAATCATAGTGCGAGGTTTCTTATTATTTAGATCCAACAAAAGACATATGACAATGTAGTTTCCAATACAAATGATAAAAATCAATGTGTTTTCATTAGAATTAACTAAAATGTTCCTGATTTTCCGTTTGTATTACCGATGGAAGATGTACATGTAAAATCGCTCTATTCCGGCTGAAACGTCGATATATGCAATAAAAACCGAACTTCTCCCCTTTTCAATATCTTACTCAGTATTTTAACGAGAAAGAAACAGATGATTGAAAATGAAGTATTTAAGGTTATTATCTAATCAGTTATGAGTTTGTATCGTTTTATCGTATATTTAATGAATTAATAACAATAAACTGGAAATTTACATAACGTGGAAAAACTGCAAAATATTGCCTAATTCGATGATATTTTGTTTATATCACATAAAGGAAAAAGGAGATGGTAAACGTCAAAATATTGCTAAATTCGATGATACGAAACAAAAATGCAAGAAAACTTGCTTAAAATGCAATATTATGCGAAAATCTGAAATACGAAGGCCAAATCACATATCGTGATACTTCATGAAATAGTATCGAAATATTGGTAAAAATGAATATATTTACGTAATATCAAACTACATGAAAACGTTAAAAAATCACTATTATTCCAAATTTGTGGAATTTAACTTCGAATCATAGAGCGAAGTATTATTTAAATCCAACAAAAGACATATGACAATGTTGTTTCCAATACAAATGATAAAAATCAATGTGTTTTCATTAGAATTAACTAAAATGTTCCTGATTTTCCGTTTATATTACCGATGGAAGATGTACACGTAAAATCGCTCTATTCCGGCTGAAACGTCGATATATGCAATAAAAACCGAACTTCTCCCCTTTTCAATATCTTACTCAGTATTTTAACGAGAAACAAATAGATGATTGAAAATGAAGTATTTAAGGTATAATCTATAATATACT
This sequence comes from Procambarus clarkii, assembly GCF_040958095.1. Taxonomy (NCBI): domain Eukaryota; kingdom Metazoa; phylum Arthropoda; class Malacostraca; order Decapoda; family Cambaridae; genus Procambarus; species Procambarus clarkii. The sequence continues at coordinate 33,101,574 of NC_091195.1, forward strand.
AAATATTAATATACTAAATATAATATATTTATATATAATATATAATATATATATAATATAATATAATATAATATATATAATATATGTAATATACTAAATAATATACTATAATATACTAAAAAGTATAATCTAATCAATTATGTGTTTGTATCATTTTTATCGTATAATTAATGAATTAATAACAATAAACTGAAAATTCACAAAAACGTGGAAAAACAGCAAAATATTGCCTAATTCGATGATATTTTGTTTAAATCACAGGAAGGAAAAATGGATGATAAACGTCAAAATATTGCTAAATTCGATGATGTTTAGTACGAAACAAAAATGCAGGAAAACATGCTTAAAATGCAATATTATGCGAAAATCTGAGATATGAAGGCCAAATCACATATCGTGATACTACATGAAATAGTATCGAAATATTGGTAAAAATGAATATATTTACGTAATATCAAACTTCATGAAAACGTGAAAAAAACACTATTATTCCAAATTTGTGGATTTTAACTTCGAATCATAGAGCGAAGTATTATTTAGATCCAATAAAAGACATATGACAATGTTGTTTCCAATACAAATGATAAAAATCAATGTGTTTTCATTAGAATTAACTAAAATGTTCCTGATTTTCCGTTTATATTACCGATGGAAGATGTACACGTAAAACCGCTCTATTCCGGCTGAAACGTCGATATATGCAATAAAAACCGAACTTCTCCCATTTTCAATATCTTACTCAGTATTTTAACGACAAACAAATAGATGATTGATAATGAAGTATTTAAGGTTATTATCTAATCAATTATGTGTTTGTATCATTTTTATCGTATATTTAATGAATATAAACTGGAAATTTACAAAACGTGGAAAAACTGCAAAATATTGCCTAATTCGATGATATTTTGTTTATATCACATAAAGGAAAAAGATGATAAACTTCAAAATATTACTAAATTCGATGATTTTTTGTACGAAACAAAATGCAAGAAAACTTGCTTAAAATGCAATATTATGCGATATTCTGAGATTTGAAGGCCAAATCACATATCGTGATACTACATGAAATAGTATCGAAATATTGGTAAAATTGAATATATTTACGTAATATAAAACTACATGAAAAACGTGAAAAAAGTTACTATTATACCAAATTTGAGGATTTTTACTTCGAATCATAAAGCGAGGTTTCGTATTATTTAGATCCAAGAAAAGACATATGACAATGTTGTTTCCAATACAAATGATAAAAATCAATTTGTTTTCATTAGAATTAACTGAAATGTTCCTGATTTTCCGTTTATATTACGTACACGATGTACACGTAAAACCGCTCTATTCCGGCTGAAACGTCGATATATGCAATAAAAACCGAACTTTTCCCCTTTTCAATATCTTACTCAGTATTTTAACGAGAAACAAATAGATGATTGACAATGAAGTATTTAAGGTTATTATCTAAAAAAATTATGTGTTTGTATCATTTTTATCGTATATATAATGAATTATCAACAATAAACTGGAAATTCACAAAAACGTGGAAAAACAGCAAAATATTGCCTAATTTGATGATATTTTGTTTAAATCACATAAAGGAAAAGGGGATGATAAACGTCAAAATATTGCTAAATTCGTTGATGTTTAGTACGAAACAAAAGTGCAAGAAAACTTCCTTAAAATGCAATATTATGCGAAAATCTGAGATATAAAGGCCAAATCACATATCGTGATACTACATGAAATAGTATCGAAATATTGGTAAAAATGAATATATTTACGTAATATCAAACTACATGAAAACGTGAAAAAATCACTATTATTCCAAATTTGTGGATTTTAACTTCGAATCATAGTGCGAGGTTTCTTATTATTTAGATCCAACAAAAGACATATGACAATGTAGTTTCCAATACAAATGATAAAAATCAATGTGTTTTCATTAGAATTAACTAAAATGTTCCTGATTTTCCGTTTGTATTACCGATGGAAGATGTACATGTAAAATCGCTCTATTCCGGCTGAAACGTCGATATATGCAATAAAAACCGAACTTCTCCCCTTTTCAATATCTTACTCAGTATTTTAATGAGAAAGAAACAGATGATTGAAAATGAAGTATTTAAGGTTATTATCTAATCAGTTATGAGTTTGTATCGTTTTATCGTATATTTAATGAATTAATAACAATAAACTGGAAATTTACATAACGTGGAAAAACTGCAAAATATTGCCTAATTCGATGATATTTTGTTTATATCACATAAAGGAAAAAGGAGATGGTAAACGTCAAAATATTGCTAAATTCGATGATACGAAACAAAAATGCAAGAAAACTTGCTTAAAATGCAATATTATGCGAAAATCTGAAATACGAAGGCCAAATCACATATCGTGATACTTCATGAAATAGTATCGAAATATTGGTAAAAATGAATATATTTACGTAATATCAAACTACATGAAAACGTTAAAAAATCACTATTATTCCAAATTTGTGGATTTTAACTTCGAATCATAGAGCGAAGTATTATTTAAATCCAACAAAAGACATATGACAATGTTGTTTCCAATACAAATGATAAAAATCAATGTGTTTTCATTAGAATTAACTAAAATGTTCCTGATTTTCCGTTTATATTACCGATGGAAGATGTACACGTAAAATCGCTCTATTCCGGCTGAAACGTCGATATATGCAATAAAAACCGAACTTCTCCCCTTTTCAATATCTTACTCAGTATTTTAACGAGAAACAAATAGATGATTGAAAATGAAGTATTTAAGGTATAATCTATAATATACTAAATATTATTATACTAAATATAATATATTTATATATAATATATAATATATATATAATATAATATAATATAATATATATAATATATGTAATATACTAAATAATATACTATAATATACTAAAAAGTATAATCTAATCAATTATGTGTTTGTATCATTTTTATCGTATAATTAATGAATTAATAACAATAAACTGAAAATTCACAAAAACGTGGAAAAACAGCAAAATATTGCCTAATTCGATGATATTTTGTTTAAATCACAGGAAGGAAAAATGGATGATAAACGTCAAAATATTGCTAAATTCGATGATGTTTAGTACGAAACAAAAATGCAGGAAAACATGCTTAAAATGCAATATTATGCGAAAATCTGAGATATGAAGGCCAAATCACATATCGTGATACTACATGAAATAGTATCGAAATATTGGTAAAAATGAATATATTTACGTAATATCAAACTACTTGAAAACGTGAAAAATCACTATTATTCCAAGTTTGTGGATTTTAACTTCGAATCATAAAGCGAGGTTTCGTATTATTTAGATCCAAGAAAAGATATATGACAATGTTGTTTCCAATACAAATGATAAAAATCAATGTGTTTTCATTAGAATGGACTAAAATGTTCCTGATTTTCCGTTTATATTACCGATGGAAGATGTACACCTAAAACCGCACAATTCCGGCTGAAACGTCGATATATGCAATAAAAACCGAACTTCTCCCCTTTTCAATATCTTACTCAGTATTTCAACGAGAAACAAATAGATAATTGAAGATGAAGAATTTAAGTTTATTATCTAATCAATTACGTGTTTGTATCATATTTATCGTATAGTTTATGAATTATTACCATCAAACTGAAAATTCGCAAAAACGTGCAAAAACGGCAAAATATTGCCTAATTCGATGATATTTTGTTTAAATCACATAAAGGAAAAGGGGATGATAAACGTCAAAATATTGCTAAATTCGATGATGTTTAGTACAAAACAAAAATGCAAGAAAACTTGCTTAAAATGCAATATTATGCGAAAATCTGAGATATGAAGGCCAAATCACATATCGTGATACTACATGAAACAGTATCGAAATATTGGTAAAAATGAATATATTTATGAAATATCCAACTACATGAAAACGTGAAAAAATCACTATTATTCCAAATTTGTGGATTTTAACTTCGAATCATAGGGCGAGGTTTCGTATTATTTAGATCCAACAAAAGACATATGACAATGTTGTTTCCAATACAAATGATAAAAATCAATGTGTTTTCATTAGAATTAACTAAAATGTTCCTGATTTTCCGTTTATATTACCGATGGAAGATGTACACGTAAAATCGCTCTATTCCGGCTGAAACGTCGATATATGCAATAAAAACCGAACTTCTCTCCTTTTCAATATCTTACTCAGTATTTTAACGAGAAACAAATAGATGATTGAAAATGAAGTATTTAAGGTTATTATCTAATCAATTATGTGTTTGTATCATTTTTATCGTATATTTAGTAAATTAATAACAATAAACTGGAAATTTACAAAACGTGGAAAAACTGCAAAATATTGCCTAATTCGATGATATTTTGTTTATATCACATAAAGGAAAAAGGAGATGATAAACGTCAAAATATTGCTAAATTCGATGATGTTTAGTACGAAACAAAAATGCAAGAAAACTTGCTTAAAATGCAATATTATGCGAAAATCTGTGATATGAAGGCCAAATCACATATCGTGATACTACATGAAATAGTATCGAAATATTGGTAAAAATGAATATATTTACGTAATATCAAACTACATGAAAACGTGAAAAAATCACTATTTTTCCAAATTTGTGGATTTTAACTTCGAATCATAGAGCGAGGTTTCGTATTATTTAGATCCAACAAAAGACATATGACAATGTTGTTTCCAATACAAATGATAAAAATCAATGTGTTTTCATTAGAATTAACTAAAATGTTCCTGATTATCCGTTTATATTACCGATGGAAGATGTACACCTAAAACCGCACAATTCCGGCTGAAACGTCGATATATGCAATAAAAACCGAACTTCTCCCCTTTTCAATATCTTACTCAGTATTTCAACGAGAAACAAATAGATAATTGAAGATGAAGAATTTAAGTTTATTATCTAATCAATTACGTGTTTGTATCATATTTATCGTATATTTTATGAATTAATACCATTAAACTGAAAATTCGCAAAAACGTGCAAAAACGGCAAAATATTGCCTAATTCGATGATATTTTGTTTAAATCACATAAAGGAAAAGGGGATGATAAACGTCAAAATATTGCTAAATTCGATGATGAGTACGAAAAAAAATGCAAGAAAACTTGCTTAAAATGCAATATTATGCGAAAATCTGATATATGAAGGCCAAATCACATATCGTGATACTACATGAAATAGTATCGAAATATTGGTAAAAATGAATATATTTACGTAATATCAAACTACTTGAAAACGTGAAAAATCACTATTATTCCAAGTTTGTGGATTTTAACTTCGAATCATAAAGCGAGGTTTCGTATTATTTAGATCCAAGAAAAGACATATGACAATGTTGTTTCCAATACAAATGATAAAAATCAATGTGTTTTCATTAGAATGGACTAAAATGTTCCTGATTTTCCGTTTATATTACCGATGGAAGATGTACACCTAAAACCGCACAATTCCGGCTGAAACGTCGATATATGCAATAAAAACCGAACTTCTCCCCTTTTCAATATCTTACTCAGTATTTCAACGAGAAACAAATAGATAATTGAAGATGAAGAAATTAAGTTTATTATCTAATCAATTACGTGTTTGTATCATATTTATCGTATAGTTTATGAATTATTACCATCAAACTGAAAATTCGCAAAAACGTGCAAAAACGGCAAAATATTGCCTAATTCGATGATATTTTGTTTAAATCACATAAAGGAAAAGGGGATGATAAACGTCAAAATATTGCTAAATTCGATGATGTTTAGTACAAAACAAAAATGCAAGAAAACTTGCTTAAAATGCAATATTTTGCGAAAATCTGAGATATGAAGGCCAAATCACATATCGTGATACTACATGAAACAGTATCGAAATATTGGTAAAAATGAATATATTTATGAAATATCCAACTACATGAAAACGTGAAAAAATCACTATTATTCCAAATTTGTGGATTTTAACTTCGAATCATAGGGCGAGGTTTCGTATTATTTAGATCCAACAAAAGACATATGACAATGTTGTTTCCAATACAAATGATAAAAATCAATGTGTTTTCATTAGAATTAACTAAAATGTTCCTGATTTTCCGTTTATATTACCGATGGAAGATGTACACGTAAAATCGCTCTATTCCGGCTGAAACGTCGATATATGCAATAAAAACCGAACTTCTCTCCTTTTCAATATCTTACTCAGTATTTTAACGAGAAACAAATAGATGATTGAAAATGAAGTATTTAAGGTTATTATCTAATCAATTATGTGTTTGTATCATTTTTATCGTATATTTAATAAATTAATAACAATAAACTGGAAATTTACAAAACGTGGAAAAACTGCAAAATATTGCCTAATTCGATGATATTTTGTTTATATCACATAAAGGAAAAAGGAGATGATAAACGTCAAAATATTGCTAAATTCGATGATGTTTAGTACGAAACAAAAATGCAAGAAAACTTGCTTAAAATGCAATATTATGCGAAAATCTGTGATATGAAGGCCAAATCACATATCGTGATACTACATGAAATAGTATCGAAATATTGGTAAAAATGAATATATTTACGTAATATCAAACTACATGAAAACGTGAAAAAATCACTATTTTTCCAAATTTGTGGATTTTAACTTCGAATCATAGAGCGAGGTTTCGTATTATTTAGATCCAACAAAAGACATATGACAATGTTGTTTCCAATACAAATGATAAAAATCAATGTGTTTTCATTAGAATTAACTAAAATGTTCCTGATTTTCCGTTTATATTACCGATGGAAGATGTACACGTAAAATCGCTCAATTCCGGCAGAAACGTCGATATATGCAATAAAAACCGAACTTCTCTCCTTTTCAATATCTTACTCAGTATTTTAACGAAAAACAAATAGATGATTGAAAATGAAGTATTTAAGGTATAATCTATAATATACTAAATATTAATATACTAAATATAATATATTTATATATAATATATAATATATATATATATAATATAATATAATATATATAATATATATAATATACTAAATAATATACTATAATATACTAAAAAGTATAATCTAATCAATTATGTGGTTGTATCATTTTTATCGTATATTTAATGAATTAATAACAATAAACTGGAAATTTACAAAACGTGGAAAAACAGCAAAATATTGCCTAATTCGATGATATTTTGTTTAAATCACATAAAGGAAAAAGGAGATGATAAACGTCAAAATATTGCTAAATTCGATGATGTCTAGTACGAAACAAAAATGCAAGAAAACTTGCTTAAAATGCAATATTATGCGAAAATCTGAGATATGAAGGCCAAATCACATATCGTGATACTACATGAAATAGTATCGAAATATTGGTAAAAATGAATATATGTACGTAATATCAAACTACATGAAAACGTGAAAAAATCACTATTATTCCAAATTCGTGGATTTTAACTTCGAATCATAGAGCGAGGTTTCGTATTATTTAGATCCAACAAAAGACATATGACAATGTTGTTTCCAATACAAATGATAAAAATCAATGTGTTTTCATTAGAATTAACTAAAATGTTCCTGATTTTCCGTTTATATTACCGATGGAAGTCACGTACACGTAACACGTAAAATCGCTCTATTCCGGCTGAAACGTCGATATATGCAATAAAAACCGAACTTCTCCCCTTTTCAATATCTTACTCAGTATTTTAACGAGAAAGAAACAGATGATTGAAAATGAAGTATTTAAGGTTATTATCTAATCAGTTATGAGTTTGTATCATTTTTATCGTATATTTAATGAATTAATAACAATAAACTGGAAATTTACATAACGTGGAAAAACTGCAAAATATTGCCTAATTCGATGATATTTTGTTTATATCACATAAAGGAAAAAGGAGATGGTAAACGTCAAAATATTGCTAAATTCGATGATACGAAACAAAAATGCAAGAAAACTTGCTTAAAATGCAATATTATGCGAAAATCTGAAATACGAAGGCCAAATCACATATCGTGATACTTCATGAAATAGTATCGAAATATTGGTAAAAATGAATATATTTACGTAATATCAAACTACATGAAAACGTTAAAAAATCACTATTATTCCAAATTTGTGGATTTTAACTTCGAATCATAGAGCGAAGTATTATTTAAATCCAACAAAAGACATATGACAATGTTGTTTCCAATACAAATGATAAAAATCAATGTGTTTTCATTAGAATTAACTAAAATGTTCCTGATTTTCCGTTTATATTACCGATGGAAGATGTACACATAAAATCGCTCTATTCTGGCTGAAACGTCGATATATGCAATAAAAACCGAACTTCTCCCCTTTTCAATATCTTACTCAGTATTTTAACGAGAAACAAATAGATGATTGAAAATGAAGTATTTAAGGTATAATCTATAATATACTAAATATTAATATACTAAATATAATATATTTATATATAATATATAATATATATATAATATAATATAATATATATAATATATGTAATATACTAAATAATATACTATAATATACTAAAAAGTATAATCTAATCAATTATGTGTTTGTATCATTTTTATCGTATAATTAATGAATTAATAACAATAAACTGAAAATTCACAAAAACGTGGAAAAACAGCAAAATATTGCCTAATTCGATGATATTTTGTTTAAATCACAGGAAGGAAAAATGGATGATAAACGTCAAAATATTGCTAAATTCGATGATGTTTAGTACGAAACAAAAATGCAGGAAAACATGCTTAAAATGCAATATTATGCGAAAATCTGAGATATGAAGGCCAAATCACATATCGTGATACTACATGAAATAGTATCGAAATATTGGTAAAAATGAATATATTTACGTAATATCAAACTACATGAAAACGTGAAAAATCACTATTATTCCAAGTTTGTGGATTTTAACTTCGAATCATAAAGCGAGGTTTCGTATTATTTAGATCCAAGAAAAGACATATGACAATGTTGTTTCCAATACAAATGATAAAAATCAATGTGTTTTCATTAGAATGGACTAAAATGTTCCTGATTTTCCGTTTATATTACCGATGGAAGATGTACACCTAAAACCGCACAATTCCGGCTGAAACGTCGATATATGCAATAAAAACCGAACTTCTCCCCTTTTCAATATCTTACTCAGTATTTCAACGAGAAACAAATAGATAATTGAAGATGAAGAATTTAAGTTTATTATCTAATCAATTACGTGTTTGTATCATATTTATCGTATATTTTATGAATTAATACCATTAAACTGAAAATTCGCAAAAACGTGCAAAAACGGCAAAATATTGCCTAATTCGATGATATTTTGTTTAAATCACATAAAGGAAAAGGGGATGATAAACGTCAAAATATTGCTAAATTCGATGATGAGTACGAAAAAAAATGCAAGAAAACTTGCTTAAAATGCAATATTATGCGAAAATCTGAGATATGAAGGCCAAATCACATATCGTGATACTAGATGAAATAGTATCGAAATATTGGTAAAAATGAATATATTTACGTAATATCAAACTACTTGAAAACGTGAAAAATCACTATTATTCCAAGTTTGTGGATTTTAACTTCGAATCATAAAGCGAGGTTTCGTATTATTTAGATCCAAGGAAAGACATATGACAATGTTGTTTCCAATACAAATGATAAAAATCAATGTGTTTTCATTAGAATGGACTAAAATGTTCCTGATTTTCCGTTTATATTACCGATGGAAGATGTACACCTAAAACCGCACAATTCCGGCTGAAACGTCGATATATGCAATAAAAACCGAACTTCTCCCCTTTTCAATATCTTACTCAGTATTTCAACGAGAAACAAATAGATAATTGAAGATGAAGAATTTAAGTTTATTATCTAATCAATTACGTGTTTGTATCATATTTATCGTATAGTTTATGAATTATTACCATCAAACTGAAAATTCGCAAAAACGTGCAAAAACGGCAAAATATTGCCTAATTCGATGATATTTTGTTTAAATCACATAAAGGAAAAGGGGATGATAAACGTCAAAATATTGCTAAATTCGATGATGTTTAGTACAAAACAAAAATGCAAGAAAACTTGCTTAAAATGCAATATTTTGCGAAAATCTGAGATATGAAGGCCAAATCACATATCGTGATACTACATGAAACAGTATCGAAATATTGGTAAAAATGAATATATTTATGAAATATCCAACTACATGAAAACGTGAAAAAATCACTATTATTCCAAATTTGTGGATTTTAACTTCGAATCATAGGGCGAGGTTTCGTATTATTTAGATCCAACAAAAGACATATGACAATGTTGTTTCCAATACAAATGATAAAAATCAATGTGTTTTCATTAGAATGGACTAAAATGTTCCTGATTTTCCGTTTATATTACCGATGGAAGATGTACACCTAAAACCGCACAATTCCGGCTGAAACGTCGATATATGCAATAAAAACCGAACTTCTCCCCTTTTCAATATCTTACTCAGTATTTCAACGAGAAACAAATAGATAATTGAAGATGAAGAATTTAAGTTTATTATCTAATCAATTACGTGTTTGTATCATATTTATCGTATAGTTTATGAATTATTACCATCAAACTGAAAATTCGCAAAAACGTGCAAAAACGGCAAAATATTGCCTAATTCGATGATATTTTGTTTAAATCACATAAAGGAAAAGGGGATGATAAACGTCAAAATATTGCTAAATTCGATGATGTTTAGTACAAAACAAAAATGCAAGAAAACTTGCTTAAAATGCAATATTATGCGAAAATCTGAGATATGAAGGCCAAATCACATATCGTGATACTACATGAAATAGTATCGAAATATTGGTAAAAATGAATATATTTACGTAATATCAAACTACTTGAAAACGTGAAAAATCACTATTATTCCAAGTTTGTGGATTTTAACTTCGAATCATAAAGCGAGGTTTCGTATTATTTAGATCCAAGGAAAGACATATGACAATGTTGTTTCCAATACAAATGATAAAAATCAATGTGTTTTCATTAGAATGGACTAAAATGTTCCTGATTTTCCGTTTATATTACCGATGGAAGATGTACACCTAAAACCGCACAATTCCGGCTGAAACGTCGATATATGCAATAAAAACCGAACTTCTCCCCTTTTCAATATCTTACTCAGTATTTCAACGAGAAACAAATAGATAATTGAAGATGAAGAATTTAAGTTTATTATCTAATCAATTACGTGTTTGTATCATATTTATCGTATAGTTTATGAATTATTACCATCAAACTGAAAATTCGCAAAAACGTGCAAAAACGGCAAAATATTGCCTAATTCGATGATATTTTGTTTAAATCACATAAAGGAAAAGGGGATGATAAACGTCAAAATATTGCTAAATTCGATGATGTTTAGTACAAAACAAAAATGCAAGAAAACTTGCTTAAAATGCAATATTTTGCGAAAATCTGAGATATGAAGGCCAAATCACATATCGTGATACTACATGAAACAGTATCGAAATATTGGTAAAAATGAATATATTTATGAAATATCCAACTACATGAAAACGTGAAAAAATCACTATTATTCCAAATTTGTGGATTTTAACTTCGAATCATAGGGCGAGGTTTCGTATTATTTAGATCCAACAAAAGACATATGACAATGTTGTTTCCAATACAAATGATAAAAATCAATGTGTTTTCATTAGAATGGACTAAAATGTTCCTGATTTTCCGTTTATATTACCGATGGAAGATGTACACCTAAAACCGCACAATTCCGGCTGAAACGTCGATATATGCAATAAAAACCGAACTTCTCCCCTTTTCAATATCTTACTCAGTATTTCAACGAGAAACAAATAGATAATTGAAGATGAAGAATTTAAGTTTATTATCTAATCAATTACGTGTTTGTATCATATTTATCGTATAGTTTATGAATTATTACCATCAAACTGAAAATTCGCAAAAACGTGCAAAAACGGCAAAATATTGCCTAATTCGATGATATTTTGTTTAAATCACATAAAGGAAAAGGGGATGATAAACGTCAAAATATTGCTAAATTCGATGATGTTTAGTACAAAACAAAAATGCAAGAAAACTTGCTTAAAATGCAATATTATGCGAAAATCTGAGATATGAAGGCCAAATCACATATCGTGATACTACATGAAATAGTATCGAAATATTGGTAAAAATGAATATATTTACGTAATATCAAACTACTTGAAAACGTGAAAAATCACTATTATTCCAAGTTTGTGGATTTTAACTTCGAATCATAAAGCGAGGTTTCGTATTATTTAGATCCAAGGAAAGACATATGACAATGTTGTTTCCAATACAAATGATAAAAATCAATGTGTTTTCATTAGAATGGACTAAAATGTTCCTGATTTTCCGTTTATATTACCGATGGAAGATGTACACCTAAAACCGCACAATTCCGGCTGAAACGTCGATATATGCAATAAAAACCGAACTTCTCCCCTTTTCAATATCTTACTCAGTATTTCAACGAGAAACAAATAGATAATTGAAGATGAAGAATTTAAGTTTATTATCTAATCAATTACGTGTTTGTATCATATTTATCGTATAGTTTATGAATTATTACCATCAAACTGAAAATTCGCAAAAACGTGCAAAAACGGCAAAATATTGCCTAATTCGATGATATTTTGTTTAAATCACATAAAGGAAAAGGGGATGATAAACGTCAAAATATTGCTAAATTCGATGATGTTTAGTACAAAACAAAAATGCAAGAAAACTTGCTTAAAATGCAATATTTTGCGAAAATCTGAGATATGAAGGCCAAATCACATATCGTGATACTACATGAAACAGTATCGAAATATTGGTAAAAATGAATATATTTATGAAATATCCAACTACATGAAAACGTGAAAAAATCACTATTATTCCAAATTTGTGGATTTTAACTTCGAATCATAGGGCGAGGTTTCGTATTATTTAGATCCAACAAAAGACATATGACAATGTTGTTTCCAATACAAATGATAAAAATCAATGTGTTTTCATTAGAATTAACTAAAATGTTCCTGATTTTCCGTTTATATTACCGATGGAAGATGTACACGTAAAATCGCTCTATTCCGGCTGAAACGTCGATATATGCAATAAAAACCGAACTTCTCTCCTTTTCAATATCTTACTCAGTATTTTAACGAGAAACAAATAGATGATTGAAAATGAAGTATTTAAGGTTATTATCTAATCAATTATGTGTTTGTATCATTTTTATCGTATATTTAATAAATTAATAACAATAAACTGGAAATTTACAAAACGTGGAAAAACTGCAAAATATTGCCTAATTCGATGATATTTTGTTTATATCACATAAAGGAAAAAGGAGATGATAAACGTCAAAATATTGCTAAATTCGATGATGTTTAGTACGAAACAAAAATGCAAGAAAACTTGCTTAAAATGCAATATTATGCGAAAATCTGTGATATGAAGGCCAAATCACATATCGTGATACTACATGAAATAGTATCGAAATATTGGTAAAAATGAATATATTTACGTAATATCAAACTACATGAAAACGTGAAAAAATCACTATTTTTCCAAATTTGTGGATTTTAACTTCGAATCATAGAGCGAGGTTTCGTATTATTTAGATCCAACAAAAGACATATGACAATGTTGTTTCCAATACAAATGATAAAAATCAATGTGTTTTCATTAGAATTAACTAAAATGTTCCTGATTTTCCGTTTATATTACCGATGGAAGATGTACACGTAAAATCGCTCAATTCCGGCAGAAACGTCGATATATGCAATAAAAACCGAACTTCTCTCCTTTTCAATATCTTACTCAGTATTTTAACGAAAAACAAGTAGATGATTGAAAATGAAGTATTTAAGGTATAATCTATAATATACTAAATATTAATATACTAAATATAATATATTTATATATAATATATAATATATATATATAATATAATATAATATATATAATATATATAATATACTAAATAATATACTATAATATACTAAAAAGTATAATCTAATCAATTATGTGGTTGTATCATTTTTATCGTATATTTAATGAATTAATAACAATAAACTGGAAATTTACAAAACGTGGAAAAACAGCAAAATATTGCCTAATTCGATGATATTTTGTTTAAATCACATAAAGGAAAAAGGAGATGATAAACGTCAAAATATTGCTAAATTCGATGATGTCTAGTACGAAACAAAAATACAAGAAAACTTGCTTAAAATGCAATATTATGCGAAAATCTGAGATATGAAGGCCAAATCACATATCGTGATACTACATGAAATAGTATCGAAATATTGGTAAAAATGAATATATGTACGTAATATCAAACTACATGAAAACGTGAAAAAATCACTATTATTCCAAATTCGTGGATTTTAACTTCGAATCATAGAGCGAGGTTTCGTATTATTTAGATCCAACAAAAGACATATGACAATGTTGTTTCCAATACAAATGATAAAAATCAATGTGTTTTCATTAGAATTAACTAAAATGTTCCTGATTTTCCGTTTATATTACCGATGGAAGTCACGTACACGTAACACGTAAAATCGCTCTATTCCGGCTGAAACGTCGATATATGCAATAAAAACCGAACTTCTCCCCTTTTCAATATCTTACTCAGTATTTTAACGAGAAAGAAACAGATGATTGAAAATGAAGTATTTAAGGTTATTATCTAATCAGTTATGAGTTTGTATCATTTTTATCGTATATTTAATGAATTAATAACAATAAACTGGAAATTTACATAACGTGGAAAAACTGCAAAATATTGCCTAATTCGATGATATTTTGTTTATATCACATAAAGGAAAAAGGAGATGGTAAACGTCAAAATATTGCTAAATTCGATGATACGAAACAAAAATGCAAGAAAACTTGCTTAAAATGCAATATTATGCGAAAATCTGAAATACGAAGGCCAAATCACATATCGTGATACTTCATGAAATAGTATCGAAATATTGGTAAAAATGAATATATTTACGTAATATCAAACCACATGAAAACGTTAAAAAATCACTATTATTCCAAATTTGTGGATTTTAACTTCGAATCATAGAGCAAAGTATTATTTAAATCCAACAAAAGACATATGACAATGTTGTTTCCAATACAAATGATAAAAATCAATGTGTTTTCATTAGAATTAACTAAAATGTTCCTGATTTTCCGTTTATATTACCGATGGAAGATGTACACGTAAAATCGCTCTATTCCGGCTGAAACGTCGATATATGCAATAAAAACCGAACTTCTCCCCTTTTCAATATCTTACTCAGTATTTTAACGAGAAACAAATAGATGATTGAAAATGAAGTATTTAAGGTATAATCTATAATATACTAAATATTAATATACTAAATATAATATATTTATATATAATATATAATATATATATAATATAATATAATATATATAATATATGTAATATACTAAATAATATACTATAATATACTAAAAAGTATAATCTAATCAATTATGTGTTTGTATCATTTTTATCGTATAATTAATGAATTAATAACAATAAACTGAAAATTCACAAAAACGTGGAAAAACAGCAAAATATTGCCTAATTCGATGATATTTTGTTTAAATCACAGGAAGGAAAAATGGATGATAAACGTCAAAATATTGCTAAATTCGATGATGTTTAGTACGAAACAAAAATGCAGGAAAACATGCTTAAAATGCAATATTATGCGAAAATCTGAGATATGAAGGCCAAATCACATATCGTGATACTACATGAAATAGTATCGAAATATTGGTAAAAATGAATATATTTACGTAATATCAAACTACTTGAAAACGTGAAAAATCACTATTATTCCAAGTTTGTGGATTTTAACTTCGAATCATAAAGCGAGGTTTCGTATTATTTAGATCCAAGGAAAGACATATGACAATGTTGTTTCCAATACAAATGATAAAAATCAATGTGTTTTCATTAGAATGGACTAAAATGTTCCTGATTTTCCGTTTATATTACCGATGGAAGATGTACACCTAAAACCGCACAATTCCGGCTGAAACGTCGATATATGCAATAAAAACCGAACTTCTCCCCTTTTCAATATCTTACTCAGTATTTCAACGAGAAACAAATAGATAATTGAAGATGAAGAATTTAAGTTTATTATCTAATCAATTACGTGTTTGTATCATATTTATCGTATAGTTTATGAATTATTACCATCAAACTGAAAATTCGCAAAAACGTGCAAAAACGGCAAAATATTGCCTAATTCGATGATATTTTGTTTAAATCACATAAAGGAAAAGGGGATGATAAACGTCAAAATATTGCTAAATTCGATGATGTTTAGTACAAAACAAAAATGCAAGAAAACTTGCTTAAAATGCAATATTATGCGAAAATCTGAGATATGAAGGCCAAATCACATATCGTGATACTACATGAAACAGTATCGAAATATTGGTAAAAATGAATATATCTATGAAATATCCAACTACATGAAAACGTGAAAAAATCACTATTATTCCAAATTTGTGGATTTTAACTTCGAATCATAGGGCGAGGTTTCGTATTATTTAGATCCAACAAAAGACATATGACAATGTTGTTTCCAATACAAATGATAAAAATCAATGTGTTTTCATTAGAATTAACTAAAATGTTCCTGATTTTCCGTTTATATTACCGATGGAAGATGTACACGTAAAATCGCTCTATTCCGGCTGAAACGTCGATATATGCAATAAAAACCGAACTTCTCTCCTTTTCAATATCTTACTCAGTATTTTAACGAGAAACAAATAGATGATTGAAAATGAAGTATTTAAGGTTATTATCTAATCAATTATGTGTTTGTATCATTTTTATCGTATATTTAATAAATTAATAACAATAAACTGGAAATTTACAAAACGTGGAAAAACTGCAAAATATTGCCTAATTCGATGATATTTTGTTTATATCACATAAAGGAAAAAGGAGATGATAAACGTCAAAATATTGCTAAATTCGATGATGTTTAGTACGAAACAAAAATGCAAGAAAACTTGCTTAAAATGCAATATTATGCGAAAATCTGTGATATGAAGGCCAAATCACATATCGTGATACTACATGAAATAGTATCGAAATATTGGTAAAAATGAATATATTTACGTAATATCAAACTACATGAAAACGTGAAAAAATCACTATTTTTCCAAATTTGTGGATTTTAACTTCGAATCATAGAGCGAGGTTTCGTATTATTTAGATCCAACAAAAGACATATGACAATGTTGTTTCCAATACAAATGATAAAAATCAATGTGTTTTCATTAGAATTAACTAAAATGTTCCTGATTTTCCGTTTATATTACCGATGGAAGATGTACACGTAAAATCGCTCAATTCCGGCAGAAACGTCGATATATGCAATAAAAACCGAACTTCTCTCCTTTTCAATATCTTACTCAGTATTTTAACGAAAAACAAATAGATGACTGAAAATGAAGTATTTAAGGTATAATCTATAATATACTAAATATTAATATACTAAATATAATATATTTATATATAATATATAATATATATATATATAATATAATATAATATATATAATATATATAATATACTAAATAATATACTATAATATACTAAAAAGTATAATCTAATCAATTATGTGGTTGTATCATTTTTATCGTATATTTAATGAATTAATAACAATAAACTGGAAATTTACAAAACGTGGAAAAACAGCAAAATATTGCCTAATTCGATGATATTTTGTTTAAATCACATAAAGGAAAAAGGAGATGATAAACGTCAAAATATTGCTAAATTCGATGATGTCTAGTACGAAACAAAAATGCAAGAAAACTTGCTTAAAATGCAATATTGTGCGAAAATCTGAGATATGAAGGCCAAATCACATATCGTGATACTACATGAAATAGTATTGAAATATTGGTAAAAATGAATATATTTACGTAATATCAAACTACATGAAAACGTGAAAAAATCACTATTATTCCAAATTTGTGGATTTTAACTTCGAATCATAGAGCGACGTTTCGTATTATTTAGATCCAACAAAAGACATATGACAATGTTGTTTCCAATACAAATGATAAAAATCAATGTGTTTTCATTAGAATTAACTAAAATGTTCCTGATTTTCCGTTTATATTACCGATGGAAGTCACGTACACGTAACACGTAAAATCGCTCTATTCCGGCTGAAACGTCGATATATGCAATAAAAACCGAACTTCTCCCCTTTTCAATATCTTACTCAGTATTTTAACGAGAAAGACACAGATGATTGAAAATGAAGTATTTAAGGTTATTATCTAATCAGTTATGAGTTTGTATCATTTTTATCGTATATTTAATGAATTAATAACAATAAACTGGAAATTTACATAACGTGGAAAAACTGCAAAATATTGCCTAATTCGATGATATTTTGTTTATATCACATAAAGGAAAAAGGAGATGGTAAACGTCAAAATATTGCTAAATTCGATGATACGAAACAAAAATGCAAGAAAACTTGCTTAAAATGCAATATTATGCGAAAATCTGAAATACGAAGGCGAAATCACATATCGTGATACTTCATGAAATAGTATCGAAATATTGGTAAAAATGAATATATTTACGTAATATCAAACCACATGAAAACGTTAAAAAATCACTATTATTCCAAATTTGTGGATTTTAACTTCGAATCATAGAGCGAAGTATTATTTAAATCCAATAAAAGACATATGACAATGTTGTTTCCAATACAAATGATAAAAATCAATGTGTTTTCATTAGAATTAACTAAAATGTTCCTGATTTTCCGTTTATATTACCGATGGAAGATGTACACGTAAAATCGCTCTATTCCGGCTGAAACGTCGATATATGCAATAAAAACCGAACTTCTCCCCTTTTCAATATCTTACTCAGTATTTTAACGAGAAACAAATAGATGATTGAAAATGAAGTATTTAAGGTATAATCTATAATATACTAAATATTAATATACTAAATATAATATATTTATATATAATATATAATATATATATAATATAATATAATATATATAATATATGTAATCTACTAAATAATATACTATAATATACTAAAAAGTATAATCTAATCAATTATGTGTTTGTATCATTTTTATCGTATAATTATTGAATTAATAACAATAAACTGAAAATTCACAAAAACGTGGAAAAACAGCAAAATATTGCCTAATTCGATGATATTTTGTTTAAATCACAGGAAGGAAAAATGGATGATAAACGTCAAAATATTGCTAAATTCGATGATGTTTAGTACGAAACAAAAATGCAGGAAAACATGCTTAAAATGCAATATTATGCGAAAATCTGAGATATGAAGGCCAAATCACATATCGTGATACTACATGAAATAGTATCGAAATATTGGTAAAAATGAATATATTTACGTAATATCAAACTACATGAAAACGTGAAAAATCACTATTATTCCAAGTTTGTGGATTTTAACTTCGAATCATAAAGCGAGGTTTCGTATTATTTAGATCCAAGAAAAGACATATGACAATGTTGTTTCCAATACAAATGATAAAAATCAATGTGTTTTCATTAGAATGGACTAAAATGTTCCTGATTTTCCGTTTATATTACCGATGGAAGATGTACACCTAAAACCGCACAATTCCGGCTGAAACGTCGATATATGCAATAAAAACCGAACTTCTCCCCTTTTCAATATCTTACTCAGTATTTCAACGAGAAACAAATAGATAATTGAAGATGAAGAATTTAAGTTTATTATCTAATCAATTACGTGTTTGTATCATATTTATCGTATATTTTATGAATTAATACCATTAAACTGAAAATTCGCAAAAACGTGCAAAAACGGCAAAATATTGCCTAATTCGATGATATTTTGTTTAAATCACATAAAGGAAAAGGGGATGATAAACGTCAAAATATTGCTAAATTCGATGATGAGTACGAAAAAAAATGCAAGAAAACTTGCTTAAAATGCAATATTATGCGAAAATCTGAGATATGAAGGCCAAATCACATATCGTGATATTACATGAAATAGTATCGAAATATTGGTAAAAATGAATATATTTACGTAATATCAAACTACTTGAAAACGTGAAAAATCACTATTATTCCAAGTTTGTGAATTTTAACTTCGAATCATAAAGCGAGGTTTCGTATTAATTAGATCCAAGAAAAGACATATGACAATGTTGTTTCCAATACAAATGATAAAAATCAATGTGTTTTCATTAGAATGGACTAAAATGTTCCTGATTTTCCGTTTATATTACCGATGGAAGATGTACACCTAAAACCGCACAATTCCGACTGAAACGTCGATATATGCAATAAAAACCGAACTTCTCCCCTTTTCAATATCTTACTCAGTATTTCAACGAGAAACAAATAGATAATTGAAGATGAAGAATTTAAGTTTATTATCTAATCAATTACGTGTTTGTATCATATTTTTCGTATAGTTTATGAATTATTACCATCAAACTGAAAATTCGCAAAAACGTGCAAAAACGGCAAAATATTGCCTAATTCGATGATATTTTGTTTAAATCACATAAAGGAAAAGGGGATGATAAACGTCAAAATATTGCTAAATTCGATGATGTTTAGTACAAAAAAAAATGCAAGAAAACTTGCTTAAAATGCAATATTATGCGAAAATCTGAGATATGAAGGCCAAATCACATATCGTGATACTACATGAAACAGTATCGAAATATTGGTAAAAATGAATATATTTATGAAATATCCAACTACATGAAAACGTGAAAAAATCACTATTATTCCAAATTAGTGGATTTTAACTTCGAATCATAGGGCGAGGTTTCGTATTATTTAGATCCAACAAAAGACATATGACAATGTTGTTTCCAATACAAATGATAAAAATCAATGTGTTTTCATTAGAATTAACTAAAATGTTCCTGATTTTCCGTTTATATTACCGATGGAAGATGTACACGTAAAATCGCTCTATTCCGGCTGAAACGTCGATATATGCAATAAAAACCGAACTTCTCTCCTTTTCAATATCTTACTCAGTATTTTAACGAGAAACAAATAGATGATTGAAAATGAAGTATTTAAGGTTATTATCTAATCAATTATGTGTTTGTATCATTTTTATCGTATATTTAATGAATTATCAACAATAAACTGGAAATTTACAAAAACGTGGAAAAACAGCAAAATATTGCCTAATTCGATGATATTTTGTTTAAATCACATAAAAGAAAAGGGGATGATAAACGTCAAAATATTGCTAAATTCGATGATGTTTAGTACGAAACAAAAATGCAAGAAAACTTGCTTAAAATGCAATATAATGCGAAAATCTGTGATATGAAGGCCAAATCACATATCGTGATACTACATGAAATAGTATCGAAATATTGGTAAAAATGAATATATTTACGTAATATCAAACTACATGAAAACGTGAAAAAATCACTATTTTTTCAAATTTGTGGATTTTAACTTCGAATCATAGAGCGAGGTTTCGTATTTTTTAGATCCAACAAAAGACATATGACAATGTTGTTTCCAATACAAATGATAAAAATCAATGTGTTTTCATTAGAATTAACTAAAATGTTCCTGATTTTCCGTTTATATTACCGATGGAAGATGTACACGTAAAATCGCTCAATTCCGGCAGAAACGTCGATATATGCAATAAAAACCAAACTTCTCTCCTTTTCAATATCTTACTCAGTATTTTAACGAAAAACAAATAGATGATTGAAAATGAAGTATTTAAGGTATAATCTATAATATACTAAATATTAATATACTAAATATAATATATTTATATATAATATATAATATATATATATAATATAATATAATATATATAATATATATAATATACTAAATAATATACTATAATATACTAAAAAGTATAATCTAATCAATTATGTGGTTGTATCATTTTTATCGTATATTTAATGAATTAATAACAATAAACTGGAAATTTACAAAACGTGGAAAAACAGCAAAATATTGCCTAATTCGATGATATTTTGTTTAAATCACATAAAGGAAAAAGGAGATGATAAACGTCAAAATATTGCTAAATTCGATGATGTCTAGTACGAAACAAAAATGCAAGAAAACTTGCTTAAAATGCAATATTATGCGAAAATCTGAGATATGAAGGCCAAATCACATATCGTGATACTACATTAAATAGTATCGAAATATTGGTAAAAATGAATATATTTATGTAATATCAAACTACATGAAAACGTGAAAAAATCACTATTATTCCAAATTTGTGGATTTTAACTTCGAATCATAGAGCGAGGTTTCGTATTATTTAGATCCAACAAAAGACATATGACAATGTTGCTTCCAATATAAATCATAAAAATCAATATGTTTTCATTAAAATGGACTAAAATGTTCCTGATTTTCGTTTATATTACCGATGGAAGATGTACACCTAAAACCGCACAATTCCGGCTGAAACGTCGATATATGCAATAAAAACCGAACTTCTCCCCTTTTCAATATCTTACTCAGTATTTCATCGAGAAACAAATAGATAATTGAAGATGAAGAATTTAAGTTTATTATCTAATCAATTACGGGTTTGTATCATATTTATCGTATATTTTATGAATTAATACCATTAAACTGAAAATTCGCAAAAACGTGCAAAAACGGCAAAATATTGCCTAATTCGATGATATTTTGTTTAAATCACATAAAGGAAAAGGGGATGATAAACGTCAAAATATTGCTAAATTCGATGATGAGTACGAAAAAAAATGCAAGAAAACTTGCTTAAAATGCAATATTGTGCGAAAATCTGAGATATGAAGGCCAAATCACATATCGTGATACTACATGAAATAGTATTGAAATATTGGTAAAAATGAATATATTTACGTAATATCAAACTACATGAAAACGTGAAAAAATCACTATTATTCCAAATTTGTGGATTTTAACTTCGAATCATAGAGCGAGGTTTCGTATTATTTAGACCCAACAAAAGACATATGACAATGTTGTTTCCAATACAAATGATAAAAATCAATGTGTTTTCATTAGAATTAACTAAAATGTTCCTGATTTTCCGTTTATATTACCGATGGAAGTCACGTACACGTAACACGTAAAATCGCTCTATTCCGGCTGAAACGTCGATATATGCAATAAAAACCGAACTTCTCCCCTTTTCAATATCTTACTCAGTATTTTAACGAGAAACAAATAGATGATTGAATATGAAGTATTTAAGGTTATTATCTAATCAATTATGTGTTTGTATCATTTTTATCGTATATTTAATAAATTAATAACAATAAACTGGAAATTTACAAAACGTGGAAAAACTGCAAAATATTGCCTAATTCGATGATATTTTGTTTATATCACATAAAGGAAAAAGGAGATGATAAACGTCAAAATATTACTAAATTCGATGATTTTTAGTACGAAACAAAATGCAAGAAAACTTGCTTAAAATGCAATATTATGCGATATTCTGAGATTTGAAGGCCAAATCACATATCGTGATACTGCATGAAATAGTATCGAAATATTGGTAAAAATTAATATATTTACGTAATATAAAACTACATGAAAAACGTGAAAAAAGTCACTATTATACAAAATTTGAGGATTTTAACTTCGAATCATAGAGCGAGGTTTCGTATTATTTAGATCCAAGAAAAGACATATGACAATGTTGTTTCCAATACAAATGATAAAAATCAATTTGTTTTCATTAGAATTAACTAAAATGTTCCTGATTTTCCGTTGATATTACCGATGGAAGATGTACACGAAAATCGCTCTATTCCGGCTGAAACGTCGATATATGCAATAAAAACCGAACTTCTCCCCTTTTCAATACCTTACTCAGTATTTTAACGAGAAACAAATAGATGATTGAAAATTAAGTATTTAGGGTTATTATCTAATCAATTATGTGTTTGTATCATTTTTATCGTATAATTAATGAATTAATAACAATAAACTGAAAATTCACAAAAACGTGGAAAAACAGCAAAATATTGCCTAATTCGATGATATTTTGTTTAAATCACAGGAAGGAAAAATGGATGATAAACGTCAAAATATTGCTAAATTCGATGATGTTTAGTACGAAACAAAAATGCAGGAAAACATGCTTAAAATGCAATATTATGCGAAAATCTGAGATATGAAGGCCAAATCACATATCGTGATACTACATGAAATAGTATCGAAATATTGGTAAAAATGAATATATTTACGTAATATCAAACTACATGAAAACGTGAAAAATCACTATTATTCCAAGTTTGTGGATTTTAACTTCGAATCATAAAGCGAGGTTTCGTATTATTTAGATCCAAGAAAAGACATATGACAATGTTGTTTCCAATACAAATGATAAAAATCAATGTGTTTTCATTAGAATGGACTAAAATGTTCCTGATTTTCCGTTTATATTACCGATGGAAGATGTACACCTAAAACCGCACAATTCCGGCTGAAACGTCGATATATGCAATAAAAACCGAACTTCTCCCCTTTTCAATGTCTTACTCAGTATTTCAACGAGAAACAAATAGATAATTGAAGATGAAGAATTTAAGTTTATTATCTAATCAATTACGTGTTTGTATCATATTTATCGTATATTTTATGAATTAATACCATTAAACTGAAAATTCGCAAAAACGTGCAAAAACGGCAAAATATTGCCTAATTCGATGATATTTTGTTTAAATCACATAAAGGAAAAGGGGATGATAAACGTCAAAATATTGCTAAATTCGATGATGAGTACGAAAAAAAATGCAAGAAAACTAGCTTAAAATGCAATATTATGCGAAAATCTGAGATATGAAGGCCAAATCACATATCGTGATACTACATGAAATAGTATCGAAATATTGGTAAAAATGAATATATTTACGTAATATCCAACTACATGAAAACGTGAAAAAATCACTATTTTTTCAAATTTGTGGATTTTAACTTCGAATCATAGAGCGAGGTTTCGTATTTTTTAGATCCAACAAAAGACATATGACAATGTTGTTTCCAATACAAATGATAAAAATCAATGTGTTTTCATTAGAATTAACTAAAATGTTCCTGATTTTCCGTTTATATTACCGATGGAAGATGTACACGTAAAATCGCTCAATTCCGGCAGAAACGTCGATATATGCAATAAAAACCGAACTTCTCTCCTTTTCAATATCTTACTCAGTATTTTAACGAAAAACAAATAGATGATTGAAAATGAAGTATTTAAGGTATAATCTATAATATACTAAATATTAATATACTAAATATAATATATTTATATATAATATATAATATATATATATAATATAATATAATATATATATTATATATAATATACTAAATAATATACTATAATATACTAAAAAGTATAATCTAATCAATTATGTGGTTGTATCATTTTTATCGTATATTTAATGAATTAATAACAATAAACTGGAAATTTACAAAACGTGGAAAAACAGCAAAATATTGCCTAATTCGATGATATTTTGTTTAAATCACATAAAGGAAAAAGGAGATGATAAACGTCAAAATATTGCTAAATTCGATGATGTCTAGTACGAAACAAAAATGCAAGAAAACTTGCTTAAAATGCAATATTATGCGAAAATCTGAGATATGAAGGCCAAATCACATATCGTGATACTACATGAAATAGTATCGAAATATTGGTAAAAATGAATATATTTATGTAATATCAAACTACATGAAAACGTGAAAAAATCACTATTATTCCAAATTTGTGGATTTTAACTTCGAATCATAGAGCGAGGTTTCGTATTATTTAGATCCAACAAAAGACATATGACAATGCTGTTTCCAATACAAATGATAAAAAACAATGTGTTTTCATTAGAATTAACTAAAATGTTCCTGATTTTCCGTTTATATTACCGATGGAAGATGTACACGTAAAACCGCTCTAATCCGGCTGAAACGTCGATATATGCAATAAAAACCGAACTTCTCCCCTTTTCAATATCTTACTCAGTATTTTAACGAGAAAAAAATAGATGATTGAAAATGAGGTATTTAAGGTTATTATCTAATCAATTATGTGTTTGCATCATTTTTATCGTATATATATGAATTAATACCCATGGACTGAAAATTCACAAAAACGTGGAAAACGGCAAAATATTGCCTAATTTGATGATATTTTATTTAAATCACATGAAGGAAAAGGGGATGATAAACGTCAAAATATTGGTAAATTCGATGATTTTTCGTACGAAACAAAATGCAAGAAAACTTGCTTAAAATGCAATATTATGCGAAATTCTGAGATTTGAAGGCCAAATCACATATCGTGATACTACATGAAATAGTATCGAAATATTGGTAAAAATGAATATATTTACGTAATATCAAACTACATGAAAAATGGTAAAAAAGTCACTATTTAACCATATTTGAGGATTTTAACTTCAAATCATAGAGCGAGGTTTCGTATTATTTAGATCCAAGAAAAGACATATGACAATGTTGTTTCCAATACAAATGATAAAAATCAATGTGTTTTCATTAGAATTAACTAAAATGTTCCTGATTTTCCGTTTATATTACCGATGGAAGATTTACACGTAAAACCGCTCTATTCCGGCTGAAACGTCGATATATGCAATAAAAACAGAACTTCTCCCCTTTTCAATATCTTACTCAGTATTTTAACGAGAAACAAAGAGTTGAATGAAAATGAAGTATTTAAGGTTATTATCTAATCAATTATGTGTTTGCAACCTTATTTATCGTATATATATGAAGTAAAACCTATGGACTGAAAATTCACAAAAACGTGGAAAACGGCAAAATATTGCCTAATTCGATGATATTTTATTTAAATCACATGAAGGAAAAGGGGATGATAAACGTCAAAATATTGCTAAATTCGATGATTTTTCGTACGAAACAAAATCAAAGAAAACTTGCTTAAAATGCAATATTATGCGAAATTCTGAGATTTGAAGGCCAAATCACATATCGTGATACTACATGAAATAGTATCGAAATATTGGTAAAAATGAATATATTTACGTAATATCAAACTACATGAAAAACGTGAAAAAGTCACTATTTAACCATATTTGAGGATTTTAACTTCAAATCCAACCCGTTCTCACACAAGACAGTACATATATGACTAGTGCTTAAAGTCAATATGTGGAATGTGATTTAGTACATATGTGATATATTCCCAGTTAACTTTTTTACCAAGGCTCAAACTCTTCCTCACGTACCAATTTACGTCTCACAGTACTCGTCCATCAACGTAGATAGCTGAATAGTCGTGATTGGTTCAATTATAACGAAAATTGTAGTTTTCAGGTCCCACATGGGTTGTGAAATTCACCTACTATTGTCCATGCTCTTATAATATTACAGATCAGCTACATCCTATTGAAGGCTCGTAGTTTTGTTTTGAGAAATATTAGTTGTTCTTAGTAAATTATAATAAGCACAATAAATTATTACATAGAATAAGTGCTTCACCAATCAATATTATATACCATAGTTTGTGCTTTAGAAATCTTTAAAGAATGTTTTGTAGGAACGCTAACAGAAAACGATGTTATGTTGGAATGTATATAGGGTAAACTACTGCAAACAGGATGGTATGGTGTGGATTATTGGAAACTATAGGATTAGTATAGGGTCCACTACCACCTGTTAGGTGGGTAAGGGGTCCAATAACACCCGCAGGATGAGTATGGGGGTCACATCCACCCACAGGAATGGTATGGGGATCACTTCCACCCACAGGAAGGGTATGGGATCCAATACCATCCACTGGATGTGTATTGCGTCCACTACCACCGACAGGATGGGTATGGGCTCACAACCACCCACAGGATAGGTATGGGGTCCAATACCACCCACAGGATGAGTATGGGGTCCACTATAACCCACAGGATGGGTATGGGGCTCCAACCACCCACAGAATAAGTATGGGGTACAATAACACCCACTGGATATGTATGGCATCCATTGCCCCCACAGGATGACTATAGGGTACAGTATCGCCCACAGGATTAGTATATAGGGTTCACTGCCGCCCACAGAGTCGGTATGGGGTCCACCGCCACCCACAGGGTCGGTATGGGATCCACTACCGCCCACAGGGTCGCTATGAAGTCAACTACCGTCCACAGGGTCGGTAGGGGTCCACTACCGCCCACAGGGTCGGCAGGGGGTCCACTGCCACCCACTGGGTCGGTAGGGGGTCCACTGCCGCCCACAGGATCGATAGGGGGTCCACTGCCGCCCACAGGGTCGATATGGGGGGGGGTCCACTACCGCCCACAGGATCGATAGGGGGTCCACTGCCGCCCACAGGGTCGGTAGGGGGTCCACTGCCGCCCACACGTTCGGTAGGGGTCCACTGCCGCCCACAGGGTCGGTAGGGGGTCCACTGCCGCCCACAGGATCGATAGGGGGTCCACTGCCGCCCACAGGGTCGATAGGGGGTCCCTTACCGCCCACAGGGTCTCTATGAAGTCAACTACCGCCCATAGTGTTTGTATAGTGTCCACTATCGCCCATAGTGTTATTATGGGGTCCACTACCCCTCATAGGGTCGGTATGGGGGTCCATTACTACCCACAGGGTGTGTCTGGGGTCTATTTTGGCAATACTGCTTTTCCAATCTCATTTGTTGTTCAATGTAAAATATTTGTTGCTCGACTTGCAACAATTTATATATATATATATATAGTATAGTGCCTTTGCAATAATGTACCAATGTGTGTATTTTCATAACTCGTTTTAAATTGTTGAAAAATAAATAACTACATTGTGAATGCAAGTCAATGTTTACATGCTAAATCAGAGTTGCCAGATTCCGCTTAAAATAGCAAATTGTGCTTATTTTCAAAGCTTGAGAATTTAGCTTTAAAGTAGTTAAAAAACTACGAATTTCGCAATTTGCTATGTACTTTAGTGTACTATTTTAAAATAAGGTTGGTTTTTAAGCTGCAAGTCATATGAATCTCAAAAAAAGTATATTATTAACAATCTTATCTCCATAGTTCACTAGTTTCTGTAAATCAGATCTGGTAACTGTAGGCCAAGTACTGGAAGACTCAAGACACAATGTGTTGAAGCTATTCTCTTTGAAGAAGTCATCTCGACAGGATCTTCCAGCTCCAGCTATAAAACTTCACCAAACATGGATCTACCTAGTACATCAAATGGTAAGGAATTACTAAACTGTACAAAGTTTTATGCTAGAACATTTGTTACAGAATTGTCCCTGTCAGGGACAATTCAGTCCCTATTCTATGTGTACTCCATCACATAGTGACGGAGTATGTGGGAATAATTTTGTTGACACTGTCCATTTTGTCAATTCTACAACAGCAGATAATATGAATTCCCAGAGATATTTGTAACTTGAGATACTTGGTTTGGTTTGGTTAAGTTAGGTTAGGTTAGCCTAACCCAGTAAATCCTCCCCGGCTAGAATATAAACCCCGGACAAAGTGCTCGTGAAATGCCAGGCATTTGCAAATATGAGGATGTGGTTGATTATATTATATTCTTTTCTATATCATAGATGTTCAATATATGAAAAATATTTTAGACTTAAAAATGGACCCCTGAGGTACTCAACTTACCACATTTCTTCATATTCATTCCCATTTAGTATGACCTTTTGCTCTCTTTGTTTTAACTATTGTTTTGTGCACTTTACAATTTTTTTCATGAACCTGTAATTTCCTTGCTAGTCTTCCATGTGGTACCTTATTAAAGTCTTTAGCATAATCCATGTATACTACATCCACCGGAAACCCTTTATCTGAGTACCATGTTACCATGTCCCAAAAGTGAGGAGGTTTATAAGGTAGCATCTGTTTTTAAGAAGACCATGGTGTGTCGATTGAATAAGATTGTTCACTGAAAGATGGTAAATGATTCCCTCCCTTAGGATTTTCGCCATGAGCTTGCAGATGTGTTATACCTAGCTGATCGGACATTAGTTTTGTGCTTAACTCTTTCTGCTTTTTTTTAAATACTGTAAGGGTGAAATTTTCATATTTCAAATCTCGGGGTACTATCCCTTGGTTCAGATATTTTGTGGAAAGTATTTTCAGCAGTATTCATAGTTCTTCTGTCAGTTTATTTTCCTTTATAATTAAGGTTTGTTTTCTTTTGTACCATATAAAGTACCACAGAAAGGTGTTATAATGTTGTGTTAGCTTTTCTGTACAATTTTTCTTTTTTGTTTGTATAAAAGGCTATGCAATGAATTCAAATATTTACGCTACCAATCAATTTTTCAGATAGATCATCGGATTTTGACAGTATGCTGTACATACCAGATGTTCCAAAAATAACTACAGACAACAATAATGGTACTGTGTTTACTATTTTTATACTTTATATATAGGAAGACAAGTTCAATCAATGAGCATTTTAATATATCATCAAAATTTTCATACATTTCTTTCACTTTGTTACACTTGTAAAAACTTATTCTTAGCTATATTTATATAAATGTTAATACCACTGTTAAATGAACATATTGATTTGTGTCCTTATTAGTTATAGCTTATTTATGTTGACCCAGCACCTTACTAAAGGGATTACCTTAACTTGTGTCACTATCTCTCTAGGGGGCTCCAGGTAGGCAGTATAGGTAATGCCACTAACATGCATATCATTATGGGAAAGTCCATAATTTAACACATAATTATAAGTAGGTAATTTGTAGCAAATTTTAAGATTATTAATAGGTACATTGTAGCATAATTTTGCATAAGCATAATTTTCTTGTTTTGTTCTTGTACTTTTCCTTCGAACACTATTATTTTCTCTTCAGAATTTCACCGGAGAATAGCAGTGATGACTAGAGAACATCTTGAACGTGAGTACCAGAAAGCACGTGCTGCAATGATACAAAGAAATGAGTACTTGAAGAGACTCTTAAACGTGGAGGAACCAAACTCAATAAAGGTGACAAACAAGAAACAGAAAAAAGATAACATACAGGATGTATCACACATTAATTCAAAACAAAGACCAGCTGCACCCCAATCTGATGGTAATCTTCTATTATTTTTTTAACAATATTTCTACAGCTGTTATTTGTGTACTTTCCAATAATATTTGTTGCCTATTTTTAAGTGTATGCTAGACAATTATGGAGATTAAATTACTATAACACTGAACAACTTGGTAGCATAAAGTTAGTTATAGTAATATCTTGAGATTTGTCTGAAAATATTAATACTTGTATACAATTTGCAATTATGTACCATGCTTAAATCTTCAAATGTGCCACCCAGACATTCTGCCTGCTATACTTTCACCACCACACATTCAAAATGCGGGCTATTCTACTAGTGGCAGAACGTACACTCAAAGTTATTTGGCAGCTGGTGAAGAAACTTTGGAATCATTTGATGTTGGTATGTCCCAACATCATTTGTTGGTATTTAAATGAGGGTTTATTTAATGGACACACGTCATAAATATTATGTACCAAAATTGTGCTTAATGCCTATGAAATTTTGTTTAACATATTATACTAATCATTCCTTTCACTTACAAATTTTTCTTACTAATTTGTAATCCCATATTTCAAAGTACTTGCTGCAGAACTTGAACAAATTAAAGATTCTCAGCCAAGTGTTTCTGACTGGCAAAAAAGAAGAAAAAATGCAGAGATTAATTGGGGAGAATGCAGGGCAATGCTGTTCGATTGGACATTGTCTGAGTTGGGTGTTCCAGATAAAGGTAAATTAAATATTGCTGTGTTCATTAAGGTTATACTGTATAATAAGCATCATATGCAAATTAATGACACTCTATTAATACATTTAGACTTCAGATTGTTTAAAATGTTAGGTATACAGTATTTAAAATTAGTATAAATAATTACCCCTTTTTTCATCAGGTAAAGTTTGTGTACAATGTACAAATTGTGAGGCAAGCATCAAATGTGAAGACTGTTTTGCATTTTTGTGTCACATTTGTGACCAAATGCAACATTTTCTCATGCCTTTCCACCACAGATTATATTGGAAAAATGGCTTTTATGAGCCATTAGACCCGACACAAACTGTGTGCCCTGAAGGAAATATCTTTCACTGGAGTAAGTATACGATACCTGTATAAAATCCGTACTTTGTTCCGAGATTACTTCTACTTCCCAATCCCAGTCTAGAGCTACGATTATCTTGGTATAACAAAATAAAATGAATAAATGTTTCATTTCAGTCATTACAACATTTGGAGAAGTCTTAAAGTTTAAACCTGACACTTGGTTTTATAGATTGATTTAATCGTCTGATTGTTTCTTTTCTGTGAATTTCTCAGTCATTATCTGGAGAATAATGTCAATATTTTGTACAATCAAGAAACAATGAAATATTCAGTCTGAAATTCTTTTCCATAAAACTCATTTTGTCAAACTGTCTTCCTTTTCTTTGTTACCAGAACCTGTTGTACCAGCCCAACCACCAAATTCTTGCCCCAACTGCACAGATTGCAAGTTTAAAATTTCAAGCTCCAGCAATCTCTGCATCTTCATCACTATAATGGGTAAATAAACTTTAAAATTTACCCTTTTATTTCCATTACCGGATATTCCTGAATCACAATACATTTTGAAATTTTTGTTGCTATAAATGTTAATTTTTACATCACTATTTTAGCAAGTCGCCACACCACTCAATGCACTGTATTTTAAACTACAGGAAGGTATGACCTCTATACTCCAATCTATACATGCCACTGTGGATATGAGCATCAACAACTAGGCAAGACCATGCACAAGTCTGGTTTCTATTCATCATTAGGAAAGAGCAGCACATTCTACAGCACCAGTCTGCTTGAATCATGGCACCATATAAAAAGAAATTGTCCCGGAACATCATTTCGGGCATTAGTCACTGCACTGGAATCCTTTGGTGCTTCTCGTGGGCGTGTATGTTTTGATACCGTTATTCTTAATATTTTCAGTTTTATATTTCAATACAAAAATTATCAAAATTTTGTAGTAATGTATATTCATTTATTAATAATTAGTTTTTAATTTTGTTCAAACACAAAATGGAATGTTTTTTTTGTTTATTTATCTTATGTCATAATATGCATTTTAAATGTCACCATCTAAAAAATTCTATTCCTAGATTGGACCCATTAATTATATAACTTCGAAGAGAGTGTTCTTCGAATGGCGATTCCAGCAATATGAGCTGAGAAAAATTAGAGGAGAAGCTGACAATGAGTGTCCTGCTTGTGATAAAACCCCTTTAGCAGTACATATTGATGGCAACAAGAAGCTGTATCGTTACAACAAAGTTGGGAGGTAATAAAATGTGCTTTACAGATACTTAATGTATAGTATTCTTTTGTTCTCTACACACACTATATTATAATGAATTATATTGTCTTCAAATTAATGTTCTTATAAATAAAGTATGCACATATAAATATACATTGTCATATGACATATTTTTTAACTGAGTATGTCTTTATAGTTTGCCTTTCAATTGCATCCATATCATCATTTTATTTATCTAACACCATGTAAATTTTTGTTTTATGTAAAATTTAGCAGTGCATCAGAATTCTTCATATAAAACATTTTTTGATACCCCATTACCCATTGTTTAATATTATAGTGGTTACAGACAATAAATAATTATTTCTGAATTATCATTGCAGAGGTATCAGAAACCCCTATTATTCTGATAGTATCTTCAGCAAAGATGAAGATGTTCAAGCTCATGTTGGCACTATTCAGAGCTTGAAAACTAAGGTGAGTTTTATTATATATTGAGAAACCTTCAATTTTACCTAATAACTGTTTGGCGACTATAACATATGGTGGCCATTTTTGTATTTTTTCATTATAGTTTATATATATTGAATAAGGAAATATAACCCATAGAAATTCTTATGTGCAACAACAATGCCTATCGCGCAAAATAATCTCTACCTTCTACCCGTCCTACATAATTATAATCATGCTCACCAACTGGTTATTTAGTTACTATAAATATTTTTGTTTAACAGAGTAAGCACACGTGTGGAGTGTCTACATGGAAAGCTGCTCAAAATAAGCCTCTTTCATTCCAAAGTTTGGATGAAACAGGAATCAGCATGGCCTCCTGTCGACATGGTATTATCCTCCACACCTTGAATATGTATCAAGGAGAGCTGTACAGTTATGCCCACTATTTGCAAATTATGTATTTCAAATACGTAAAGTTTATTTGTCAAGACATAATTTGCAAATATTGGCCATGGGCCTTAACTGTGGCTCAGAAACAATCACATTTTCACATTGGTCAAGCAAAGCCATTTTTAGGAGTCCTACATGCAAAAGGACATGCTTGATATTGTCAGGTAAATAAAAATATAACATTACATTTATGTATACTAATGTATACATTTATGTATACTAATTAAATTTAATGTAATGTATACATTACATTAAATATAATAAGTACAGTTTGTGTAAAAAAATTTAAGATTTCTGATTGTTTAAGATTAATGATATACGTATCATTTAATATAGTAGGAGGCTTTTAATTTTTGTACAATAATTTGAATTTTTTTTTACTGTTTACTTTTATGTTAAAGGTATTGTATGGAGGGCGGTGGGAAGAAGGAAGTGGCATGACTTTAGGGGAAGAGGCAGAGCAAGTGTTTGCATACCTCTCACGATACAACTCTACAACTAAAAACATGCTGAAAGCTGGTATTTGTTTATATGGTTCATCTGATCAAGTTTTTTATTATTTTACCTGCCCTGTAATCAGTATAATGCGATTTGTATTCAGTATTCAATAAGTATCAACTCCCTCAAATAATCAATAAAAGAATGAAAACATATTGGTCAAACTTGAGTTGGTCGTGGTGAGTAAAGGTATGTTATGAAACTGTTATTAATCTATGCTCTTCAAGATGTTCATTGCTATAAATATTTTTCTCAGAAAGAACAGAAGAACTCACAGAGGGTGCAGTCTTTTGGAACCATCGAAAAATTGATGGACTGGCTCGTGCATTAGTTACTCGACTCAGAAAGGTACTAAAAATAATATATATTTATTTTATTTATTTGTATTTATTTTGAAACTTATTATAATGCATTTATATGTGAAAGGTATTATAATGCATTTATAGGTTAGTTATGTGTTCAGATCATGTACTACATATATTTTCCATTATAAATTAGCGACCATTTCCTTGAATTAACTGCTTGAACATTTTCAATATATCAATAAGGTTAATTTGTATAAAGTATATAGTATTTAATTAACCTAAATGTATGATTCCGAGATATATCAAATGTGTTCACAGAGAAATCACAGTATCGTGATATATCATGGGAACTGTGATGAGGGTTTGAACCCCATGCACTGAGTGCTCTCAGATGCATGCTCTAGTTCACTACGCCACGACATGGTCAGATGAATTGCAACTTGGAGTACTACTGCACCCACAAGGATCCCAAGGCTTCCACTGAAGCCAAACCAGGTTTCACACAATTCCCCCATGAACTCGGTCTCTGTCATTCAGTAGTTCTGCCTTTGATGCCCCCATTTCAATGTCTTTCTCCATGTATTGATATATCACAATAATATGAATTCTATGTGTATTGAAAGGGCCATCAGAGGTAAAACTACTGGAGGACACAGACCAAGTACATGGGAAACTGCATGCACAACCGCCCATGGAATGGGTATGGGGGTGCATAATTAACAAAAATTGAATTGTGGGTTCATTAGTACCCTAGGTTGCAATTCTTTTGACCATGTTGTGGCGCATTCAACTACAGCAAGCATCTGGGAATGCCAAGCCCATAGGTTCGAACCACTCATCACGGTTAATGTGATTTGTTCATTAAATTTATTATATTTTCAAATAGGCCAGAGAGACGGAAATAACAGTTTCAAATGAGATCGACAAACTTGATGTTCAAAAGTCATTGATTCAAGAATGGCGATCTGACCTACAAATGATTTGTAAGGAGTTAGAGTTAAACACTGGAACAACCTCGAAGAACATAAAATATTCTATCGAGGCAGTTGCAGACTCTATCAGGCATCGCAAAAATCTGATTGCCACTGATGCAGGTAGGCTTACTATTTCTTTGTTAACTCTGAAGCAATTTCTATTTAGCTCTTGTCTATAATTTCTATGTAGGTAAATGATGAGGAAATTTTTTTAACAACTTTAAAACTTTCAGCCAAAAAACTTTATTTGCAGCATCCAGTAAAATGCGCTCTTCACTCCGGCACAGAAATGAGTGTGATAGGAAAAAGCTTCAAGGCTTCATAAAAATCTACAATAGTGAAAACTCTGAAATTCTCAGTGAAAAGGATGCAATAGAAGGTATCCTGCCATGGCACAATTTATTGCCTCATCATAGCCAAAATGGTATGTAACTACATCTCATTTTATCAGGGGTTACAATTCGGCCTTATCAAGATAATTAACATTTAGCATGCATAATGGATAAGCTTTACTTATTTTTGAAGTAAAATATCATCACTACTGTTTGTAAAATAGGTGCAGTATCATAATCCGTAGGTTTTTATCAGGTTGATACTGCACAATAAACTATGTATAGTATGTATAATGCAAGTACCTAAACTGTAATTACATTAAATTGAGTTGTAGTTTACTTGCAGTAAATATAATTTTCCTCTTTTATTAGTGTCCCTTGCTCAAAAAAAGAAGGCAGTAGAAGATGTGGAGCTTCAGAAGAGATCCAGAGAAGAGCAACAACACACTGTTCAAGAAATGCTGCATTATCTCGCATATTACAAGAATAAGAGAGAGATTTTAACCGAACATACTGAAGAGTTGTTATGTGGAATTTTTCCTTCATATCTAAGCAAGGTAAGCTAACAGCCTAAATGTGTGTTGCAATTCAGTTCTTCATAAACATTTATCCAGCAGAATTTTATACTTGAGTAAAGTCTTGCTATTTACAACTTTGACAGGTAGACAATTCCATGGTTTTCATATACTGTACTGGTGTGTTTTACATATATTTGAACTTTTACCGAAAACTTTATTTATTTATTCTAATTTCTTTAGTATTTTCAGGGAAATTTGTAAATGTCTTAAACCCCATTAAATAGTCTATATATTACAGGATCCTAACAAGTACACTATTGAAGAGAAGCACCTATCAACCAAAAATAAGAGTGGAATCTTGGCTCTTTTGAAGCAAGGGCAAAAGTTGTGTTCTGACAAGCTGAGTGATGCAAAGCGTTTATTTGGATACCAGGAAGAGGATGTTGATGTTTCCGAGCCCTACCTGGAGCTTTGTGACAGTGAAGATGATGATGATGAAGATGAAGATTTACTACTAAACTGATGATACAAAAGTTAAGTATAATAAATTTTACCTGATTTCTCTTGCTAATTTCTCTTACTTAATTTCTCTAATTTCTAATTATCCTAGCCCTAAGATTACTACTGGCCTCCATTGCCTTGCCTGCACTTTGTTTCCCCCTTAACCATATCACTCATTCTTACAGGTGTGAGACAGAGAGGTACAAGATCATCCAAGAGGAACAACACCTGAAGCACCCAACATTTGGGTGTTTTAATTAATAAAAACGCCCTTCATGGCTTCACTCATCCTGGCTGGTTTAATTAAAAAAACCTAACCTAAACCTAATATATATACCTCTAGAGTCAAGGGAGTTAAGTTTTAGGCTGCACAATGAAACTGCTATTGACAATTTTATAACTGCTGCTGATAATGTCTGTCCTGTGACTTTTTTGTAAGCATAACCAAAAGGCTTAACAATCCCTTGCTTACAAAGGGAATACTTAAACCCATTAATAAAAAACATGACCTTGAGAAGAAGTATAGGTTAGGAATTGTCTCCAAAGAATTCTCATGCTCTTCAACAGGTCACTTGAACTCCAAACCTTTCCAGTTATCCTAAAAAAAGCGAGTTACCCCTGTACACAAATGTGGTGATCTCACAGATGTTAACAACTACAGACCTATATCAATCCTGCCTAACTTGTCAACATTTTTTGAAAAGCTACTTGAACTTGAACTCCAAACCTTTCCAGTTATCCTAAAAAAAGCGAGTTACCCCTGTACACAAATGTGGTGATCTCACAGATGTTAACAACTACAGACCTATATCAATCCTGCCTAACTTGTCAACATTTTTTGAAAAACTAATCTACAAGCAGTTTTACTCTTATCTAGCCAAACACCATATACTTAGTACTAGGCTGTACAAGAATATAACAACTCTTGTATATATCTCAAAAAAAAAAAAAAAAAAAAAAAGCACAAGACGAAGCTTGAAAAAGTTTAGTGGTATGCCAATAGGCTAGTCCCAGGACTAAGAGGCATGAGTTACGAGGACAGGCTGCGAGAAATGCAATTGATAGGGTACATAAAGATAAACTGTTTAACACGGGTGGTAGGCGAACAAGGGGACACAGGTGGAAACTTAGTACCCAAATGAACCACTAGGATGTTAGAAAGAACTTTTTCAGTGTCAGAGTAGTTAATAGATGGAATGCATTAGGCAGTGATGTGGTGGAGGCTGACTCCATACACAGTTTCAAATGCAGATATGATAGAGCCCAGTAGGCTCAGGAATCTGTACATCAGTTGATTGCCAGTTGAGAGGTGGGACCAAAGAGCCAGAGCTCAACCCCCCGCAACCACAACTAGGTGAGTATACACACAAACACACACACGTACACACACACACACACAGACACAAACATACACACACTAATGCCTCTATTCACCTTGCAGTAAATAGGAACCTGAAAGTCAGGAAGCTGCTAAAGGCTGCATCTTGGGGATGTGTGAGTGTGTTAGATAAAAATATATGTTGTTTAGATATGATGGAGGAAAAGAGGCCGAGAGTCGGTACATTAGACAACCGACGCTTAGAAAGGCGGGGTCCAAGAGCTAACAGCTAAATCTTGGAAATAATAAATTAAAATATTTAATACACCCACATACATGTTTCACATTATTTTGGCTGAGGGCACACTGAGGGCTGATGGCCCCGTCGACGGGGCAGGAAGTCGGTGGTTGATCAAAGGCCTCCCACATCCTCCACATACCTGAGGATTATTCCGGCTTAATTTTAAACGGAAGTAATGTCTTGGCATTTACGGCTTCAGCGGGTGGGTGGGTCTGTGGGTTTATTACACTGTGAGTGAAAACAATCGCCTATTCTCTATTTTATATTGCGGCTTGTAGAGCTAGAAGCTGTTGCCTCTTGTGTGCGTTGCACAAGGGGATTAATATCTGGATTAATAGCTTTCAATATTTCCAGTATTTTTTAAGGTAACGCTTAAATACCGAAGATACTGCTATTGGACACCGCTTAATTGACAATGTCTCAACAACGCAGGCTAAAGATGTGCGTGGCTCCTGCTATTGCAATGATGCTCATTTGTTTTTCAATGATGGGCCTTAGTTGCCCCCTCTCTAACTTACCGTTCTAAATACCCCT
Source organism: Procambarus clarkii (assembly GCF_040958095.1). Lineage (NCBI taxonomy): Eukaryota > Metazoa > Arthropoda > Malacostraca > Decapoda > Cambaridae > Procambarus > Procambarus clarkii. The sequence continues at coordinate 33,141,203 of NC_091195.1, forward strand.
TCTCCATCTTCCGCAAACATTTCCCCTCATACATCTCCCCCTCCTGTCCCCCTTGTCCATCTTTGTCCCCCTGTCCATCTTTGTCCCCTGTTCCTCACTTTGTCCCCTTGCCCACATTTTCTGTCCTCTGTCCCAGATCCCTTTCCCCCTCTCTGTCCCCCTCTCTGTCCCCCTGTCCCCCCTTTCCATCTCTCTGTCCCCCTGTCCCTCTCTATCCCATTGTCCCTGTCTCTGTCCCCCCTGTCTCTCTCTGTCCCCCTGTTCTTCTCTGTCCTCCTGTTCCTCTCTCTGTCCCCCTGTCACTCTCTGTCCCCCTGTTCCTCTATGTCCCCCTGTCCATCTCTCTGTCCCCTGTACCTCTCTGTCCCCCTGCCCACTCTTTCTGTCCGCTACATAGTACATACATACATAAGATATAAAACAGTGGAGGATTCCCAGGTAGAACAATCAACCACAATGCCCATTACCCCTTTACCCTGATGTCCTTAACTACACAACTATACAAGAGTCATTAACACGTGTAATGGCTGATCCCCCATCACGATAGCATAAAGACCAATTGCTTGACCCGCAGTCTGTCTTGCTCCTCAAATAATTTTCGGGTTAACATGAAAACGTCTCTCGAGTTTATCTTTCTAATGTTGTTTTCCCATCTTTCATTTTATCAGCTTAGTTCCTTTATTATGCCCCAATTACTCATCCCTTGAGCGGTAGTTAAACTGAACCCAAATTTAAAAAAAGTTCCTTTTGCTAAGCAAGCTACAGTCTTGATAAGTCAGATATATTGTTTGTTAACACATTTCTCAACAATGAACAGTCAGTTTTATCAAGCTAACATATCCTAACACAACGTGTGAGAGTATTAACTGGTCTAATTATTTTATTAGACCAGTATATATTATTAGATTATACTGGTATAATTATATATATATATATATATATATATATATATATATATATATATATATATATATATATATATATATATATGTATATATATACATATATATATATATATATATATATATATATATATATATATATATATATATATATATATATATATATATATATATATATATATATATATATATATATATGTGTGTATGTATGAGTGTGTGTGTACATGTGTATACAACATTAATAATTTTGTAACTAGCGTCAAACATTGTTATTTGCTTAGCTAAACGAACTAGAGGGTTCAGGTCCTGAACCGATTATGTGCCTCTGTAATCCTTTACACCACGGCCCACGGGATGGGTATGGGGTGCATAATAAAGAAAGCAATAGAAGAAATTGAAATTGCATAATACGGTTATTGACATTCAATAATAGTAAGATAAAGCAATGAGGACCAAATGGGAGACCAGTGATCAGTGTCTTGTATCCCCTGCAATACCTCAAATCCTACGTACCTCACTGACAGGCTCCAGTATGTTTCTGTGAATAATTCAATTTCTCCCACCCTACCCATCAACATTGGTGTTCCTCAGGGCAGCATACTTGGCATACTTGGGTATCCTTTGGAGGTGCTTATCCAGTTCTCACTTGAACACTGTGAGGGGATTGCCAGTTATGCCATGCAGTTATGCAATGTATGAATCTATCTATAAGTCCACCAATCTTTGTAAAAATTTCTTGTATGGATGTACCTTACCTAAATAAACATTTATTTATTTATTATTTATATTTAGGATTCATCAACTGCCAAAGATATTCACATGTCAGTATAATTCTGGCGAGAGAGAGGTTTGGGAAAAGCCGTTATACCAACTAGTCAGCAATAAGGGTGATATTTGTGGGGCACAGGCACGCTCGGCCTGGCCCATTAACCCCCAACTGACACTATAACTACTAGCTACTAGGTACATGAACATAATTACATAATTTACGTACATAATTTAAGGTACATAATTACTAGGTACATGAGGACTGGCCATTGTACTATATAGACCTGAAAAAGTGTAACTTAGCGACAACAAGAAAATATTGAATCACAAGACCACCGACGACCATTCCCTTACCCTGCCATAAACACTGAAATTTGACACCCTACCTCTGGAGCCACCCTGACCACAGGTCCACCAACTACATTTCCCTCCCTCCAACTCTGCCTCCACTTACATTGTACACACACATATTGTACACCACGCAAGTGTGGACTAGTGTGTAAATCTTACTGATACCACACTTAACCTTTATTCTTTCTCAATGTGTTGTATAAAAGGATCTGATTATACCGTTTCATTTCTAACTCCTTTTCTTGGAAGAATGCCACATATGATCGTACACACACACAAGGTCTGTATAGGGTATAGGCAAGGTCTGACAAGGTATACTAGGTGAGTACTAGTTGAGTACTTACACACAAGATATTCTAGGTGAGACTAGGTGAGTATACACACACACGCAACATATACTAAGTTAGTACACCCAGAAACAAGATATACTAGGTGAATACACACATACAAGGTATACTAGGTGAGTACTAGTTGAGTACTTACACACAAGATATTCTAGGTGAGACTAGGTGAGTATACACACACACACACGCAACATATACTAGGTTAGTACACCCAGAAACAAGATATACTAGGTGAATACACACATACAAGGTATACTAGGTGAGTACTAGTTGAGTACTTACACACAAGATATTCTAGGTGAGACTAGGTGAATATACACACACACACGCAACATATACTAAGTTAGTACACCCAGAAACAAGATATACTAGGTGAATACACACATACAAGGTATACTAGGTGAGTACTAGTTGAGTACTTACACACAAGATATTCTAGGTGAGACTAGGTGAGTATACACACACACGCGCAACATATACTAGGTTAGTACACCCAGAAACAAGATATACTAGGTGAATACACACATACAAGGTATACTAGGTGAGTACTAGTTGAGTACTTACACACAAGATATTCTAGGTGAGACTAGGTGAGTATACACACACACGCAACATATACTAAGTTACTACACCCAGAAACAAGATATACTAGGTGAATACACACATACAAGGTATACTAGGTGAGTACTAGTTGAGTACTTACACACAAGATATTCTAGGTGAGACTAGGTGAGTATACACACACACACGCAACATATACTAGGTTAGTACACCCAGAAACAAGATATACTAGGTAAATACACACATACAAGGTATACTAGGTGAGTACTAGTTGAGTACTTACACACAAGATATTCTAGGTGAGACTAGGTGAGTATACACACACACGCAACATATACTAAGTTAGTACACCCAGAAACAAGATATTCTAGCTGAATACACACATACAAGGTATACTAGGTGAGTACTAGTTGAGTACTTACACACAAGATATTCTAGGTGAGACTAGGTGAGTATACACACACACGCAACATATACTAAGTTAGTACACCCAGAAACAAGATATTCTAGGTGAATACACACATACAAGGTATACTAGGTGAGTACTAGTTGAGTACTTACACACAAGATATTCTAGGTGAGACTAGGTGAGTATACACACACACGCAACATATACTAAGTTAGTACACCCAGAAACAAGATATACTAGGTGAATACACACATACAAGGTATACTAGGTGAGTACTAGTTGAGTACTTACACACAAGATATTCTAGGTGAGACTAGGTGAGTATACACACACACACGCAACATATACTAGGTTAGTACACCCAGAAACAAGATATACTAGGTGAATACACACATACAAGGTATACTAGGTGAGTACTAGTTGAGTACTTACACACAAGATATTCTAGGTGAGACTAGGTGAGTATACACACACACGCAACATATACTAAGTTAGTACACCCAGAAACAAGATATACTAGGTGAATACACACATACAAGGTATACTAGGTGAGTACTAGTTGAGTACTTACACACAAGATATTCTAGGTGAGACTAGGTGAGTATACACACACACGCAACATATACTAAGTTAGTACACCCAGAAACAAGATATTCTAGCTGAATACACACATACAAGGTATACTAGGTGAGTACTAGTTGAGTACTTACACACAAGATATTCTAGGTGAGACTAGGTGAGTATACACACACACGCAACATATACTAAGTTAGTACACCCAGAAACAAGATATACTAGGTGAATACACACATACAAGGTATACTAGGTGAGTACTAGTTGAGTACTTACACACAAGATATTCTAGGTGAGACTAGGTGAGTATACACACACACACGCAACATATACTAGGTTAGTACACCCAGAAACAAGATATACTAGGTGAATACCCCAACACCAACCTCCTACAGTACACCTCCCACAGTAACCCCAACACCAACCTCCCACAGGTAACCCCAACACCAACCTCCCACAGTACACCTCCCACAGGTAACCCCAGCACCAACCTCCCACAGTACACCTCCCACAGGTAACCCCAGCACCAACCTCCCACAGTAACCCCAACACCAACCTCCCACAGTACACAACACCAACCTCCCACAGTACACATCCCACAGGTAACCCCAGCACCAACCTCCCACAGTACACAACACCAACCTCCCACAGTACACAACACCAACCTCCCACAGTACACCTCCCACAGGTAACCCCAGCACCAACCTCCCACAGTACACAACACCAACCTCCCACAGTACACATCCCACAGGTAACCCCAGCACCAACCTCCCACAGTACACAACACCAACCTCCCACAGTACACCTCCCACAGGTAACCCCAGCACCAACCTCCCACAGTACACAACACCAACCTCCCACAGTACACATCCCACAGGTAACCCCAGCACCAACCTCCCACAGTACACAACACCAACCTCCCACAGTACACCTCCCACAGTACACCTCCCACAGGTAACCCCAGCACCAACCTCCCACAGTACACCTCCTACAGGTAACCCCAACACCAACCTCACACAGTACACCTCCCACAGTAACCCCAGCACCAACCTCCCTCAGGTACAAAATGAAGCCATGAGAATTATCTTAGGATGCCCAAGAAATGCTATGATTGAGAAAATCAGGATGGAGTTGAATCTGCAGAGTATTGGGGATAGAATTGCAGAGATAAATGTAGCTTCTGCCATTAGATTAATGAGAGGTGGGGGAGCTAATGAATTGGTCCTCTCAGTTCAAAAGGTGGGAAGTACTGAACAATGTATGATGAAGAAAAGAGCATATATGAATACCTTATGTTCTAATGTTATTAAGTATGATGTTATTTCAGAGTGTATTGCTGTGCCCAAGAGAAAATTTACACCACCATGGGAGGATTGTAATGTAGATGTAGTAATTACTCCCTTGCAAAAGAAAAAAAGTATGTATGAAATAGGAGAGCTGAGGGCAACATATGATTGTATAATTAGAAAATTGCCTACAGAAAACACTCTACTACATGTATATTGTGATGGGTCAGTAGCTAGGGATGGGAAGGCAGGATGTATATTGTGATGGGTCAGTAGCTAGGGATGGGAAGGCAGGATGTATATGTTCTTAACATTCTGAAACCTATATTGTTTGCTGATGATACTACACTCATCTACTCCAACCCCAACCCACATACACTAAATACTGTAATGTTGTTAATAATGAACTAAAAAAAGTCCACTTATGGATGTCAACCAACAAACTAACACTTAACATAGAAAAGACCTACTACATCTTATTTGGAAGCAAATCTACAAATGCAATTCAGCTTCAGATGACAATGTAAACATTAGCAATAACAATGATGGAAAGTTTCTTGGTCTATTCTTAGACAAGAGACTCAACTTCAGTACCCACATACAACACATAACTAAGAAAGTCTCTAAAACAGTTGGTATACTCTCCAAAATCAGATATTATGTACCTAACCCTGCTCTCATCTCTCTATATTATACACTAATCTATCCCTATCTCAACTATGGTATCTGTGCATGGGGTTCAACCACTGCAAACCACCTCAAGTCCATCATCACCCAGCAAAAATCTGCTATCAGAATAATATCAAATTCTGCTTTCAGACAACACTCAGCCCCCTTGTTTAACTCCCTAAACATGCTAAACATAATCTCACTCCATAAATTCTCTTGTGTCAACTACATTTACAAAACTCTGTTCTTAAATGCAAATCCTGCTCTGAAACTCTTCCTGGACAGATGTAATAGGACCCATTATCACCACACCAGAAATAAATATCTCTTTGATATCCCCAGAGTTAAACTTGTATAAATAAATAAATAAATAAATAAATATGTTTATTCAGGTAAGGTACATACATACAAGTAATGTTACATTAATGGATCGATATATAGATAGAGCTAGTACATACAATGCCAAAAGCCACTATTACGCAACGCGTTTCGGGCAGGAAAAACATTAATATCTAGAACTTAATACTAATTGAGCATAAAGAATAAAATGTGTTGAGAACAAATACAAATAAAGATAAAAAAAAGAGGGAACATGACTGAAAAAGCAGCACAAATACAATAGGTTGACAAACAGTGTTGATTAAAAAACAACCCCAACACCAACCCTGCTCTCTAAAAAACCCTGCTGCTCTAAAAAAAAAATAACAGACATGGGTTGACAATAGAGGGGTAAGGTAGGTTAGTGAATTTATTAGGTAGTGTTTAGTTTTTATCTTAAACTGGTTGAGAGAGGTACAGTCTTTAACATGGTTGGGAAGATCATTCCACATTCTGGGTCCCTTGATTTGTAGAGCATTTCTAGTTTGATTAAGTCGTACTCTTGGAATATCAAAACTGTATTTATTTCTGGTGTGGTGCTCATGGGTTCTGTTACAACCTTCAATGAAGCTTTTGAGCTTATATGTATGTATTTGTAATGTATGTATGTAAACAATGTATTTATTATCATTTATCAATTCTGATAGAAATTACCTACTTAAAATTATCTGTTAGATTAAGGACCTGCCTGAAACGCTGCGCATACTAGTGGCTTTACAAGATTGTAAATACTGTACTATTCAATGTATTCTCACAACCCCAATGTACCTACTTGTATATATATAAATAAAATAAAATAAAATATTGTGATGGGTCAGTAGCTAGGGATGGGAAGGCAGGATGCAGTATGCCAAACTGAATTCGTGCGCCCCTTGAGGGACTTGAAGTAGAGGGATAGGGATCACAGGATAAGTATGGGTTGCACAAACTACTGGTAACAGGATGAGTATGGGTTGCACAATTAATTACTACAAAGTGGTTGAGTATGGGGTGCACGTAAATGAAGACTCCCAAGAAGCAAATCAGAGATCAGCCCAAGCTTCATCTTGAGGCAAAGCTCAATGCCTTAAGCCATATTGATGCTCTGTCCACAGAGCATTCTCTCTCTCAAATCATAATAGTACACTAATGGTTCCCTACACCACCCCTCAGGTGCAGCTGCAGCAGGCTTGGGTGACATGATGACTATGGGGTGCACAATAAACTAACACTCACAGAATGAGTATGGGCTGCACAATAAGCTACCTCTCACAAGATTAGTAATAAAGAAACATTAATTTTTTGGGTAGGGTGACTGAAACTCATCCTGGGGTAAAAATGTTTATTTAAATTTATTATAGTTAAATGAATTTAGTAAATTATTCCATATATTGTATTATAAGTGAATTGACACTAAACTATAAATGATACTAATAAGGTTTTAAAAATGAAAAACAGTAAAAATCCTTCTTGTAAGATATGGAAGTTGAAAAGTAAATTAACTGTAAACTAAATTATAAACTGTAGACATAATATAAAGTATTATAAGTAAAATACCTATAAACTACCAAATAATAAGGTGTAAGGAACCATTTCTATTGTTTGTCCTTTTTTACCTGTTTCCTCAGGTATTTTAAAATTCCCATTCCGTTGTTACTACACTGTTTTCCTGGTGTAGTTCCCTGTGGTTCAAATTTTACTACTTGTACTTCTTGCTGTTTCTGAATGATTGCTAATGGTAGCCCTTGTTGCACCTGCAGAACTTTTTGTAAATGTTCCACCTGCGGAACTTTTTGTACTTGTTGAATTTCTTGCACCTGCGGTACTTTTTGGACTTTATGCACCTGCTGCACTTGTAGCTCGTCAGGATTTTTTTCCAAGGCATTATCGCTATCACCTTCTGATCCTAATGTAAGTTTATCTGCATCAAGCTTCCTTGTGCGTGCTGGAAAAAAAATAAAAATAAAAAATAAAAAATTTTGAAATGGAAGATCCTGTGTAACAAATTTAATCAGTTACTATGATCGAGCCGCAGAAATTTTACAGGAAAGATATGGTTGGGTTGACTGCATCTATCTGGACCTAAAAGAGGCATTCAACAGAATTCCACATAAGAGTTTGTTCTGGAAACTGGAACATATTGGAGGGGTGACAGGTAAGCTTCTAACATGGATTAAAAAATTTCAAACTGATAGAAAAATGAGGGCAGTAATCAGAGGCAATGTATTGGACTGGAGAAATGTCACGAGTGGAGTACCACAGGGTTTAGTTCTGGCATTCATGGATAAATAATAAAGTAAATTGTTCATGATTTTTTTAGACAAAAGCTAGAATATGCAGCAGTTGTATGGTGCCCATATCTTAAGAAGTACATGTACAAACTTGAAATGATACAAAGACGTCATGGGTGTCATAGGGGCCCCAGCACACTGGTTTGCTAAAGGGCCCTTAATGCTGTCGAGACCTTATGGGCCCTTGGACCCATTACGTTAAGACATAGTGCTGTATTGGGCCACACACTTTTTGCCATATACATCAATGACAGAGATGATTGAATTGAAATTATATATATATATATATATATATATATATATATATATATATATATATATATATATATATATATATATATATATACATATGTATATATATATATATATATATATATATATATACATATGTATATATATATATATATATATGAGAGAAAATAATAGGTGGTGATATATTTATATATTATGTGAACTACTTACACAAAAAGAAGTTAGTGGTGAAGATCTTCTTGTCCTCTTCTTGTATTACGTTGTTTGGTAGGATACCATGTGTCACCCGTGCTGGTCCTTTCTTGTAATAGATAACGATTGATTCATACCCACAGCCACGCAGATATGTTAGCTGAAAAGCAAATAATATTTAAACAATAACACTATCTGGGAAAATGCAACAAAATAAATGTTTGAAGCATAGCTGGGCATGTGCAATAGAACCCATAATAGAATCACAATACCAGAAATAAATATCTTTGATATCCCCAGAGTCAAAGTTATTCTGTGTAAATACTCTATGCAAATAAAGGGACCTTGTCTATGGAACTCACTCGCTAACAAATTTAAAAACTGTCCAACTTCTGCCATTTTAAAAAATAAAACCAAAAAGTACCTAAATTTTTTCTTGATAGTTTCCTAACTAGTGTATTAAACTCGCACTGTATCTTATGAAATCCAATGCCAGAATATATGTGCCTAAACCATACAACTTTTCCATTGTAATCATTGCTATCACCTTATATCATGATTGTTATATTGAATGCATATCTTACTATATTATACCTTGAAATATTCCTCAAATTATGCTACAATTTATATGTTGATAACCCTCAAATTTTACTTTAATGTACATAGTAATCTTTGTGATACTTTCTTACAATGTACCAGCCAATTTTTTCCATTTAAGCTTTAAATTGCCTATTTAAAATTATCTGTTAGATTAAGGACCTGCCCAAAACACTATGTGTGCTAGTGGCTTTACAAGAATGTAAAAACATCAATGCTATGTACTCTCATAATCCCAGTGTGCTAACTTGTATATAAATAAATAAACAAATAGTATGTAAGTACTGTACAGCATTATTCATGTTGATTCTATACCTTATCAAGCAAGTTCAGCATAAGAAGAATACAAATGAATACAACAGATGTAGACAAACTTCAATACCTGATTTTCAATCCTTCGTAGAACCCGGCTTGCTGTATTTCGTTCTAAAGCCTTCTTGCCTTTAAGTAGAAAACGGGCTTCCTCTTCTTTCTTCATTAATTCTCTACTGTTTCGGAAGTCACACTGGCAGAACTTGCAAACATTGCTTCGGACATGCACACATTGTTTGCAGTTTGTGCATCTCCTCAAGAATTTTCCCTGAAGACCTGAAGGAAATAGTTTCTAATAAAATACTTATATTCAAATGACCTATGCTGCAAAAATTATAAGTTAAATTGTTGTTAAAATGTACTACAGTAATTAAATATATTATTTAAATTATGAAATAATCTACATTAACACTAGTGAGAGCAATGTTAAAAATTTTAGGACTGCATCTGGAAATAACTTTAATTTTGGATGTGATTAACCATGCTGTAACTCGTATAACAAAACTGAGAGGAGTTGAATCCAACAGCCTGATTGACCAGGCTGTTAATTTCAAGCGAATACTATATTATTGGAAGAAAAAAAAATTATATATATATATATATATATATATATATATATATATATATATATATATATATATATATATATATATATATATATATATATATATATATATAATCAATATTGTAACTTTTTTTGTGTAATGACGTTTTCAAATAAAGTTAGATAAATATACACACATACCAAAAGAATAAGGGTGGTAGGAGAAGAAAATATGAAAGTGTTCAGTGAGGATCCACAAGGTCTTCTCTGAGTACTCTTTATTTTCTTCTCCGAGGCTATGGGTCCCTACACTTGCACCAGAGGTGGTACCCCTCATATATATATATATATATATATATATATATATATATATATATATATATATATATATATATATATATATATATATATATATATATATATATATGACAGTGTCAGATTCACCACCACCATCAAACACCACCAGCACCATACACCACCAGCATCATACACCAACAGCACCATACACCACCAGCATCATACACCACCAGCATCATACACCACCAGCATCATACACCATCAGCATCATACATCACCAGCATCATACACCATCAGCATAATACACCACCAGCATCATACACCATACACCACCAGCACCATACACCACCAGCACCATACACCACCAGCATCATACACCACCAGCACCATACACCACCAGCATCATACACCACCAGCACCATACACCACCAGCATCATACACCATCAGCATCATACACCATCAGCATCATACACCATCAGCATCATACTCCACCAGAATCATACACCACCAGCATCATACACCACCAGCACCATACACCAGCATCATACACCATCAGCATCATACACCATCAGCATCATACACCATCAGCATCATACACCATCAGCATCATACTCCACCAGCACCATACACCACCAGCACCATACACCACCACCATGTCAAATGGACAGTGTTAACAAAATTATTCCCACATACTCCGTCACTATGTGATGGAGTACACATAGAACAGGGGACTGTAACAAATGTTCTAGCATAAAACTTTGTACAGTTTAGTAATTCCTTACCATTTGATGTACTAGGTAGATCCATGTTTGGTGAAGTTTTATAGCTGGAGCTGGAAGATCCTGTCGAGATGACTTCTTCAAAGAGAATAGCTTCAACACATTGTGTCTTGAGTCTTCCAGTACTTGGCCTACAGTTACCAGATCTGATTTACAGAAACTAGTGAACTATGGAGATAAGATTGTTAATAATATACTTTTTTTGAGATTCATATGACTTGCAGCTTAAAAACCAACCTTATTTTAAAATAGTACACTAAAGTACATAGCAAATTGCGAAATTCGTAGTTTTTTAACTACTTTAAAGCTAAATTCTCAAGCTTTGAAAATAAGCACAATTTGCTATTTTAAGCGGAATCTGGCAACTCTGATTTAGCATGTAAACATTGACTTGCATTCACAATGTAGTTATTTATTTTTCAACAATTTAAAACGAGTTATGAAAATACACACATTGGTACATTATTGCAAAGGCACTATACTATATATATATATATATATAAATTGTTGCAAGTCGAGCAACAAATATTTTACATTGAACAACAAATGAGATTGGAAAAGCAGTATTGCCAAAATAGACCCCAGACACACCCTGTGGGTAGTAATGGACCCCCATACCGACCCTATGAGGGGTAGTGGACCCCATAATAACACTATGGGCGATAGTGGACACTATACAAACACTATGGGCGGTAGTTGACTTCATAGAGACCCTGTGGGCGGTAAGGGACCCCCTATCGACCCTGTGGGCGGCAGTGGACCCCCTATCGATCCTGTGGGCGGCAGTGGACCCCCTACCGACCCTGTGGGCGGCAGTGGACCCCTACCGAACGTGTGGGCGGCAGTGGACCCCCTACCGACCCTGTGGGCGGCAGTGGACCCCCTATCGATCCTGTGGGCGGTAGTGGACCCCCCCCCATATCGACCCTGTGGGCGGCAGTGGACCCCCTATCGATCCTGTGGGCGGCAGTGGACCCCCTACCGACCCAGTGGGTGGCAGTGGACCCCCTGCCGACCCTGTGGGCGGTAGTGGACCCCTACCGACCCTGTGGACGGTAGTTGACTTCATAGCGACCCTGTGGGCGGTAGTGGACCCCATACCGACCCTGTGGGTGGCGGTGGACCCCATACCGACTCTGTGGGCGGCAGTGAACCCTATATACTAATCCTGTGGGCGATACTGTACCCTATAGTCATCCTGTGGGGGCAATGGATGCCATACATATCCAGTGGGTGTTATTGTACCCCATACTTATTCTGTGGGTGGTTGGAGCCCCATACCCATCCTGTGGGTTATAGTGGACCCCATACTCATCCTGTGGGTGGTATTGGACCCCATACCTATCCTGTGGGTGGTTGTGAGCCCATACCCATCCTGTCGGTGGTAGTGGACGCAATACACATCCAGTGGATGGTATTGGATCCCATACCCTTCCTGTGGGTGGAAGTGATCCCCATACCATTCCTGTGGGTGGATGTGACCCCCATACTCATCCTGCGGGTGTTATTGGACCCCTTACCCACCTAACAGGTGGTAGTGGACCCTATACTAATCCTATAGTTTCCAATAATCCACACCATACCATCCTGTTTGCAGTAGTTTACCCTATATACATTCCAACATAACATCGTTTTCTGTTAGCGTTCCTACAAAACATTCTTTAAAGATTTCTAAAGCACAAACTATGGTATATAATATTGATTGGTGAAGCACTTATTCTATGTAATAATTTATTGTGCTTATTATAATTTACTAAGAACAACTAATATTTCTCAAAACAAAACTACGAGCCTTCAATAGGATGTAGCTGATCTGTAATATTATAAGAGCATGGACAATAGTAGGTGAATTTCACAACCCATGTGGGACCTGAAAACTACAATTTTCGTTATAATTGAACCAATCACGACTATTCAGCTATCTACGTTGATGGACGAGTACTGTGAGACGTAAATTGGTACGTGAGGAAGAGTTTGAGCCTTGGTAAAAAAGTTAACTGGGAATATATCACATATGTACTAAATCACATTCCACATATTGACTTTAAGCACTAGTCATATATGTACTGTCTTGTGTGAGAACGGGTTGTCAAATCATAGAGCGAGGTTTCGTATTATTTAGATCCAAAAAAAGACATATGACAATGTTGTTTCCAATACAAATGATAAAAATCAATGTGTTTTCATTAGAATTAACTAAAATGTTCCTGATTTTCCGTTTATATTACCGATGGAAGATGTACACGTAAAACTGCTCTATTCCGGCTGAAACGTCGATATATGCAATAAAAACAGAACTTCTCCCCTTTTCAATATCTTACTCAGTATTTTAACGAGAAACAAATAGTTGATTGAAAATGAAGTATTTAAGGTTATTATCTAATCAATTATGTGTTTGTATCATTTTTATCGTATATATAATGAATTAATACCCATAGAATGAAAATTCACAAAAACGTGGAAAAACGGCAAAATATTGCCTAATTCGATGATATTTTGTTTACATCAAATAAAGGAAAAGGGGATGATAAACGTCAAAATATTGCTAAATTTGATGATTTTTCGTACGAAACAAAATGCAAGAAAACTTGCTTAAAATGCAATATTATGCGAAATTCTGAGATTTGAAGGCCTAATCACATATCGTGATACTACATGAAATAGTATCGAAATATTGGTAAAAATGAATATATTTGCGTAATATCAAACTACATGATTAACGTGAAAAAGTCACTATTTTACCATATTTGAGGATTTTACCTTAAAATCATAAAGCGAGGTTTCGTATTATTTATTTCCAAGAAAAGACATATGACAATGTTGTTTCCAATACAAATGATAAAAAAGAATATGTTTTCATTAGAATTACCTATAATGTTCTTGATTTTCCGTTTATAAATACGAGGGAAGATGTACACGTAAAACCGCTCTAGTCCGGCTGAAACGTCGATATATGCAATAAAAACCGAACTTCTCCCCTTTTCAATATCTTACTCAGTATTTTAACGAGAAACAAATAGATGATTGAAAATGAAGTATTTAAGGTTATTATCTAATCAATTATGTGTTTGCATCATTTTTATCGTATATATATGAAGTAATACCCATGGACTGAAAATTCACAAAAACGTGGAAAACGGCAAAATATTACCTAATTCGATGATATTTTGTTTAAATCACATGAAGGAAAAGGGGATGATAAACGTCAAAATATTGCTAAATTCGATGATTTTTCGTACGAAAAAAATGCAAGAAAACTTGCTTAAAATGCAATATTATGCAAAATTCTGAGATTTGAAGGCCAAATCACATATCGTGATACTAAATGAAATAGTATCGAAATATTGGTTAAAATGAATATATTTACGTAATATCAAACTACATGAAAAACGTGAAAAAAGTCACTATTTAACCATATTTGAGGATTTTAACTTCAAATCATAGAGCGAGGTTTCGTATTATTTAGATTCAAGAAAAGACATATGACAATGTTGTTTCCAATACAAATGATAAAAAACAATGTGTTTTCATTAGAATTAACTAAAATGTTCCTGATTTTCCGTTTATATTACCGATGGAAGATGTACACGTAAAACCGCTCTAATCCGGCTGAAACGTCGATATATGCAATAAAAACCGAACTTCTCCCCTTTTCAATATCTTACTCAGTATTTTAACGAGAAAAAAATAGATGATTGAAAATGAAGTATTTAAGGTTATTATGTAATCAATTATGTGTTTGCATCATTTTTATCGTATATATATGAATTAATACCCATGGACTGAAAATTCACAACAACGTGGAAAACGGCAAAATATTGCCTAATTCGATGATATTTTATTTAAATCACATGAAGGAAAAGGGGATGATAAACGTCAAAATATTGCTAAATTCGATGATTTTTCGTACGAAACAAAATGCAAGAAAACTTGCTTAAAATGCAATATTATGCGAAATTCTGTGATTTCAAGGCCAAATCACATATCGTGGTACTACATGAAATAGTATCGGAAAATTGGTAAAAATGAATATATTTACGTAATGTCAAAACTACACGAAAAACGTGAAAAAAGTCACTATTTAACCATATTTAAGGATTTCAACTTCAAATCATAGAGCGAGGTTTCGTATTATTTAGATCCAAGAAAAGACATGACAATGTTGTTTCGAATACAAATGATAAAAATCAATGTGTTTTCATTAGAATTAACTAAAATGTTCCTGATTTTCCGTTTATATTACCGATGGAAGATGTACACGTAAAACCGCTCTAATCCGGCTGAAACGTCGATATATGCAATAAAAACCGAACTTCTCCCCTTTTCAATATCTTACTCAGTATTTTAACAAGAAACAAATAGATGTGTCAATTATGTATTTGCATCATTTTCATCGTATATATATGAAGTAATACCCATGGACTGAAAATTCATAAAAACGTGGAAAACTGCAAAATATTGCCTAATTCGATTATATTTTGTTTAAATCACATGAAGGAAAAGGGGATGATAAACGTCAAAATATTGCTAAATTCGATGATTTTTCTTACGAAACAAAATGCAAGAAAACTTGCTTAAAATGCAATATTATGCGAAATTCTGATATATGAAGGCCAAATCACATATCGTGATACTACAAGAAATAGTATCGAAATATTGGTAAAAATGAATATATTTACGTAATATCAAACTACATGAAAAACGTGAAAAAAGTCACTATTTTACCATATTTGAGGATTTTACTTTCAAATCATAGAGCGAGGTTTCGAATTATTTAGTTCCAAGAAAAGACATATGACAATGTTGTTTCCAATACAAATGATAAAAAACAATGTGTTTTCATTAAAATTAACTATAATGTTCTTGATTTTCCGTTTATATTAACGAGGGAAGATGTACACGTAAAACCGCTCTAATCCGGCTGAAACGTCGATATATGCAATAAAAACCGAACTTCTCCCCTTTTCAATATCTTACTCAGTATTTTAACGAGAAACAAATAGATGATTGAAAATGAAGTATTTAAGGTTATTATCTAATCAATTATGTGTTTGCATCATTTTTATCGTATATATATGAAGTAATACCCATTGACTGAAAATTCACAAAAACGTGGAAATCGGAAAAATATTGCCTAATTCGATGATATTTTGTTTAAATCACATGAAGGAAAAGGAGATGATAAACGTCAAAATATTGCTAAATTCGATGATTTTTCGTACGAAACAAAATGCAAGAAAACTTGCTAAAAATGCAATATTATGCGAAATTCTGAGATTTGAAGGCCAAATCACATTTCGTGATACTACATGAAATAGTATCGAAATATTGGTAAAAATGAATATATTTACGTTTATCAAACTACATGAAAAACGTGAAAAAGTCACTATTTAACCATATTTGAGGATTTTAACTTCAAATCATAGAGCGAGGTTTCGTATTATTTAGATCCAAAAAAAGACATATGACAATGTTGTTTCCAATACAAATGATAAAAATCAATGTGTTTTCATTAGAATTAACTAAAATGTTCCTGATTTTCCGTTTATATTACCGATGGAAGATGTACACGTAAAACCGCTCTATTCCGGCTGAAACGTCGATATATGCAATAAAAACAGAACTTCTCCCCTTTTCAATATCTTACTCAGTATTTTAACGAGAAACGAATAGATGATTGAAAATGAAGTATTTAAGGTTATTATCTAATCAATTATGTGTTTGCATCATTTTTATCGTATATATATGAATTAATACCAATGGACGGAAAATTCACAAAAACGTGGAAAACGGAAAAATATTGCCTAACTCGATGATATTTTGTTTAAATAACATGAAGGAAAATGAGATGATAAACGTCAAAATATTGCTAAATTCGATGATTTTTCGTACGAAACAAAATGCAAGAAAACTTGCTTAAAATGCAATATTATGCGAAATTCTGAGATTTGAAGGTCAAATCACATATCGTGATACTAGATGAAATAGGAATATTGGTAAAAATGAATATATTTACGTAATATCAAAACTACACGAAAAACGTGAAAAAAGTCACTATTTAACCATATTTAAGGATTTTAACTTCAAATCATAGAGCGAGGTTTCGTATTATTTAGATCCAAGAAAAGACATGACAATGTTGTTTCGAATACAAATGATAAAAATCAATGTGTTTTCATTAGAATTAACTAAAATGTTCCTGATTTTCCGTTTATATTACCGATGGAAGATGTACACGTAAAACCGCTCTAATCCGGCTGAAACGTCGATATATGCAATAAAAACCGAACTTCTCCCCTTTTCAATATCTTACTCAGTATTTTAACGAGAAACAAATAGTTGATTGAAAATGAAGTATTTAAGGTTATTGTCTAATCAATTATGTGTTTGCATCATTTTTATCGTATATATATGAATTAATACCCATGGACTTAAAATTCACAAAAACGTGGAAAAACGGCAAAATATTGCCTAATTCGATGATATTTTGTTTAAATCACATGAAGTAAAAGGGGATGATAAACGTCAAACTATTGCTAAATTCGATGATTTTTCGTACGAAACAAAATGCAAGAAAACTTGCTTAAAATGCAATATTATGCGAAATTCTGAGATTTGAAGGCCAAATCACATATCGTGATACTACATGAAATAGTATCGAAATATTGGTAAAAATGAATATATTTACGTAATATCAAACTACATGAAAAACGTGAAAAAAGTCACTATTTTACCATGTTTGAGGATTTTACTTTCAAATCATAGAGCGAGGTTTAAAATTATTTAGTTCCAAGAAAAGACATATGACAATGTTGTTGCCAATACAAATGATAAAAAACAATGTGTTTTCATTATAATTAACTATAATGTTCTTGATTTTCCGTTTATATTAACGAGGGAAGATGTACACGTAAAACCGCTCTAATCCGGCTGAAACGTCGATATATGCAATAAAAACCGAACTTCTCCCCTTTTCAATATCTTACTCAGTATTTTAACAAGAAACAAATAGATGTGTCAATTATGTGTTTGCATCATTTTCATCGTATATATATGAAGTAATACCCATGGACTGAAAATTCATAAAAACGTGGAAAACTGCAAAATATTGCCTTATTCGATGATATTTTGTTTAAATCACATGAAGGAAAAGGGGATGATAAACGTCAAAATATTGCTAAATTCGATGATTTTTCGTACGAAACAAAATGCAAGAAAACTTGCCTAAAATGCAATATTATGCGAAATTCTGAGATTTGAAACCAAATCACATATCGTGATACTACATGAAATAGTATCGAAATATTTATAAAAATGAATATATTTACGTAATATCAAACTACATGAAAAACGTGAAAAAAGTCACTATTTAACCATATATGAGGATTTTAACTTCAAATCATAGAGCGAGGTTTCGTATTATTTAGATCCAAGAAAAGACATATGACAATGTTGTTTCCAATACAAATGATAAAAATCAATGTGTTTTCATTAGAATTAACTAAAATGTTCCTGATTTTCCGTTTATATTACCGATGGAAGATGTACACGTAAAACCGCTCTATTCCGGCTGAAACGTCGATATATGCAATAAAAACAGAACTTCTCCCCTTTTCAATATCTTACTCAGTATTTTAACGAGAAACAAAGAGTTGAATGAAAATGAAGTATTTAAGGTTATTATCTAATCAATTATGTGTTTGCAACCTTATTTATCGTATATATATGAAGTAAAACCTATGGACTGAAAATTCACAAAAACGTTGAAAACGGCAAAATATTGCCTAATTCGATGATATTTTATTTAAATCACATGAAGGAAAAGGGGATGATAATCGTCAAAATATTGCTAAATTCGATGATTTTTCGTACGAAACAAAATCCAAGAAAACTTGCTTAAAATGCAATATTATGCGAAATTCTGAGATTTGAAGGCCAAATCACATATCGTGATACTACATGAAATAGTATCGAAATATTGGTAAAAATGAATATATTTACGTAATATTAAACTACATGAAAAACGTGAAAAAAGTCACTATTTAACCATATATGAGGATTTTAACTTCAAATCATAGAGCGAGGTTTCGTATTATTTAGATCCAAGAAAAGACATATGACAATGTTGTTTCCAATACAAATGATAAAAATCAATGTGTTTTCATTAGAATTAACTAAAATGTTCCTGATTTTCCGTTTATATTACCGATGGAAGATGTACACGTAAAACCGCTCTATTCCGGCTGAAACGTCGATATATGCAATAAAAACAGAACTCCCCTTTTCAATATCTTACTCAGTATTTTAACGAGAAACAAATAGTTGAATGAAAATAAAGTATTTAAGGTTATTATCTAATCAATTATGTGTTTGCAACCTTATTTATCGTATATATATGAAGTAAAACCCATGGACTGAAAATTCACAAAAACTTGGAAAACGGCAAAATATTGCCTAATTCGATGATATTTTATTTAAATCACATGAAGGAAAAGGGGATGATAAACGTCAAAATATTGCTAAATTCGATGATTTTTCGTACGAAACAAAATCCAAGAAAACTTGCTTAAAATGCAATATTATGCGAAAATCTGAGATTTGAAGGCCAAATCACATATCGTGATACTACATGAAATAGTATCGAAATATTGGTAAAAATGAATATATTTACGTAATATCAAACTACATGAAAAACGTGAAAAAGTCACTATTTTACCATATTTGAGGATTTTACTTTCAAATCATAGAGCGAGGTTTCGAATTATTTAGTTCCAAGAAAAGACATATGACAATGTTGTTTCCAATACAAATGATAAAAAACAATGTGTTTTCATTATAATTAACTATAATGTTCTTGATTTTCCGTTTATATTAACGAGGGAAGATGTACACGTAAAACCGCTCTAATCCGGCTGAAACGTCGATATATGCAATAAAAACCGAACTTCTCCCCTTTTCAATATCTTACTCAGTATTTTAACAAGAAACAAATAGATGTGTCAATTATGTGTTTGCATCATTTTCATCGTATATATATGAAGTAATACCCATGGACTGAAAATTCATAAAAACGTGGAAAACTGCAAAATATTGCCTTATTCGATGATATTTTGTTTAAATCACATGAAGGAAAAGGGGATGATAAACGTCAAAATATTGCTAAATTCGATGATTTTTCGTACGAAACAAAATGCAAGAAATCTTGCCTAAAATGCAATATTATGCGAAATTCTGAGATTTGAAAGCCAAATCACATATCGTGATACTACATGAAATAGTATCGAAATATTTATAAAAATGAATATATTTACGTAATATCAAACTACATGAAAAACGTGAAAAAAGTCACTATTTTACCATATATGAGGATTTTAACTTCAAATCATAGAGCGAGGTTTCGTATTATTTAGATCCAAGAAAAGACATATGACAATGTTGTTTCCAATACAAATGATAAAAATCAATGTGTTTTCATTAGAATTAACTAAAATGTTCCTGATTTTCCGTTTATATTACCGATGGAAGATGTACACGTAAAACCGCTCTATTCCGGCTGAAACGTCGATATATGCAATAAAAACAGAACTTCTCCCCTTTTCAATATCTTACTCAGTATTTTAACGAGAAACAAAGAGTTGAATGAAAATGAAGTATTTAAGGTTATTATCTAATCAATTATGTGTTTGCAACCTTATTTATCGTATATATATGAAGTAAAACCTATGGACTGAAAATTCACAAAAACGTGGAAAACGGCAAAATATTGCCTAATTCGATGATATTTTATTTAAATCACATGAAGGAAAAGGGGATGATAATCGTCAAAATATTGCTAAATTCGATGATTTTTCGTACGAAACAAAATCCAAGAAAACTTGCTTAAAATGCAATATTATGCGAAATTCTGAGATTTGAAGGCCAAATCACATATCGTGATACTACATGAAATAGTATCGAAATATTGGTAAAAATGAATATATTTACGTAATATCAAACTACATGAAAAACGTGAAAAAAGTCACTATTTAACCATATATGAGGATTTTAACTTCAAATCATAGAGCGAGGTTTCGTATTATTTAGATCCAAGAAAAGACATATGACAATGTTGTTTCCAATACAAATGATAAAAATCAATGTGTTTTCATTAGAATTAACTAAAATGTTCCTGATTTTCCGTTTATATTTCCGATGGAAGATGTACACGTAAAACCGCTCTATTCCGGCTGAAACGTCGATATATGCAATAAAAACAGAACTCCCCTTTTCAATATCTTACTCAGTATTTTAACGAGAAACAAATAGTTGAATGAAAATAAAGTATTTAAGGTTATTATCTTATCAATTATGTGTTTGCAACCTTATTTATCGTATATATATGAAGTAAAACCCATGGACTGAAAATTCACAAAAACTTGGAAAACGGCAAAATATTGCCTAATTCGATGATATTTTATTTAAATCACATGAAGGAAAAGGGGATGATAAACGTCAAAATATTGCTAAATTCGATGATTTTTCGTACGAAACAAAATCCAAGAAAACTTGCTTAAAATGCAATATTATGCGAAAATCTGAGATTTGAAGGCCAAATCACATATCGTGATACTACATGAAATAGTATCGAAATATTGGTAAAAATGAATATATTTACGTAATATCAAACTACATGAAAAACGTGAAAAAGTCACTATTTTACCATATTTGAGGATTTTACTTTCAAATCATAGAGCGAGGTTTCGAATTATTTAGTTCCAAGAAAAGACATATGACAATGTTGTTTCCAATACAAATGATAAAAAACAATGTGTTTTCATTAGAATTAACTATAATGTTCTTGATTTTCCGTTTATATTAACGAGGGAAGATGTACACGTAAAACCGCTCTAATCCGGCTGAAACGTCGATATATGCAATAAAAACCGAACTTCTCCCCTTTTCAATATCTTACTCAGTATTTTAACGAGAAACAAATAGATGATTGAAAATGAAGTATTTAAGGTTATTATCTAATCAATTATGTGTTTGCATCATTTTTATCGTATATATATGAAGTAATACCCATGGACTGAAAATTCACAAAAACGTGGAAAACGGCAAAATATTGCCTAATTCGATCATATTTTATTTAAATCACATGAAGGAAAAGGAGATGATAAACGTCAAAATATTGCTAAATTCGATGATTTTTCGTACGAAACAAAATGCAAGAAAACTTGCTTAAAATGCAATATTATGCGAAATTCTGAGATTTGAAGGCCAAATCACATATCGTGATACTACATGAAATAGTATCTAAATATTGGTAAAAATGAATATATTTACGTAATATCAAACTACATGAAAAACGTGAAAAAGTCACTATTTAACCATATATGAGGATTTTAACTTCAAATCATAGAGCGAGGTTTCGTATTATTTAGATCCAAAAAAAGACATATGACAATGTTGTTTACAATACAAATGATAAAAATCAATGTGTTTTCATTAGAATTAACTTAAATGTTCCTGATTTTCCGTTTATATTACCGATGGAAGATGTACACGTAAAACCGCTCTATTCCGGCTGAACCGTCGATATATGCAATAAAAACAGAACTTCTTCCCTTTTCAATATCTTACTCAGTATTTTAACGAGAAACAAATAGATGATTGAAAATGAAGTATTTAAGGTTATTATCTAATCAATTATGTGTTTGCAACCTTATTTATCGTAAATATATGAAGTAATACCCATGGACTGAAAATTCACAAAAACGTGGAAAACGGCAAAATATTGCCTAATTCGATGATATTTTGTTTAAATCACATGGAGGAAAAGGGGATGATAAACGTCAAAATATTGCTAAATTCGATGATTTTTCGTACTAAACAAAATGCAAGAAAACTTGCTTAAAATGCAATATTATGCGTAATTCTGAGATTTGAAGGCCAAATCACATATCGTGATACTACATGAAATAGTATCGAAATATTGGTAAAAATGAATATATTTACGTAATATCAAACTACATGAAAAACGTGAAAAAGTCACTATTTTACCATATTTGAGGATTTTACTTTCAAATCATAGAGCGAGGTTTCGAATTATTTAGTTCCAAGAAAAGACATATGACAATGTTGTTTCCAATACAAATGATAAAAAACAATGTGTTTTCATTATAATTAACTATAATGTTCTTGATTTTCCGTTTATATTAACGAGGGAAGATGTACACGTAAAACCGCTCTAATCCGGCTGAAACGTCGATATATGCAATAAAAACCGAACTTCTCCCCTTTTCAATATCTTACTCAGTATTTTAACAAGAAACAAATAGATGTGTCAATTATGTGTTTGCATCATTTTCATCGTATATATATGAAGTAATACCCATGGACTGAAAATTCATAAAAACGTGGAAAACTGCAAAATATTGCCTTATTCGATGATATTTTGTTTAAATCACATGAAGGAAAAGGGGATGATAAACGTCAAAATATTGCTAAATTCGATGATTTTTCGTACGAAACAAAATGCAAGAAATCTTGCCTAAAATGCAATATTATGCGAAATTCTGAGATTTGAAAGCCAAATCACATATCGTGATACTACATGAAATAGTATCGAAATATTTATAAAAATGAATATATTTACGTAATATCAAACTACATGAAAAACGTGAAAAAAGTCACTATTTTACCATATATGAGGATTTTAACTTCAAATCATAGAGCGAGGTTTCGTATTATTTAGATCCAAGAAAAGACATATGACAATGTTGTTTCCAATACAAATGATAAAAATCAATGTGTTTTCATTAGAATTAACTAAAATGTTCCTGATTTTCCGTTTATATTACCGATGGAAGATGTACACGTAAAACCGCTCTATTCCGGCTGAAACGTCGATATATGCAATAAAAACAGAACTTCTCCCCTTTTCAATATCTTACTCAGTATTTTAACGAGAAACAAAGAGTTGAATGAAAATGAAGTATTTAAGGTTATTATCTAATCAATTATGTGTTTGCAACCTTATTTATCGTATATATATGAAGTAAAACCTATGGACTGAAAATTCACAAAAACGTGGAAAACGGCAAAATATTGCCTAATTCGATGATATTTTATTTAAATCACATGAAGGAAAAGGGGATGATAATCGTCAAAATATTGCTAAATTCGATGATTTTTCGTACGAAACAAAATCCAAGAAAACTTGCTTAAAATGCAATATTATGCGAAATTCTGAGATTTGAAGGCCAAATCACATATCGTGATACTACATGAAATAGTATCGAAATATTGGTAAAAATGAATATATTTACGTAATATCAAACTACATGAAAAACGTGAAAAAAGTCACTATTTAACCATATATGAGGATTTTAACTTCAAATCATAGAGCGAGGTTTCGTATTATTTAGATCCAAGAAAAGACATATGACAATGTTGTTTCCAATACAAATGATAAAAATCAATGTGTTTTCATTAGAATTAACTAAAATGTTCCTGATTTTCCGTTTATATTTCCGATGGAAGATGTACACGTAAAACCGCTCTATTCCGGCTGAAACGTCGATATATGCAATAAAAACAGAACTCCCCTTTTCAATATCTTACTCAGTATTTTAACGAGAAACAAATAGTTGAATGAAAATAAAGTATTTAAGGTTATTATCTTATCAATTATGTGTTTGCAACCTTATTTATCGTATATATATGAAGTAAAACCCATGGACTGAAAATTCACAAAAACTTGGAAAACGGCAAAATATTGCCTAATTCGATGATATTTTATTTAAATCACATGAAGGAAAAGGGGATGATAAACGTCAAAATATTGCTAAATTCGATGATTTTTCGTACGAAACAAAATCCAAGAAAACTTGCTTAAAATGCAATATTATGCGAAAATCTGAGATTTGAAGGCCAAATCACATATCGTGATACTACATGAAATAGTATCGAAATATTGGTAAAAATGAATATATTTACGTAATATCAAACTACATGAAAAACGTGAAAAAGTCACTATTTTACCATATTTGAGGATTTTACTTTCAAATCATAGAGCGAGGTTTCGAATTATTTAGTTCCAAGAAAAGACATATGACAATGTTGTTTCCAATACAAATGATAAAAAACAATGTGTTTTCATTAGAATTAACTATAATGTTCTTGATTTTCCGTTTATATTAACGAGGGAAGATGTACACGTAAAACCGCTCTAATCCGGCTGAAACGTCGATATATGCAATAAAAACCGAACTTCTCCCCTTTTCAATATCTTACTCAGTATTTTAACGAGAAACAAATAGATGATTGAAAATGAAGTATTTAAGGTTATTATCTAATCAATTATGTGTTTGCATCATTTTTATCGTATATATATGAAGTAATACCCATGGACTGAAAATTCACAAAAACGTGGAAAACGGCAAAATATTGCCTAATTCGATCATATTTTATTTAAATCACATGAAGGAAAAGGAGATGATAAACGTCAAAATATTGCTAAATTCGATGATTTTTCGTACGAAACAAAATGCAAGAAAACTTGCTTAAAATGCAATATTATGCGAAATTCTGAGATTTGAAGGCCAAATCACATATCGTGATACTACATGAAATAGTATCTAAATATTGGTAAAAATGAATATATTTACGTAATATCAAACTACATGAAAAACGTGAAAAAGTCACTATTTAACCATATATGAGGATTTTAACTTCAAATCATAGAGCGAGGTTTCGTATTATTTAGATCCAAAAAAAGACATATGACAATGTTGTTTACAATACAAATGATAAAAATCAATGTGTTTTCATTAGAATTAACTTAAATGTTCCTGATTTTCCGTTTATATTACCGATGGAAGATGTACACGTAAAACCGCTCTATTCCGGCTGAACCGTCGATATATGCAATAAAAACAGAACTTCTTCCCTTTTCAATATCTTACTCAGTATTTTAACGAGAAACAAATAGATGATTGAAAATGAAGTATTTAAGGTTATTATCTAATCAATTATGTGTTTGCAACCTTATTTATCGTAAATATATGAAGTAATACCCATGGACTGAAAATTCACAAAAACGTGGAAAACGGCAAAATATTGCCTAATTCGATGATATTTTGTTTAAATCACATGGAGGAAAAGGGGATGATAAACGTCAAAATATTGCTAAATTCGATGATTTTTCGTACTAAACAAAATGCAAGAAAACTTGCTTAAAATGCAATATTATGCGTAATTCTGAGATTTGAAGGCCAAATCACATATCGTGATACTACATGAAATAGTATCGAAATATTGGTAAAAATGAATATATTTACGTAATATCAAACTACATGAAAAACGTGAAAAAGTCACTATTTAACCATATTTGTGGATTTTAACTTCAAATCATAGAGCGAGGTTTCGTATTATTTAGATCCAAGAAAAGACATATGACAATGTTGTATCCAATACAAATGATAAAAAACAATGTGTTTTCATTAGAATTAACTATAATGTTCTTGATTTTCCGTTTATATTAACGAGGGAAGATGTACACGTAAAACCGCTCTAATCCGTCTGAAACGTCGATATATGCAATAAAAACCGAATTTCTCACCTTTTCAATATCTTACTCAGTATTTTAACGAGAAACAAATAGTTGATTGAAAATTAAGTATTTAAGGTTATTATCTAATCAATTATGTGTTTGCATCATTTTTATCGTATATATATGAATTAATACCCATGGACGGAAAATTCACAAAAACGTGGAAAACGGAAAAATATTGCCTAACTCGATGATATTTTGTTTAAATCACATGAAGGAAAAGGAGTAATAAACGTCAAAATATTGCTAAATTCGATCATTTTTCGTACGAAACAAAATGCAAGAAAACTTGCTTAAAATGCAATATAATGCGAAATTCTGAGATTTGAAGGCCAAATCACATATCGTGATACTACATGAATTAGTATCGAAATATTGGTAAAAATGAATATATTTACGTAATATCAAACTACAT
Source organism: Procambarus clarkii (assembly GCF_040958095.1). Classification (NCBI taxonomy): domain Eukaryota; kingdom Metazoa; phylum Arthropoda; class Malacostraca; order Decapoda; family Cambaridae; genus Procambarus; species Procambarus clarkii. Next base: position 33,168,698 of record NC_091195.1, read on the forward strand.
GAAAAACGTGAAAAAGTCACTATTTAACCATATTTGAGGATTTTAACTTCAAATCATAGAGCGAGGTTTCGTATTATTTAGATCCAAGAAAAGACATATGACAATGCTGTTTCCAATACAAATGATAAAAAACAATGTGTTTTCATTAGAATTAACTAAAATGTTCCTGATTTTCCGTTTATATTACCGATGGAAGATGTAGACGTAAAACCGCTCTAGTCCGGCTGAAACGTCGATATATGCAATAAAAACCGAACTTCTCCCCTTTTCAATATCTTACTCAGTATTTTAACGAGAAACAAATAGATGATTGAAAATGAAGTATTTAAGGTTATTATCTAATCAATTATGTGTTTGCATCATTTTTATCGTATATATATGAAGTAATACCCATGGACTGAAAATTCACAAAAACGTGGAAAACGGCAAAATATTGCCTAATTCGATGATATTTTATTTAAATCACATGAAGGAAAAGGAGATGATAAACGTCAAAATATTGCTAAATTCGATGATTTTTCGTACGAAACAAAATGCAAGAAAACTTGCTTAAAATGCAATATTATGCGAAATTCTGAGATTTGAAGGCCAAATCACATATCGTGATACTACATGAAATAGTATCTAAATATTGGTAAAAATGAATATATTTACGTAATATCAAACTACATGAAAAACGTGAAAAAGTCACTATTTAACCATATATGAGGATTTTAACTTCAAATCATAGAGCGAGGTTTCGTATTATTTAGATCCAAAAAAAGACATATGACAATGTTGTTTACAATACAAATGATAAAAATCAATGTGTTTTCATTAGAATTAACTTAAATGTTCCTGATTTTCCGTTTATATTACCGATGGAAGATGTACACGTAAAACCGCTCTATTCCGGCTGAACCGTCGATATATGCAATAAAAACAGAACTTCTTCCCTTTTCAATATCTTACTCAGTATTTTAACGAGAAACAAATAGATGATTGAAAATGAAGTATTTAAGGTTATTATCTAATCAATTATGTGTTTGCAACCTTATTTATCGTAAATATATGAAGTAATACCCATGGACTGAAAATTCACAAAAACGTGGAAAACGGCAAAATATTGCCTAATTCGATGATATTTTGTTTAAATCACATGGAGGAAAAGGGGATGATAAACGTCAAAATATTGCTAAATTCGATGATTTTTCGTACTAAACAAAATGCAAGAAAACTTGCTTAAAATGCAATATTATGCGTAATTCTGAGATTTGAAGGCCAAATCACATATCGTGATACTACATGAAATAGTATCGAAATATTGGTAAAAATGAATATATTTACGTAATATCAAACTACATGAAAAACGTGAAAAAGTCACTATTTAACCATATTTGAGGATTTTAACTTCAAATCATAGAGCGAGGTTTCGTTTTATTTAGATCCAAGAAAAGACATATGACAATGTTGTATCCAATACAAATGATAAAAAACAATGTGTTTTCATTAGAATTAACTATAATGTTCTTGATTTTCCGTTTATATTAACGAGGGAAGATGTACACGTAAAACCGCTCTAATCCGTCTGAAACGTCGATATATGCAATAAAAACCGAATTTCTCACCTTTTCAATATCTTACTCAGTATTTTAACGAGAAACAAATAGTTGATTGAAAATGAAGTATTTAAGGTTATTATCTAATCAATTATGTGTTTGCATCATTTTTATCGTATATATATGAATTAATACCCATGGACGGAAAATTCACAAAAACGTGGAAAACGGAAAAATATTGCCTAACTCGATGATATTTTGTTTAAATCACATGAAGGAAAAGGAGTAATAAACGTCAAAATATTGCTAAATTCGATCATTTTTCGTACGAAACAAAATGCAAGAAAACTTGCTTAAAATGCAATATAATGCGAAATTCTGAGATTTGAAGGCCAAATCACATATCGTGATACTACATGAAATAGTATCGAAATATTGGTAAAAATGAATATATTTACGTAATATCAAACTACATGAAAAACGTGAAAAAGTCACTATTTAACCATATTTGAGGATTTTAACTTCAAATCATAGAGCGAGGTTTCGTATTATTTAGATCCAAGAAAAGACATATGACAATGCTGTTTCCAATACAAATGATAAAAAACAATGTGTTTTCATTAGAATTAACTAAAATGTTCCTGATTTTCCGTTTATATTACCGATGGAAGATGTAGACGTAAAACCGCTCTAATCCGGCTGAAACGTCGATATATGCAATAAAAACCGAACTTCTCCCCTTTTCAATATCTTACTCAGTATTTTAACGAGAAAAAAATAGATGGTTGAAAATGAGGTATTTAAGGTTATTATCTAATCAATTATGTGTTTGCATCATTTTTATCGTATATATATGAATTAATACCCATGGACTGAAAATTCACAAAAACGTGGAAAACGGCAAAATATTGCCTAATTCGATGATATTTTATTTAAATCACATGAAGGAAAAGGGGATGATAAACGTCAAAATATTGCTAAATTCGATGATTTTTCGTACGAAACAAAATGCAAGAAAACTTGCTTAAAATGCAATATTATGCGAAATTCTGTGATTTCAAGGCCAAATCACATATCATGGTACTACATGAAATAGTATCGGAATATTGGTAAAAATGAATATATTTACGTAATATCAAAACTACACGAAAAACGTGAAAAAAGTCACTATTTAACCATATTTAAGGATTTTAACTTCAAATCATAGAGCGAGGTTTCGTATTATTTAGATCCAAGAAAAGACATGACAATGTTGTTTCGAATACAAATGATAAAAATCAATGTGTTTTCATTAGAATTAACTAAAATGTTCCTGATTTTCCGTTTATATTACCGATGGAAGATGTACACGTAAAACCGCTCTAATCCGGCTGAAACGTCGATATATGCAATAAAAACCGAACTTCTCCCCTTTTCAATATCTTACTCAGTATTTTAACGAGAAACAAATAGTTGATTGAAAATGAAGTATTTAAGGTTATTGTCTAATCAATTATGTGTTTGCATCATTTTTATCGTATATATATGAATTAATACCCATGGACGTAAAATTCACAAAAACGTGGAAAACGGCAAAATATTGCCTAATTCGATCATATTTTATTTAAATCACATGAAGGAAAAGGGGATGATAAACGTCAAAATATTGTTAAATTCGATGATTTTTCGTACGAAACAAAATGCAAGAAAACTTGCTTAAAATGCAATATTATGCGAAATTCTGTGATTTCAAGGCCAAATCACATATCGTGATACTACATGAAATAGTATCGAAATATTGGTAAAAATTAATATATTTACGTAATATCAAACTACATGAAAAACGTGAAAAAAGTCACTATTTTACCATATTTGAGGATTTTACTTTCAAATCATAGAGCGAGGTTTCGAATTATTTAGTTCCAAGAAAAGACATATGACAATGTTGTTTCCAATACAAATGATAAAAAACAATGTGTTTTCATTAGAATTAACTATAATGTTCTTGATTTTCCGTTTATATTAACGAGGGAAGATGTACACGTAAAACCGCTCTAATCCGGCTGAAACGTCGATATATGCAATAAAAACCGAACTTCTCCCCTTTTCAATATCTTACTCAGTATTTTAACAAGAAACAAATAGATGTGTCAATTATGTGTTTGCATCATTTTCATCGTATATATATGAAGTAATACCCATGGACTGAAAATTCATAAAAACGTGAAAAACTGCAAAATATTGGCTAATTCGATGATATTTTGTTTAAATCACATGAAGGAAAAGGGGATGATAAACGTCAAAATATTGCTAAATTCGATGATTTTTCGTACGAAACAAAATGCAAGAAAACTTGCTTAAAATGCAATATTATGCGAAATTCTGAGATTTGAAAGCCAAATCACATATCGTGATACTACATGAAATAGTATCGAAATATTTATAAAAATGAATATATTTACGTAATATCAAACTACATGAAAAACGTGAAAAAAGTCACAATTTAACCATATAAGAGGATTTTAACTTCAAATCATAGAGCGAGGTTTCGTATTATTTAGATCCAAGAAAAGACATATGACAATGTTGTTTCCAATACATATGATAAAAATCAATGTGTTTTCATTAGAATTAACTAAAATGTTCCTGATTTTCCGTTTATATTACCGATGGAAGATGTACACGTAAAACTGCTCTATTCCGGATGAAACGTCGATATATGCAATAAAAACAGAACTTCTCCCCTTTTCAATATCTTACTCAGTATTTTAACGAGAAACAAAGAGTTGAATGAAAATGAAGTATTTAAGGTTATTATCTAATCAATTATGTGTTTGCAACCTATATATCTTGTATCGTATATATATGAAGTAAAACCTATGGACTGAAAATTCACAAAAACGTGGAAAACGGCAAAATATTGCCTAATTCGATGATATTTTATTTAAATCACATGAAGGAAAAGGGGATGATAAACGTCAAAATATTGCTAAATTCGATGATTTTTCGTACGAAACAAAATCCAAGAAAACTTGCTTAAAATGCAATATTATGCGAAATTATGAGATTTGAAGGCCAAATCACATATCGTGATACTACATGAAATAGTATCGAAATATTGGTAAAAATGAATATATTTACGTAATATCAAACTACATGAAAAACGTGAAAAAGTCACTATTTAACCATATTTGAGGATTTTAACTTCAAATCATAGAGCGAGGTTTCGTATTATTTAGATCCAAAAAAAGACATATGACAATGTTGTTTCGAATACAAATGATAAAAATCAATGTGTTTTCATTAGAATTAACTAAAATGTTCCTGATTTTCCGTTTATATTACCGATGGAAGATGTACACGTAAAACCGCTCTAATCCGGCTGAAACGTCGATATATGCAATAAAAACCGAACTTCTCCCCTTTTCAATATCTTACTCAGTATTTTAACGAGAAACAAATAGTTGATTGAAAATGAAGTATTTAAGGTTATTATCTAATCAATTATGTGTTTGCATCATTTTTATCGTATATATATCAATTAATACCCATGGACTGAAAATTCACAAAAACGTGGAAAACGGCAAAATATTGCCTAATTCGATCATATTTTATTTAAATCACATGAAGGAAAAGGGGATGATAAACGTCAAAATATTGTTAAATTCGATGATTTTTCGTACGAAACAAAATGCAAGAAAACTTGCTTAAAATGCAATATTATGCGAAATTCTGATATATGAAGGCCAAATCACATATCGTGATACTACATGAAATAGTATCGAAATATTGGTAAAAATGAATATATTTACGTAATATCAAACTACATGAAAAACGTGAAAAAAGTCACTATTTTACCATATTTGAGGATTTTACTTTCAAATCATAGAGCGAGGTTTCGAATTATTTAGTTCCAAGAAAAGACATATGACAATGTTGTTTCCAATACAAATGATAAAAAACAATGTGTTTTCATTAGAATTAACTATAATGTTCTTGATTTTTCGTTTATATTAACGAGGGAAGATGTACACGTAAAACCGCTCTAATCCGGCTGAAACGTCGATATATGCAATAAAAACCGAACTTCTCCCCTTTTCAATATCTTACTCAGTATTTTAACAAGAAACAAATAGATGTGTCAATTATGTGTTTGCATCATTTTCATCGAATATATATGAAGTAATACCCATGGACTGAAAATTCATAAAAACGTGAAAAACTGCAAAATATTGCCTAATTCGATGATATTTTGTTTAAATCACATGAAGGAAAAGGGGATGATAAACGTCAAAATATTGCTAAATTCGATGATTTTTCGTACGAAACAAAATGCAAGAAAACTTGCTTAAAATGCAATATTATGCGAAATTCTGAGATTTGAAAGCCAAATCACATATCGTGATACTACATGAAATAGTATCGAAATATTTATAAAAATGAATATATATACGTAATATCAAACTACATGAAAAACGTGAAAAAAGTCACTATTTAACCATATATGAGGATTTTAACTTCAAATCATAGAGCGAGGTTTCGTATTATTTAGATCCAAGAAAAGACATATGACAATGTTGTTTCCAATACAAATGATAAAAATCAATGTGTTTTCATTAGAATTAACTAAAATGTTCCTGATTTTCCGTTTATATTACCGATGGAAGATGTACACGTAAAACCGCTCTATTCCGGCTGAAACGTCGATATATGCAATAAAAACAGAACTCCCCTTTTCAATATCTTACTCAGTATTTTAACGAGAAACAAATAGTTGAATGAAAATGAAGTATTTAAGGTTATTATCTAATCAATTATGTGTTTGCAACCTTATTTATCGTATATATATGAAGTAAAACCCATGGACTGAAAATTCACAAAAACGTGGAAAACGGCAAAATATTGCCTAATTCGATGATATTTTATTTAAATCACATGAAGGAAAAGGGGATGATAAACGTCAAAATATTGCTAAATTCGATGATTTTTCGTACGAAACAAAATCCAAGAAAACTTGCTTAAAATGCAATATTATGCGAAATTCTGAGATTTGAAGGCCAAATCACATATCGTGATACTACATGAAATAGTATCGAAATATTGGTAAAAATGAATATATTTACGTAATATCAAACTACATGAAAAACGTGAAAAAGTCACTATTTTACCATATTTGAGGATTTTAACTTCAAATCATAGAGCGAGGTTTCGTATTATTTAGATCCAAAAAAAGACATATGACAATGTTGTTTCGAATACAAATGATAAAAATCAATGTGTTTTCATTAGAATTAACTAAAATGTTCCTGATTTTCCGTTTATATTACCGATGGAAGATGTACACGTAAAACTGCTCTATTCCGGCTGAAACGTCGATATATGCAATAAAAACAGAACTTCTCCCCTTTTCAATATCTTACTCAGTATTTTAACGAGAAACAAATAGTTGATTGAAAATGAAGTATTTAAGGTTATTATCTAATCAATTATGTGTTTGTATCATTTTTATCGTATATATAATGAATTAATACCCATAGAATGAAAATTCACAAAAACGTGGAAAAACGGCAAAATATTGCCTAATTAGATGATATTTTGATTACATCAAATAAAGGAAAAGGGGATGATAAACGTCAAAATATTGCTAAATTTGATGATTTTTCGTACGAAACAAAATGCAAGAAAACTTGCTTAAAATGCAATATTATGCGAAATTCTGAGATTTGAAGGCCTAATCACATATCGTGATACTACATGAAATAGTATCGAAATATTGGTAAAAATGAATATATTTGCGTAATATCAAACTACATGATTAACGTGAAAAAGTCACTATTTTACCATATTTGAGGATTTTACCTTCAAATCATAAAGCGAGGTTTCGTATTATTTATTTCCAAGAAAAGACATATGACAATGTTGTTTCCAATACAAATGATAAAAAAGAATATGTTTTCATTAGAATTAACTATAATGTTCTTGATTTTCCGTTTATAAATACGAGGGAAGATGTACACGTAAAACCGCTCTAGTCCGGCTGAAACGTCGATATATGCAATAAAAACCGAACTTCTCCCCTTTTCAATATCTTACTCAGTATTTTAACGAGAAAAAAATAGATGATTGAAAATGAAGTATTTAAGGTTATTATGTAATCAATTATGTGTTTGCATCATTTTTATCGTATATATATGAATTAATACCCATGGACTGAAAATTCACAAAAACGTGGAAAACGGCAAAATATTGCCTAATTCGATGATATCTTATTTAAATCACATGAAGGAAAAGGGGATGATAAACGTCAAAATATTGCTAATTCGATGATTTTTCGTACGAAACAAAATGCAAGAAAACTTGCTTAAAATGCAATATTATGCGAAATTCTGTGATTTCAAGGCCAAATCGCATATCGTGGTACTACATGAAATAGTATCGGAATATTGGTAAAAATGAATATATTTACGTAATATCAAAACTACACGAAAAACGTGAAAAAAGTCACTATTTAACCATATTTAAGGATTTTAACTTCAAATCATAGAGCGAGGTTTCGTATTATTTAGATCCAAGAAAAGACATGACAATGTTGTTTCGAATACAAATGATAAAAATCAATGTGTTTTCATTAGAATTAACTAAAATGTTCCTGATTTTCCGTTTATATTACCGATGGAAGATGTACACGTAAAACCGCTCTAATCCGGCTGAAACGTCGATATATGCAATAAAAACCGAACTTCTCCCCTTTTCAATATCTTACTCAGTATTTTAACGAGAAACAAATAGTTGATTGAAAATGAAGTATTTAAGGTTATTATCTAATCAATTATGTGTTTGCATCATTTTTATCGTATATATATCAATTAATACCCATGGACTGAAAATTCACAAAAACGTGGAAAACGGCAAAATATTGCCTAATTCGATCATATTTTATTTAAATCACATGAAGGAAAAGGGGATGATAAACGTCAAAATATTGTTAAATTCGATGATTTTTCGTACGAAACAAAATGCAAGAAAACTTGCTTAAAATGCAATATTATGCGAAATTCTGATATATGAAGGCCAAATCACATATCGTGATACTACATGAAATAGTATCGAAATATTGGTAAAAATGAATATATTTACGTAATATCAAACTACATGAAAAACGTGAAAAAAGTCACTATTTTACCATATTTGAGGATTTTACTTTCAAATCATAGAGCGAGGTTTCGAATTATTTAGTTCCAAGAAAAGACATATGACAATGTTGTTTCCAATACAAATGATAAAAAACAATGTGTTTTCATTAGAATTAACTGTAATGTTCTTGATTTTTCGTTTATATTAACGAGGGAAGATGTACACATAAAACCGCTCTAGTCCGGCTGAAACGTCGATATATGCAATAAAAACCGAACTTCTCCCCTTTTCAATATCTTACTCAGTATTTTAACAAGAAACAAATAGATGTGTCAATTATGTGTTTGCATCATTTTCATCGAATATATATGAAGTAATACCCATGGACTGAAAATTCATAAAAACGTGAAAAACTGCAAAATATTGCCTAATTCGATGATATTTTGTTTAAATCACATGAAGGAAAAGGGGATGATAAACGTCAAAATATTGCTAAATTCGATGATTTTTCGTACGAAACAAAATGCAAGAAAACTTGCTTAAAATGCAATATTATGCGAAATTCTGAGATTTGAAAGCCAAATCACATATCGTGATACTACATGAAATAGTATCGAAATATTTATAAAAATGAATATATATACGTAATATCAAACTACATGAAAAACGTGAAAAAAGTCACTATTTAACCATATATGAGGATTTTAACTTCAAATCATAGAGCGAGGTTTCGTATTATTTAGATCCAAGAAAAGACATATGACAATGTTGTTTCCAATACAAATGATAAAAATCAATGTGTTTTCATTAGAATTAACTAAAATGTTCCTGATTTTCCGTTTATATTACCGATGGAAGATGTACACGTAAAACCGCTCTATTCCGGCTGAAACGTCGATATATGCAATAAAAACAGAACTCCCCTTTTCAATATCTTACTCAGTATTTTAACGAGAAACAAATAGTTGAATGAAAATGAAGTATTTAAGGTTATTATCTAATCAATTATGTGTTTGCAACCTTATTTATCGTATATATATGAAGTAAAACCCATGGACTGAAAATTCACAAAAACGTGGAAAACGGCAAAATATTGCCTAATTCGATGATATTTTATTTAAATCACATGAAGGAAAAGGGGATGATAAACGTCAAAATATTGCTAAATTCGATGATTTTTCGTACGAAACAAAATCCAAGAAAACTTGCTTAAAATGCAATATTATGCGAAATTCTGAGATTTGAAGGCCAAATCACATATCGTGATACTACATGAAATAGTATCGAAATATTGGTAAAAATGAATATATTTACGTAATATCAAACTACATGAAAAACGTGAAAAAGTCACTATTTTACCATATTTGAGGATTTTAACTTCAAATCATAGAGCGAGGTTTCGTATTATTTAGATCCAAAAAAAGACATATGACAATGTTGTTTCGAATACAAATGATAAAAATCAATGTGTTTTCATTAGAATTAACTAAAATGTTCCTGATTTTCCGTTTATATTACCGATGGAAGATGTACACGTAAAACTGCTCTATTCCGGCTGAAACGTCGATATATGCAATAAAAACAGAACTTCTCCCCTTTTCAATATCTTACTCAGTATTTTAACGAGAAACAAATAGTTGATTGAAAATGAAGTATTTAAGGTTATTATCTAATCAATTATGTGTTTGTATCATTTTTATCGTATATATAATGAATTAATACCCATAGAATGAAAATTCACAAAAACGTGGAAAAACGGCAAAATATTGCCTAATTCGATGATATTTTGATTACATCAAATAAAGGAAAAGGGGATGATAAACGTCAAAATATTGCTAAATTTGATGATTTTTCGTACGAAACAAAATGCAAGAAAACTTGCTTAAAATGCAATATTATGCGAAATTCTGAGATTTGAAGGCCTAATCACATATCGTGATACTACATGAAATAGTATCGAAATATTGGTAAAAATGAATATATTTGCGTATTATCAAACTACATGATTAACGTGAAAAAGTCACTATTTTACCATATTTGAGGATTTTACCTTCAAATCATAAAGCGAGGTTTCGTATTATTTATTTCCAAGAAAAGACATATGACAATGTTGTTTCCAATACAAATGATAAAAAAGAATATGTTTTCATTAGAATTAACTATAATGTTCTTGATTTTCCGTTTATAAATACGAGGGAAGATGTACACGTAAAACCGCTCTAGTCCGGCTGAAACGTCGATATATGCAATAAAAACCGAACTTCTCCCCTTTTCAATATCTTACTCAGTATTTTAACGAGAAAAAAATAGATGATTGAAAATGAAGTATTTTAGGTTATTATGTAATCAATTATGTGTTTGCATCATTTTTATCGTATATATATGAATTAATACCCATGGACTGAAAATTCACAAAAACGTGGAAAACGGCAAAATATTGCCTAATTCGATGATATTTTATTTAAATCACATGAAGGAAAAGGGGATGATAAACGTCAAAATATTGCTAATTCGATGATTTTTCGTACGAAACAAAATGCAAGAAAACTTGCTTAAAATGCAATATTATGCGAAATTCTGTGATTTCAAGGCCAAATCGCATATCGTGGTACTACATGAAATAGTATCGGAATATTGGTAAAAATGAATATATTTACGTAATATCAAAACTACACGAAAAACGTGAAAAAAGTCACTATTTTACCATATTTAAGGATTTTAACTTCAAATCATAGAGCGAGGTTTCGTATTATTTAGATCCAAGAAAAGACATGACAATGTTGTTTCGAATACAAATGATAAAAATCAATGTGTTTTCATTAGAATTAACTAAAATGTTCCTGATTTTCCGTTTATATTACTGATGGAAGATGTACACGTAAAACCGCTCTAATCCGGCTGAAACGTCGATATATGCAATAAAAACCGAACTTCTCCCCTTTTCAATATCTTACTCAGTATTTTAACGAGAAACAAATAGTTGATTGAAAATGAAGTATTTAAGGTTATTATCTAATCAATTATGTGTTTGCATCATTTTTATCGTATATATATCAATTAATACCCATGGACTGAAAATTCACAAAAACGTGGAAAACGGCAAAATATTGCCTAATTCGATCATATTTTATTTAAATCACATGAAGGAAAAGGGGATGATAAACGTCAAAATATTGTTAAATTCGATGATTTTTCGTACGAAACAAAATGCAAGAAAACTTGCTTAAAATGCAATATTATGCGAAATTCTGATATATGAAGGCCAAATCACATATCGTGATACTACATGAAATAGTATCGAAATATTGGTAAAAATGAATATATTTACGTAATATCAAACTACATGAAAAACGTGAAAAAAGTCACTATTTTACCATATTTGAGGATTTTACTTTCAAATCATAGAGCGAGGTTTCGAATTATTTAGTTCCAAGAAAAGACATATGACAAAGTTGTTTCCAATACAAATTATAAAAAACAATGTGTTTTCATTAGAATTAACTATAATGTTCTTGACTTTCCGTTTATATTAACGAGGGAAGATGTACACGTAAAACCGCTCTAATCCGGCTGAAACGTCGATATATGCAATAAAAACCGAACTTATCCCCTTTTCAATATCTTACTCAGTATTTTACCAAGAAACAAATAGATGTGTCAATTATGTGTTTGCATCATTTTCATCGTATATATATGAAGTAATACCCATGGACTGAAAATTCATAAAAACGTGAAAAACTGCAAAATATTGCCTAATTCGATGATATTTTGTTTAAATCACATGAAGGAAAAGGGGATGATAAACGTCAAAATATTGCTAAATTCGATGATTTTTCGTACGAAACAAAATGCAAGAAAACTTGCTTAAAATGCAATATTATGCGAAATTCTGAGATTTGAAAGCCAAATCACATATCGTGATACTACATGAAATAGTATCGAAGTATTTATAAAAATGAATATATATACGTAATATCAAACTACATGAAAAAACGTGAAAAAAGTCACTATTTAACCATATATGAGGATTTTAACTTCAAATCATAGAGCGAGGTTTCGTATTATTTAGATCCAAGAAAGGACATATGACAATGTTGTTTCCAATACAAATGATAAAAATCAATGTGTTTTCATTAGAATTAACTAAAATGTTCCTGATTTTCCGTTTATATTACCGATGGAAGATGTACACGTAAAACCGCTCTATTCCGGCTGAAACGTCGATATATGCAATAAAAACAGAACTCCCCTTTTCAATATCTTACTCAGTATTTTAACGAGAAACAAATAGTTGAATGAAAATGAAGTATTTAAGGTTATTATCTAATCAATTATGTGTTTGCAACCTTATTTATCGTATATATATGAAGTAAAACCCATGGACTGAAAATTTACAAAAACGTGGAAAACGGCAAAATATTGCCTAATTCGATGATATTTTATTTAAATCACATGAAGGAAAAGGGGATGATAAACGTCAAAATATTGCTAAATTCGATGATTTTTCGTACGAAACAAAATCCAAGAAAACTTGCTTAAAATGCAATATTATGCGAAATTCTGAGATTTGAAGGCCAAATCACATATCGTGATACTACATGAAATAGTATCGAAATATTGGTAAAAATGAATATATTTACGTAATATCAAACTACATGAAAAACGTGAAAAAGTCACTATTTAACCATATTTGAGGATTTTAACTTCAAATCATAGAGCGAGGTTTCGTATTATTTAGATCCAAAAAAAGACATATGACAATGTTGTTTCCAATACAAATGATAAAAATCAATGTGTTTTCATTAGAATTAACTAAAATGTTCCTGATTTTCCGTTTATATTACCGATGGAAGATGTACACGTAAAACTGCTCTATTCCAGCTGAAACGTCGATATATGCAATAAAAACAGAACTTCTCCCCTTTTCAATATCTTACTCAGTATTTTAACGAGAAACAAATAGTTGATTGAAAATGAAGTATTTAAGGTTTTTATCTAATCAATTATGTGTTTGTATCATTTTTATCGTATATATAATGAATTAATACGCATAGAATGAAAATTCACAAAAACGTGGAAAAACGGCAAAATATTGCCTAATTCGATGATATTTTGTTTACATCAAATAAAGGAAAAGGGGATGATAAACGTCAAAATATTGCTAAATTCGATGATTTTTCGTACGAAACAAAATGCAAGAAAACTTGCTTAAAATGCAATATTATGCGAAAATCTGAGATTTGAAGGCCAAATCACATATCGTGATACTACATGAAATAGTATCGAAATATTGGTAAAAATGAATATATTTACGTAATATCAAACTACATGAAAAACGTGAAAAAAGTCACTATTTTACCATATTTGAGGATTTTACTTTCAAATCATAAAGCGAGGTTTCGAATTATTTAGTTCCAAGAAAAGACATATGACAATGTTGTTTCCAATACAAATGATAAAAAACAATGTGTTTTCATTAGAATTAACTATAATGTTCTTGATTTTCCGTTTATATTAACGAGGGAAGATGTACACGTAAAACCGCTCTAATCCGGCTGAAACGTCGATATATGCAATAAAAACCGAACTTCTCCCCTTTTCAATATCTTACTCAGTATTTTAACGAGAAACAAATAGATGATTGAAAATGAAGTATTTAAGGTTATTATCTAATCAATTATGTGTTTGCATCATTTTTATCGTATATATATGAAGTAATACCCATTGACTGAAAATTCACAAAAACGTGGAAATCGGCAAAATATTGCCAAATTCGATGATATTTTGTTTAAATCACATGAAGGAAAAGGAGATGATAAACGTCAAAATATTGCTAAATTCGATGATTTTTCGTACGAAACAAAATGCAAGAAAACTTGCTTAAAATGCAATATTATGCGAAATTCTGAGATTTGAAGGCCAAATCACATATCGTGATACTACATGAAATAGTATCGAAATATTGGTAAAAATGAATATATTTACGTAATATCAAACTACATGAAAAACGTGAAAAAGTCACTATTTAACCATATTTGAGGATTTTAACTTCAAATCATAGAGCGAGGTTTCGTATTATTTAGATCCAAAGAAAGACATATGACAATGTTGTTTCCAATACAAATGATAAAAAACAATGTGTTTTCATTAGAATTAACTATAATGTTCTTGATTTTCCGTTTATATTAACGAGGGAAGATGTACACGTAAAACCGCTCTAGTCCGGCTGAAACGTCGATATATGCAATAAAAACCGAACTTCTCCCCTTTTCAATATCTTACTCAGTATTTTAACGAGAAACAAATAGATGATTGAAAATGAAGTATTTAAGGTTATTATCTAATCAATTATGTGTTTGCATCATTTTTATCGTATATATATGAAGTAATACCCATGGACTGAAAATTCACAAAAACGTGGAAAACGGCAAAATATTGCCTAATTCGATGATATTTTATTTAAATCACATGAAGGAAAAGGGGATGATAAACGTCAAAATATTAGTAAATTCGATGATTTTTCGTACGAAACAAAATGCAAGAAAACTTGCTTAAAATGCAATATTATGCGAAATTCTGAGATTTGAAGGCCAAATCACATATCGTGATACTACATGAAATAGTATCGAAATAGTAGTAAAAATGAATATATTTGCGTAATATCAAACTACATGATTAACGTGAAAAAGTCACTATTTTACCATATTTGAGGATTTTACCTTCAAATCATAGAGCGAGGTTTCGTATAATTTAGTTCCAGGAAAAGACATATGACAATGTTGTTTCCAATACAAATGATAAAAAACAATGTGTTTTCATCAGAATTACCTATAATGTTCTTGATTTTCCGTTTATATTAACGAGGGAAGATGTACACGTAAAACCGCTCTAATCCGGCTGAAACGTCGATATATGCAATAAAAACCGAACTTCTCCCCTTTTCAATATCTTACTTAGTATTTTAACGAGAAACAAATAGTTGATTGAAAATGAAGTATTTACGGTTATTATCTAATCAATTATGTGTTTGTATCATTTTTATGGTATATATATTGAATTAATACCCATAGAATGAAAATTCACAAAAACGTGGAAAAACGGCAAAATATTGCCTAATTCGATGATATTTTGTTTAAATCAAATAAAGGAAAGGGGATGATAAACGTCAAAATATTGCTAAATTCGATGATTTTTCGTACGAAACAAAATGCAAGAAAACTTGCTTAAAATGCAATATTATGCGAAATTCTGAGATTTGAAGGCCAAATCACATATCGTGATACTACATGAAATAGTATCGAAATATTGGTAAAAATGAATATATTTACGTAATATCAAACTACATGAAAAACGTGAAAAAGTCACTATTTAACCATATTTGAGGATTTTAACTTCAAATCATAGAGCGAGGTTTCGTATTATTTAGATCCAAGAAAAGACATATGACAATGTTGTATCCAATACAAATGATAAAAAACAATGTGTTTTCATTAGAATTAACTATAATGTTCTTGATTTTCCGTTTATATTAACGAGGGAAGATGTACACGTAAAACCGCTCTAATCCGTCTGAAACGTCGATATATGCAATAAAAACCGAATTTCTCACCTTTTCAATATCTTACTCAGTATTTTAACGAGAAACAAATAGTTGATTGAAAATTAAGTATTTAAGGTTATTATCTAATCAATTATGTGTTTGCATCATTTTTATCGTACATATATGAATTAATACCCATGGACGGAAAATTCACAAAAACGTGGAAAACGGAAAAATATTGCCTAACTCGATGATATTTTGTTTAAATCACATGAAGGAAAAGGAGTAATAAACGTCAAAATATTGCTAAATTCGATCATTTTTCGTACGAAACAAAATGCAAGAAAACATGCTTAAAATGCAATATAATGCGAAATTCTGAGATTTGAAGGCCAAATCACATATCGTGATACTACATGAAATAGTATCGAAATATTGGTAAAAATGAATATATTTACGTAATATCAAACTACATGAAAAACGTGAAAAAGTCACTATTTAACCATATTTGAGGATTTTAACTTCAAATCATAGAGCGAGGTTTCGTATTATTTAGATCCAAGAAAAGAAATATGACAATGCTGTTTCCAATACAAATGATAAAAAACAATGTGTTTTCATTAGAATTAACTAAAATGTTCCTGATTTTCCGTTTATATTACCGATGGAAGATGTAGACGTAAAACCGCTCTAGTCCGGCTGAAACGTTGATATATGCAATAAAAACCGAACTTCTCCCCTTTTCAATATCTTACTCAGTATTTTAACGAGAAACAAATAGATGATTGAAAATGAAGTATTTAAGGTTATTATCTAATCAATTATGTGTTTGCATCATTTTTATCGTATATATATGAAGTAATACCCATGGACTGAAAATTCACAAAAACGTGGAAAACGGCAAAATATTGCCTAATTCGATGATATTTTATTTAAATCACATGAAGGAAAAGGAGATGATAAACGTCAAAATATTGCTAAATTCGATGATTTTTCGTACGAAACAAAATGCAAGAAAACTTGCTTAAAATGCAATATTATGCGAAATTCTGAGATTTGAAGGCCAAATCAC
This sequence comes from Procambarus clarkii, assembly GCF_040958095.1. Lineage (NCBI taxonomy): Eukaryota > Metazoa > Arthropoda > Malacostraca > Decapoda > Cambaridae > Procambarus > Procambarus clarkii. Next base: position 33,185,961 of record NC_091195.1, read on the forward strand.
ATATCGTGATACTACATGAAATAGTATCTAAATATTGGTAAAAATGAATATATTTACGTAATATCAAACTACATGAAAAACGTGAAAAAGTCACTATTTAACCATATATGAGGATTTTAACTTCAAATCATAGAGCGAGGTTTCGTATTATTTAGATCCAAAAAAAGACATATGACAATGTTGTTTACAATACAAATGATAAAAATCAATGTGTTTTCATTAGACTTAACTTAAATGTTCCTGATTTTCCGTTTATATTTCCGATGGAAGATGTACACGTAAAACCGCTCTATTCCGGCTGAACCGTCGATATATGCAATAAAAACAGAACTTCTTCCCTTTTCAATATCTTACTCAGTATTTTAACGAGAAACAAATAGATGATTGAAAATGAAGTATTTAAGGTTATTATCTAATCAATTATGTGTTTGCAACCTTATTTATCGTAAATATATGAAGTAATACCCATGGACTGAAAATTCACAAAAACGTGGAAAACGGCAAAATATTGCCTAATTCGATGATATTTTGTTTAAATCACATGGAGGAAAAGGGGATGATAAACGTCAAAATATTGCTAAATTCGATGATTTTCCGTACTAAACAAAATGCAAGAAAACTTGCTTAAAATGCAATATTATGCGTAATTCTGAGATTTGAAGGCCAAATCACATATCGTGATACTACATGAAATAGTATCGAAATATTGGTAAAAATGAATATATTTACGTAATATCAAACTACATGAAAAACGTGAAAAAGTCACTATTTAACCATATTTGAGGATTTTAACTTCAAATCATAGAGCGAGGTTTCGTATTATTTAGATCCAAGAAAAGACATATGACAATGTTGTATCCAATACAAATGATAAAAAACAATGTGTTTTCATTAGAATTAACTATAATGTTCTTGATTTTCCGTTTATATTAACGAGGGAAGATGTACACGTAAAACCGCTCTAATCCGTCTGAAACGTCGATATATGCAATAAAAACCGAATTTCTCACCTTTTCAATATCTTACTCAGTATTTTAACGAGAAACAAATAGTTGATTGAAAATTAAGTATTTAAGGTTATTATCTAATCAATTATGTGTTTGCATCATTTTTATCGTATATATATGAATTAATACCCATGGACGGAAAATTCACAAAAACGTGGAAAACGGAAAAATATTGCCTAACTCGATGATATTTTGTTTAAATCACATGAAGGAAAAGGAGTAATAAACGTCAAAATATTGCTAAATTCGATCATTTTTCGTACGAAACAAAATGCAAGAAAACTTGCTTAAAATGCTATATAATGCGAAATTCTGAGATTTGAAGGCCAAATCACATATCGTGATACTACATGAAATAGTATCGAAATATTGGTAAAAATGAATATATTTACGTAATATCAAACTACATGAAAAACGTGAAAAAGTCACTATTTAACCATATTTGAGGATTTTAACTTCAAATCATAGAGCGAGGTTTCGTATTATTTAGATCCAAGAAAAGACATATGACAATGCTGTTTCCAATACAAATGATAAAAAACAATGTGTTTTCATTAGAATTAACTAAAATGTTCCTGATTTTCCGTTTATATTACCGATGGAAGATGTAGACGTAAAACCGCTCTAATCCGGCTGAAACGTCGATATATGCAATAAAAACCGAACTTCTCCCCTTTTCAATATCTTACTCAGTATTTTAACGAGAAAAAAATAGATGGTTGAAAATGAGGTATTTAAGGTTATTATCTAATCAATTATGTGTTTGCATCATTTTTATCGTATATATATGAATTAATACCCATGGACTGAAAATTCACAAAAACGTGGAAAACGGCAAAATATTGCCTAATTCGATGATATTTTATTTAAATCACATGAAGGAAAAGGGGATGATAAACGTCAAAATATTGCTAAATTCGATGATTTTTCGTACGAAACAAAATGCAAGAAAACTTGCTTAAAATGCAATATTATGCGAAATTCTGTGATTTCAAGGCCAAATCACATATCGTGGTACTACATGAAATAGTATCGGAATATTGGTAAAAATGAATATATTTACGTAATATCAAAACTACACGAAAAACGTGAAAAAAGTCACTATTTAACCATATTTAAGGATTTTAACTTCAAATCATAGAGCGAGGTTTCGTATTATTTAGATCCAAGAAAAGACATGACAATGTTGTTTCGAATACAAATGATAAAAATCAATGTGTTTTCATTAGAATTAACTAAAATGTTCCTGATTTTCCGTTTATATTACCGATGGAAGATGTACACGTAAAACCGCTCTAATCCGGCTGAAACGTCGATATATGCAATAAAAACCGAACTTCTCCCCTTTTCAATATCTTACTCAGTATTTTAACGAGAAACAAATAGTTGATTGAAAATGAAGTATTTAAGGTTATTGTCTAATCAATTATGTGTTTGCATCATTTTTATCGTATATATATGAATTAATACCCATGGACGTAAAATTCACAAAAACGTGGAAAACGGCAAAATATTGCCTAATTCGATCATATTTTATTTAAATCACATGAAGGAAAAGGGGATGATAAACGTCAAAATATTGTTAAATTCGATGATTTTTCGTACGAAACAAAATGCAAGAAAACTTGCTTAAAATGCAATATTATGCGAAATTCTGTGATTTCAAGGCCAAATCACATATCGTGATACTACATGAAATAGTATCGAAATATTGGTAAAAATTAATATATTTACGTAATATCAAACTACATTAAAAACGTGAAAAAAGTCACTATTTTACCATATTTGAGGATTTTACTTTCAAATCATAGAGCGAGGTTTCGAATTATTTAGTTCCAAGAAAAGACATATGACAATGTTGTTTCCAATACAAATGATAAAAAACAATGTGTTTTCATTAGAATTAACTATAATGTTCTTGATTTTCCGTTTATATTAACGAGGGAAGATGTACACGTAAAACCGCTCTAATCCGGCTGAAACGTCGATATATGCAATAAAAACCGAACTTCTCCCCTTTTCAATATCTTACTCAGTATTTTAACAAGAAACAAATAGATGTGTCAATTATGTGTTTGCATCATTTTCATCGTATATATATGAAGTAATACCCATGGACTGAAAATTCATAAAAACGTGAAAAACTGCAAAATATTGGCTAATTCGATGATATATGGTTTAAATCACATGAAGGAAAAGGGGATGATAAACGTCAAAATATTGCTAAATTCGATGATTTTTCGTACGAAACAAAATGCAAGAAAACTTGCTTAAAATGCAATATTATGCGAAATTCTGAGATTTGAAAGCCAAATCACATATCGTGATACTACATGAAATAGTATCGAAATATTTATAAAAATGAATATATTTACGTAATATCAAACTACATGAAAAACGTGAAAAAAGTCACAATTTAACCATATAAGAGGATTTTAACTTCAAATCATAGAGCGAGGTTTCGTATTATTTAGATCCAAGAAAAGACATATGACAATGTTGTTTCCAATACATATGATAAAAATCAATGTGTTTTCATTAGAATTAACTAAAATGTTCCTGATTTTCCGTTTATATTACCGATGGAAGATGTACACGTAAAACTGCTCTATTCCGGATGAAACGTCGATATATGCAATAAAAACAGAACTTCTCCCCTTTTCAATATCTTACTCAGTATTTTAACGAGAAACAAAGAGTTGAATGAAAATGAAGTATTTAAGGTTATTATCTAATCAATTATGTGTTTGCAACCTATATATCTTGTATCGTATATATATGAAGTAAAACCTATGGACTGAAAATTCACAAAAACGTGGAAAACGGCAAAATATTGCCTAATTCGATGATATTTTATTTAAATCACATGAAGGAAAAGGGGATGATAAACGTCAAAATATTGCTAAATTCGATGATTTTTCGTACGAAACAAAATCCAAGAAAACTTGCTTAAAATGCAATATTATGCGAAATTATGAGATTTGAAGGCCAAATCACATATCGTGAAACTACATGAAATAGTATCGAAATATTGGTAAAAATGAATATATTTACGTAATATCAAACTACATGAAAAACGTGAAAAAGTCACTATTTAACCATATTTGAGGATTTTAACTTCAAATCATAGAGCGAGGTTTCGTATTATTTAGATCCAAAAAAAGACATATGACAATGTTGTTTCGAATACAAATGATAAAAATCAATGTGTTTTCATTAGAATTAACTAAAATGTTCCTGATTTTCCGTTTATATTACCGATGGAAGATGTACACGTAAAACCGCTCTAATCCGGCTGAAACGTCGATATATGCAATAAAAACCGAACTTCTCCCCTTTTCAATATCTTACTCAGTATTTTAACGAGAAACAAATAGTTGATTGAAAATGAAGTATTTAAGGTTATTATCTAATCAATTATGTGTTTGCATCATTTTTATCGTATATATATCAATTAATACCCATGGACTGAAAATTCACAAAAACGTGGAAAACGGCAAAATATTGCCTAATTCGATCATATTTTATTTAAATCACATGAAGGAAAAGGGGATGATAAACGTCAAAATATTGTTAAATTCGATGATTTTTCGTACGAAACAAAATGCAAGAAAACTTGCTTAAAATGCAATATTATGCGAAATTCTGATATATGAAGGCCAAATCACATATCGTGATACTACATTAAATAGTATCGAAATATTGGTAAAAATGAATATATTTACGTAATATCAAACTACATGAAAAACGTGAAAAAAGTCACTATTTTACCATATTTGAGGATTTTACTTTCAAATCATAGAGCGAGGTTTCGAATTATTTAGTTCCAAGAAAAGACATATGACAATGTTGTTTCCAATACAAATGATAAAAAACAATGTGTTTTCATTAGAATTAACTATAATGTTCTTGATTTTTCGTTTATATTAACGAGGGAAGATGTACACGTAAAACCGCTCTAATCCGGCTGAAACGTCGATATATGCAATAAAAACCGAACTTCTCCCCTTTTCAATATCTTACTCAGTATTTTAACAAGAAACAAATAGATGTGTCAATTATGTGTTTGCATCATTTTCATCGAATATATATGAAGTAATACCCATGGACTGAAAATTCATAAAAACGTGAAAAACTGCAAAATATTGCCTAATTCGATGATATTTTGTTTAAATCACATGAAGGAAAAGGGGATGATAAACGTCAAAATATTGCTAAATTCGATGATTTTTCGTACGAAACAAAATGCAAGAAAACTTGCTTAAAATGCAATATTATGCGAAATTCTGAGATTTGAAAGCCAAATCACATATCGTGATACTACATGAAATAGTATCGAAATATTTACAAAATGAATATATATACGTAATATCAAACTACATGAAAAACGTGAAAAAAGTCACTATTTAACCATATATGAGGATTTTAACTTCAAATCATAGAGCGAGGTTTCGTATTATTTAGATCCAAGAAAAGACATATGACAATGTTGTTTCCAATACAAATGATAAAAATCAATGTGTTTTCATTAGAATTAACTAAAATGTTCCTGATTTTCCGTTTATATTACCGATGGAAGATGTACACGTAAAACCGCTCTATTCCGGCTGAAACGTCGATATATGCAATAAAAACAGAACTCCCCTTTTCAATATCTTACTCAGTATTTTAACGAGAAACAAATAGTTGAATGAAAATGAAGTATTTAAGGTTATTATCTAATCAATTATGTGTTTGCAACCTTATTTATCGTATATATATGAAGTAAAACCCATGGACTGAAAATTCACAAAAACGTGGAAAACGGCAAAATATTGCCTAATTCGATGATATTTTATTTAAATCACATGAAGGAAAAGGGGATGATAAACGTCAAAATATTGCTAAATTCGATGATTTTTCGTACCACATATCGTGATACTACATGAAATAGTATCGAAATATTGGTAAAAATGAATATATTTACGTAATATCAAACTACATGAAAAATGTGAAAAAGTCACTATTTTACCATATTTGAGGATTTTAACTTCAAATCATAGAGCGAGGTTTCGTATTATTTAGATCCAAAAAAAGACATATGACAATGTTGTTTCGAATACAAATGATAAAAATCAATGTGTTTTCATTAGAATTAACTAAAATGTTCCTGATTTTCCGTTTATATTACCGATGGAAGATGTACACGTAAAACTGCTCTATTCCGGCTGAAACGTCGATATATGCAATAAAAACAGAACTTCTCCCCTTTTCAATATCTTACTCAGTATTTTAACGAGAAACAAATAGTTGATTGAAAATGAAGTATTTAAGGTTATTATCTAATCAATTATGTGTTTGTATCATTTTTATCGTATATATAATGAATTAATACCCATAGAATGAAAATTCACAAAAACGTGGAAAAACGGCAAAATATTGCCTAATTCGATGATATTTTGATTACATCAAATAAAGGAAAAGGGGATGATAAACGTCAAAATATTGCTAAATTTGATGATTTTTCGTACGAAACAAAATGCAAGAAAACTTGCTTAAAATGCAATATTATGCGAAATTCTGAGATTTGAAGGCCTAATCACATATCGTGATACTACATGAAATAGTATCGAAATATTGGTAAAAATGAATATATTTGCGTAATATCAAACTACATGATTAACGTGAAAAAGTCACTATTTTACCATATTTGAGGATTTTACCTTCAAATCATAAAGCGAGGTTTCGTATTATTTATTTCCAAGAAAAGACATATGACAATGTTGTTTCCAATACAAATGATAAAAAAGAATATGTTTTCATTAGAATTAACTATAATGTTCTTGATTTTCCGTTTATAAATACGAGGGAAGATGTACACGTAAAACCGCTCTAGTCCGGCTGAAACGTCGATATATGCAATAAAAACCGAACTTCTCCCCTTTTCAATATCTTACTCAGTATTTTAACGAGAAAAAAATAGATGATTGAAAATGAAGTATTTAAGGTTATTATGTAATCAATTATGTGTTTGCATCATTTTTATCGTATATATATGAATTAATACCCATGGACTGAAAATTCACAAAAACGTGGAAAACGGCAAAATATTGCCGATGATATTTCGATGATATTTTATTTAAATCACATGAAGGAAAAGGGGATGATAAACGTCAAAATATTGCTAATTCGATGATTTTTCGTACGAAACAAAATGCAAGAAAACTTGCTTAAAATGCAATATTATGCGAAATTCTGTGATTTCAAGGCCAAATCGCATATCGTGGTACTACATGGAATAGTATCGGAATATTGGTAAAAATGAATATATTTACGTAATATCAAAACTACACGAAAAACGTGAAAAAAAGTCACTATTTAACCATATTTAAGGATTTTAACTTCAAATCATAGAGCGAGGTTTCGTATTATTTAGATCCAAGAAAAGACATGACAATGTTGTTTCGAATACAAATGATAAAAATCAATGTGTTTTCATTAGAATTAACTAAAATGTTCCTGATTTTCCGTTTATATTACCGATGGAAGATGTACACGTAAAACCGCTCTAATCCGGCTGAAACGTCGATATATGCAATAAAAACCGAACTTCTCCCCTTTTCAATATCTTACTCAGTATTTTAACGAGAAACAAATAGTTGATTGAAAATGAAGTATTTAAGGTTATTATCTAATCAATTATGTGTTTGCATCATTTATATCGTATATATATCAATTAATACCCATGGACTGAAAATTCACAAAAACGTGGAAAACGGCAAAATATTGCCTAATTCGATCATATTTTATTTAAATCACATGAAGGAAAAGGGGATGATAAACGTCAAAATATTGTTAAATTCGATGATTTTTCGTACGAAACAAAATGCAAGAAAACTTGCTTAAAATGCAATATTATGCGAAATTCTGATATATGAAGGCCAAATCACATATCGTGATACTACATGAAATAGTATCGAAATATTGGTAAAAATGAATATATTTACGTAATATCAAACTACATGAAAAACGTGAAAAAAGTCACTATTTTACCATATTTGAGGATTTTACTTTCAAATCATAGAGCGAGGTTTCGAATTATTTAGTTCCAAGAAAAGACATATGACAAAGTTGTTTCCAATACAAATTATAAAAAACAATGTGTTTTCATTAGAATTAACTATAATGTTCTTGACTTTCCGTTTATATTAACGAGGGAAGATGTACACGTAAAACCGCTCTAATCCGGCTGAAACGTCGATATATGCAATAAAAACCGAACTTATCCCCTTTTCAATATCTTACTCAGTATTTTACCAAGAAACAAATAGATGTGTCAATTATGTGTTTGCATCATTTTCATCGTATATATATGAAGTAATACCCATGGACTGAAAATTCATAAAAACGTGAAAAACTGCAAAATATTGCCTAATTCGATGATATTTTGTTTAAATCACATGAAGGAAAAGGGGATGATAAACGTCAAAATATTGCTAAATTCGATGATTTTTCGTACGAAACAAAATGCAAGAAAACTTGCTTAAAATGCAATATTATGCGAAATTCTGAGATTTGAAAGCCAAATCACATATCGTGATACTACATGAAATAGTATCGAAATATTTATAAAAATGAATATATATACGTAATATCAAACTACATGAAAAAACGTGAAAAAAGTCACTATTTAACCATATATGAGGATTTTAACTTCAAATCATAGAGCGAGGTTTCGTATTATTTAGATCCAAGAAAGGACATATGACAATGTTGTTTCCAATACAAATGATAAAAATCAATGTGTTTTCATTAGAATTAACTAAAATGTTCCTGATTTTCCGTTTATATTACCGATGGAAGATGTACACGTAAAACCGCTCTATTCCGGCTGAAACGTCGATATATGCAATAAAAACAGAACTCCCCTTTTCAATATCTTACTCAGTATTTTAACGAGAAACAAATAGTTGAATGAAAATGAAGTATTTAAGGTTATTATCTAATCAATTATGTGTTTGCAACCTTATTTATCGTATATATATGAAGTAAAACCCATGGACTGAAAATTTACAAAAACGTGGAAAACGGCAAAATATTGCCTAATTCGATGATATTTTATTTAAATCACATGAAGGAAAAGGGGATGATAAACGTCAAAATATTGCTAAATTCGATGATTTTTCGTACGAAACAAAATCCAAGAAAACTTGCTTAAAATGCAATATTATGCGAAATTCTGAGATTTGAAGGCCAAATCACATATCGTGATACTACATGAAATAGTATCGAAATATTGGTAAAAATGAATATATTTACGTAATATCAAACTACATGAAAAACGTGAAAAAGTCACTATTTAACCATATTTGAGGATTTTAACTTCAAATCATAGAGCGAGGTTTCGTATTATTTAGATCCAAAAAAAGACATATGACAATGTTGTTTCCAATACAAATGATAAAAATCAATGTGTTTTCATTAGAATTAACTAAAATGTTCCTTATTTTCCGTTTATATTACCGATGGAAGATGTACACGTAAAACTGCTCTATTCCAGCTGAAACGTCGATATATGCAATAAAAACAGAACTTCTCCCCTTTTCAATATCTTACTCAGTATTTTAACGAGAAACAAATAGTTGATTGAAAATGAAGTATTTAAGGTTTTTATCTAATCAATTATGTGTTTGTATCATTTTTATCGTATATATAATGAATTAATACGCATAGAATGATAATTCACAAAAACGTGGAAAAACGGCAAAATATTGCCTAATTCGATGATATTTTGTTTACATCAAATAAAGGAAAAGGGGATGATAAACGTCAAAATATTGCTAAATTCGATGATTTTTCGTACGAAACAAAATGCAAGAAAACTTGCTTAAAATGCAATATTATGCGAAATTCTGAGATTTGAAGGCCAAATCACATATCGTGATACTACATGAAATAGTATCGAAATAGTAGTAAAAATGAATATATTTGCGTAATATCAAACTACATGATTAACGTGAAAAAGTCACTATTTTACCATATTTGAGGATTTTACCTTCAAATCATAGAGCGAGGTTTCGTATAATTTAGTTCCAGGAAAAGACAATGTTGTTTCCAATACAAATGATAAAAAACAATGTGTTTTCATCAGAATTACCTATAATGTTCTTGATTTTCCGTTTATATTAACGAGGGAAGATGTACACGTAAAACCGCTCTATTCCGGCTGAAACGTCGATATATGCAATAAAAACCGAACTTCTCCCCTTTTCAATATCTTACTCAGTATTTTAACGAGAAACAAATAGTTGATTGAAAATGAAGTATTTACGGTTATTATCTAATCAATTATGTGTTTGTATCATTTTTATGGTATATATATTGAATTAATACCCATAGAATATAAATTCACAAAAACGTGGAAAAACGGCAAAATATTGCCTAATTCGATGATATTTTGTTTAAATCAAATAAAGGAAAGGGGATGATAAACGTCAAAATATTGCTAAATTCGATGATTTTTCGTACGAAACAAAATGCAAGAAAACTTGCTTAAAATGCAATATTATGCGAAATTCTGAGATTTGAAGGCCAAATCACATATCGTGATACTACATGAAATAGTATCGAAATATTGGTAAAAATGAATATATTTACGTAATATCAAACTACATGAAAAACGTGAAAAAAGTCACTATTTAACCATATTTGAGGATTTTAACTTCAAATCATAGAGCGAGGTTTCGTATTATTTACATCTTCCATCGGTAATATAAACGGAAAATCAAGAACATTTTAGTTAATTCTAATGAAAACACATTGATTTTTATCATTTGTATTGGAAACAACATTGTCATATGTCTTTTCTTGGATCTAAATAATACGAAACCTCGCTCTATGATTTGAAGTTAAAATCCTCAAATATGGTTATATAGTGACTTTTTTACCGTTTTTCATGTAGTTTGATATTACGTAAATATATTCATTTTTACCAATATTTCGATACTATTTTATGTAGTATCACGATATGTGATTTGGCCTTCAAATCTCAGAATTTCGCAAAATATTGCATTTTAAGCAAGTTTTCTTGCATTTTGTTTCGTACGAAAAATCATCGAATTTAGCAATATTTTGACGTTTATCATCCCCTTTTCCTTCATGTGATTTAAACAAAATATCATCGAATTAGGCAATATTTTGCAGTTTTCCACGTTTTTGTGAATTTTCAGTCCATGGGTATTACTTCATATATATATACGATAAAAATGATGCAAACACATAATTGATTAGATAATAACCTTAAATACTTTATTTTCAATCATCTATTTGTTTCTCGTTAAAATACTAAGTAAGATATTGAAAAGGGGAGAAGTTCGGTTTTTATTGCATATATCGACGTTTCAGCCGGATTAGAGCGGTTTTACGTGTACATCTTCCCTCGTTAATATAAACGGAAAATCAAGAACATTATAGTTAATTATAATGAAAACACATTGTTTTTTATCATTTGTATTGGAAACAACATTGTCATATGTCTTTTCTTGGATCTAAATAATGCGAAACCTCGCTTTATGATTTGAAGTTAAAATCCTCAAATATGGTTAAATAGTGACTATTTTCACGTTTTTCGTGTAGTTTGATATTACGTAAATATATTCATTTTTACAAATATTCCGATACTATTTCATGGAGTATCACGATATGTGATTTGGCCTTGAAATCACAGAATTTCGCATAATATTGCATTTTAAGCAAGTTTTCTTGCATTTTGTTTCGTACGAAAAATCATCAAATTTAGCAATATTTTGACGTTTATCATCCCCTTTTCCTTCATGTGATTTAAGTAAAATATCATCGAATTAGGCAATATTTTGCCGTTTTCCACGTTTTTGTGAATTTTCAGTCCATGGGTATTAATTCATATATATACGATAAAAATGATGCAAACACATAATTGATTAGATAATAAACTTAAATACTTCATTTTCAATCATCTATTTTTTCACGTTAAAATACTGAGTAAGATATTGAAAAGGGGAGAAGTTCGGTTTTTATTGCATATATCGACGTTTCAGCCGGATTAGAGCGGTTTTACGTGTACATCTTCCATCGGTAATATAAACGGAAAATCAGGAACATTTTAGTTAATTCTAATGAAAACACATTGATTTTTATCATTTGTATTGGAAACAATATTGTCATATGTCTTTTCTTGGAACTAAATAATACGAAACCTCGCTCTATGATTTGAAGTTAAAATCCTCAAATATGGTTAAATAGTGACTTTTTTCACGTTTTTCATGTAGTTTGATATTACGTAAATATATTCATTTTTACCAATATTCTGATACTATTTCATGGAGTATCACGATATGTGATTTGGCCTTGAAATCACAGAATTTCGCATAATATTGCATTTTAAGCAAGTTTTCTTGCATTTTGTTTCGTACGAAAAATCATCAAATTTAGCAATATTTTGACGTTTATCATCCCCTTTTCCTTCATGTGATTTAAGTAAAATATCATCGAATTAGGCAATATTTTGCCGTTTTCCACGTTTTTGTGAATTTTCAGTCCATGGGTATTAATTCATATATATACGATAAAAATGATGCAAACACATAATTGATTAGATAATAACCTTAAATACTTCATTTTCAATCATCTATTTTTTCACGTTAAAATACTGAGTAAGATATTGAAAAGAGGAGAAGTTCGGTTTTTATTGCATATATCGACGTTTCAGCCGGATTAGAGCGGTTTTACGTGTACATCTTCCCTCGTTAATATAAACGGAAAATCAAGAACATTATAGGTAATTCTGATGAAAACACATTGTTTTTTATCATTTGTATTGGAAACAACATTGTCATATGTCTTTTCCTGGAACTAAATTATACGAAACCTCGCTCTATGATTTGAAGTTAAAATCCTCAAATATGGTTAAATAGTGACTTTTTTCACGTTTTTCATGTAGTTTGATATTACGTAAATATATTCATTTTTACCAATATTTCGATACTATTTCATGTAGTATCACGATACGTGATTTGGCCTTCAAATCTCAGAATTTCGCTTAATATTGCATTTTAAGCAAGTTTTCTTGCATTTTGTTTCGTACGAAAAATTTTTACGAATATTTACGTACGAATTTAGCAATATTTTGACGTTTATCATCTCCTTTTCCTTCATGTGATTTAAACAAAATATCATCGAATTAGGCAATATTTTGCAGTTTTCCACGTTTTCGTGAATTTTCAGTCAATGAGTTTTACTTCATATATATACGATAAATAAGGTTGCAAACACATAATTGATTAGATAATAACCTTAAATACTTCATTTTCATTCAACTATTTGTTTCTCGTTAAAATACTGAGTAAGATATTGAAAAGGGGAGAAGTTCTGTTTTTATTGCATATATCGACGTTTCAGCCGGAATAGAGCGGTTTTACGTGTACATCTTCCATCGGTAATATAAACGGAAAATCAGGAACATTTTAGTTAATTCTAATGAAAACACATTGATTTTTATCATTTGTATTGGAAACAACATTGTCATATGTCTTTTCTTGGATCTAAATAATACGAAACCTCGCTCTATGATTTGAAGTTAAAATCCTCATATATGGTTAAATAGTGACTTTTTTCACGTTTTTCATGTAGTTTGATATTACGTAAATATATTCATTTTTATAAATATTTCGATACTATTTCATGTAGTATCACAATATGTGATATGGCTTTCAAATCTCAGAATTTCGCATAATATTGCATTTTAAGCAAGTTTTCTTGCATTTTGTTTCATACGAAAAATCGTCGAATTTAGCAATATTTTGACGTTTATCATCCCCTTTTCCTTCATGTGATTTAAACAAAATATAATCGAATTAGGCAATATTTTGCAGTTTTCCACGTTTTTATGAATTTTCAGTCCATGGGTATTACTTCATATATATACGATGAAAATGATGCAAATACATAATTGACACATCTATTTGTTTCTTGTTAAAATACTGAGTAAGATATTGAAAAGGGGAGAAGTTCGGTTTTTATTGCATATATCGACGTTTCAGCCGGATTAGAGCGGTTTTACGTGTACATCTTCCATCGGTAATATAAACGGAAAATCAGGAACATTTTTGTTAATTCTAATGAAAACACATTGATTTTTATCATTTGTATTCGAAACAACATTGTCATGTCTTTTCTTGGATCTAAATAATACAAAACCTCGCTCTATGATTTGAAGTTAAAATCCTTATATATGGTTAAATAGTGACGTTTTTCACGTTTTTCGTGTAGTTTTGATATTACGTAAATATATTCGTTTTTACCAATATTCCGATACTATTTCATGTAGTGCCACGATATGTGATTTGGCCTTGAAATCACAGAATTTCGCATAATATTGCATTTTAAGCAAGTTTTCTTGCATTTTGTTTCCTACGAAAAATCATCGAATTTAGCAATATTTTGACGTTTATCATCCCCTTTTCCTTCATGTGATTTAAATAAAATATCATCGAATTAGGCAATATTTTGCCGTTTTCCACGTTTTTGTGAATTTTCAGTCCATGGGTATTAATTCATATATATACGATAAAAATGATGCAAACACATAATTGATTAGATAATAACCTTAAATACTTCATTTTCAATCAACTATTTGTTTCTCGTTAAAATGCTGAGTAAGATATTGAAAAGGGGAGAAGTTCGGTTTTTATTGCATATATCGACGTTTCAGCCGGATTAGAGCGGTTTTACGTGTACATCTTCCCTCGTTAATATAAACGGAAAATCAAGAACATTATAGGTAATTCTAATGAAAACACATTGTTTTTTTATCATTTGTATTGGAAACAACATTGTCATATGTCTTTTCCTGGAACTAAATAATACGAAACCTCGCTCTATGATTTGAAGGTAAAATCCTCAAATATGGTAAAAAAGTGACTTTTTCACGTTAATCATGTAGTTTGATATTACGCAAATATATTCATTTTTACCAATATTCCGATACTATTTCATGTAGTATCACGATATGTGATTTGGCCTTCAAATCTAAGAATTTCGCTTAATATTGCATTTTAAGCAAGTTTTCTTGCATTTTGTTTTGTACGAAAAATCATCGAATTTAGCAATATTTTGACGTTTATCATCCCCTTTTCCTTCATGTGATTTAAACAAAATATCATCGAATTAGGCAATATTTTGCCGTTTTCCACGTTTTTGTGAATTTTCAGTCCATGGGTATTACTTCATATATATACGATAAAAATGATGCAAACACAAAATTGATTACATAATAACCTTAAATACTTCATTTTCAATCATCTATTTGTTTCTCGTTAAAATACTGAGTAAGATATTGAAAAGGGGAGAAGTTCGGTTTTTATTGCATATATCGACGTTTCAGCCGGATTAGAGCGGTTTTACGTGTACATCTTCCCTCGGTAATATAAACGGAAAATCAAGAACATTATAGGTAATTCTGATGAAAACACATTGTTTTTTATCATTTGTATTGGAAACAACATTGTCATATGTCTTTTCCTGGAACTAAATTATACGAAACCTCGCTCTATGATTTGAAGGTAAAATCCTCAAATATGGTAAAATAGTGACTTTTTCACGTTAATCATGTAGTTTGATATTACGCAAATATATTCATTTTTACCAATATTTCGATACTATTTCATGTTGTATCACGGTATGTGATTTGGCCTTCATATCTCAGAATTTCGCATAATATTGCATTTTAAGCAAGTTTTCTTGCATTTTGTTTCGTACGAAAAATCATCGAATTTACTAATATTTTGACGTTTATCATCCCCTTTTCCTTCATGTGATTTAAATAAAATATCATCGAATTAGGCAATATTTTGCCGTTTTCCACGTTTTTGTGAATTTTCAGTCCATGGGTATTACTTCATATATATACGATAAAAATGATGCAAACACATAATTGATTAGATAATAACCTTAAATACTTCATTTTCAATCATCTATTTGTTTCTCGTTAAAATACTGAGTAAGATATTGAAAAGGGGAGAAGTTCGGTTTTTATTGCATATATCGACGTTTCAGCCGGACTAGAGCGGTTTTACGTGTACATCTTCCCTCGTTATTATAAACGGAAAATCAAGAACATTATAGTTAATTCTAATGAAAACACATTCTTTTTTATCATTTGTATTCGAAACAACATTGTCATGTGTCTTTTCTTGACTCTAAATAATACGAAACCTCGCTCTATGATTTGAAGGTAAAATCCTCAAATATGGTAAAATAGTGACTTTTTCACGTTAATCATGTAGTTTGATATTACGCAAATATATTAATTTTTACCAATATTTCGACACTATTTCATGTATTATCACGATATGTGATTTGGCCTTCAAATCTCAGAATTTTGCATAATATTGCATTTTAAGCAAGTTTTCTTGCATTTTGTTTCGTACGAAAAATCATCGAATTTAGCAATATTTTGACGTTTATTATCCCCTTTTCCTTCATGTGATTTAAGTAAAATATCATCGAATTAGGCAATATTTTGCCGTTTTCCACGTTTTTGTGAATTTTCAGTCCATGGGTATTAATTCATATATATACGATAAAAATGATGCAAACACATAATTGATTAGATAATAACCTTAAATACTTCATTTTCAATCATCTATTTTTTCACGTTAAAATACTGAGTAAGATATTGAAAAGAGGAGAAGTTCGGTTTTTATTGCATATATCGACGTTTCAGCCGGATTAGAGCGGTTTTACGTGTACATCTTCCCTCGTTAATATAAACGGAAAATCAAGAACATTATAGGTAATTCTGATGAAAACACATTGTTTTTTATCATTTGTATTGGAAACAACATTGTCATATGTCTTTTCCTGGAACTAAATTATACGAAACCTCGCTCTATGATTTGAAGTTAAAATCCTCAAATATGGTTAAATAGTGACTTTTTCACGTTTTTCATGTAGTTTGATATTACGTAAATATATTCATTTTTACCAATATTTCGATACTATTTCATGTTGTATCACGATACGTGATTTGGCCTTCAAATCTCAGAATTTCGCTTAATATTGCATTTTAAGCAAGTTTTCTTGCATTTTGTTTCGTACGAAAAATTTTTACGAATATTTACGTACGAATTTAGCAATATTTTGACGTTTATCATCTCCTTTTCCTTCATGTGATTTAAACAAAATATCATCGAATTAGGCAATATTTTGCAGTTTTCCACGTTTTTGTGAATTTTCAGTCAATGGGTTTTACTTCATATATATACGATAAATAAGGTTGCAAACACATAATTGATTAGATAATAACCTTAAATACTTCATTTTCATTCAACTATTTGTTTCTCGTTAAAATACTGAGTAAGATATTGAAAAGGGGAGAAGTTCTGTTTTTATTGCATATATCGACGTTTCAGCCGGTTAGAGCGGTTTTACGTGTACATCTTCCATCGGTAATATAAACGGAAAATCAGGAACATTTTAGTTAATTCTAATGAAAACACATTGATTTTTATCATTTGTATTGGAAACAACATTGTCATATGTCTTTTCTTGGATCTAAATAATACGAAACCTCGCTCTATGATTTGAAGTTAAAATCCTCATATATGGTTAAATAGTGACTTTTTTCACATTTTTCATGTAGTTTGATATTACGTAAATATATTCATTTTTATAAATATTTCGATACTATTTCATGTAGTATCACGATATGTGATATGGCTTTCAAATCTCAGAATTTCGCATAATATTGCATTTTAAGCAAGTTTTCTTGCATTTTGTTTCATACGAAAAATCATCGAATTTAGCAATATTTTGACGTTTATCATCCCCTTTTCCTTCATGTGATTTAAACAAAATATACTCGAATTAGGCAATATTTTGCAGTTTTCCACGTTTTTATGAATTTTCAGTCCATGGGTATTACTTCATATATATACGATGAAAATGATGCAAATACATAATTGACACATCTATTTGTTTCTTGTTAAAATACTGAGTAAGATATTGAAAAGGGGAGAAGTTCGGTTTTTATTGCATATATCGACGTTTCAGCCGGATTAGAGCGGTTTTACGTGTACATCTTCCATCGGTAATATAAACGGAAAATCAGGAACATTTTTGTTAATTCTAATGAAAACACATTGATTTTTATCATTTGTATTCGAAACAACATTGTCATGTCTTTTCTTGGATCTAAATAATACAAAACCTCGCTCTATGATTTGAAGTTAAAATCCTTATATATGGTTAAATAGTGACGTTTTTCACGTTTTTCGTGTAGTTTTGATATTACGTAAATATATTCATTTTTACCAATATTCCGATACTATTTCATGTAGTACCACGATATGTGATTTGGCCTTGAAATCACAGAATTTCGCATAATATTGCATTTTAAGCAAGTTTTCTTGCATTTTGTTTCCTACGAAAAATCATCGAATTTAGCAATATTTTGACGTTTATCATCCCCTTTTCCTTCATGTGATTTAAATAAAATATCATCGAATTAGGCAATATTTTGCCGTTTTCCACGTTTTTGTGAATTTTCAGTCCATGGGTATTAATTCATATATATACGATAAAAATGATGCAAACACATAATAGATTAGATAATAACCTTAAATACTTCATTTTCAATCAACTATTTGTTTCTCGTTAAAATGCTGAGTAAGATATTGAAAATGGGAGAAGTTCGGTTTTTATTGCATATATCGACGTTTCAGCCGGATTAGAGCGGTTTTACGTGTACATCTTCCCTCGTTAATATAAACGGAAAATCAAGAACATTATAGGTAATTCTAATGAAAACACATTGTTTTTTTATCATTTGTATTGGAAACAACATTGTCATATGTCTTTTCCTGGAACTAAATAATACGAAACCTCGCTCTATGATTTGAAGGTAAAATCCTCAAA
The DNA here is from genome assembly GCF_040958095.1 of Procambarus clarkii. Lineage (NCBI taxonomy): Eukaryota > Metazoa > Arthropoda > Malacostraca > Decapoda > Cambaridae > Procambarus > Procambarus clarkii. Next base: position 33,204,899 of record NC_091195.1, read on the forward strand.
TATGGTAAAAAAGTGACTTTTTCACGTTAATCATGTAGTTTGATATTACGCAAATATATTCATTTTTACCAATATTCCGATACTATTTCATGTAGTATCACGATATGTGATTTGGCCTTCAAATCTAAGAATTTCGCTTAATATTGCATTTTAAGCAAGTTTTCTTGCATTTTGTTTTGTACGAAAAATCATCGAATTTAGCAATATTTTGACGTTTATCATCCCCTTTTCCTTCATGTGATTTAAACAAAATATCATCGAATTAGGCAATATTTTGCCGTTTTCCACGTTTTTGTGAATTTTCAGTCCATGGGTATTACTTCATATATATACGATAAAAATGATGCAAACACAAAATTGATTACATAATAACCTTAAATACTTCATTTTCAATCATCTATTTGTTTCTCGTTAAAATACTGAGTAAGATATTGAAAAGGGGAGAAGTTCGGTTTTTATTGCATATATCGACGTTTCAGCCGGATTAGAGCGGTTTTACGTGTACATCTTCCCTCGGTAATATAAACGGAAAATCAAGAACATTATAGGTAATTCTGATGAAAACACATTGTTTTTTATCATTTGTATTGGAAACAACATTGTCATTTGTCTTTTCTGGAACTAAATTATACGAAACCTCGCTCTATGATTTGAAGGTAAAATCCTCAAATATGGTAAAATAGTGACTTTTTCACGTTAATCATGTAGTTTGATATTACGCAAATATATTCATTTTTACCAATATTTCGATACTATTTCATGTTGTATCACGGTATGTGATTTGGCCTTCATATCTCAGAATTTCGCATAATATTGCATTTTAAGCAAGTTTTCTTGCATTTTATTTCGTACGAAAAATCATCGAATTTACTAATATTTTGACGTTTATCATCCCCTTTTCCTTCATGTGATTTAAATAAAATATCATCGAATTAGGCAATATTTTGCCGTTTTCCACGTTTTTGTGAATTTTCAGTCCATGGGTATTACTTCATATATATACGATAAAAATGATGCAAACACATAATTGATTAGATAATAACCTTAAATACTTCATTTTCAATCATCTATTTGTTTCTCGTTAAAATACTGAGTAAGATATTGAAAAGGGGAGAAGTTCGGTTTTTATTGCATATATCGACGTTTCAGCCGGACTAGAGCGGTTTTACGTGTACATCTTCCCTCGTTATTATAAACGGAAAATCAAGAACATTATAGTTAATTCTAATGAAAACACATTCTTTTTTATCATTTGTATTGGAAACAACATTGTCATGTGTCTTTTCTTGACTCTAAATAATACGAAACCTCGCTCTATGATTTGAAGGTAAAATCCTCAAATATGGTAAAATAGTGACTTTTTCACGTTAATCATGTAGTTTGATATTACGCAAATATATTAATTTTTACCAATATTTCGACACTATTTCATGTATTATCACGATATGTGATTTGGCCTTCAAATCTCAGAATTTTGCATAATATTGCATTTTAAGCAAGTTTTCTTGCATTTTGTTTCGTACGAAAAATCATCGAATTTAGCAATATTTTGACGTTTATCATCCCCTTTTCCTTCATGTGATTTAAATAAAATATCATCGAATTAGGCAATATTTTGCCGTTTTCCACGTTTTTGTGAATTTTCAGTCCATGGGTATTAATTCATATATATACGATAAAAATGATGCAAACACATAATTGATTAGGTAATAACCTTAAATACTTCATTTTCAATCAACTATTTGTTTCTCGTTAAAATACTGAGTAAGATATTGAAAAGGGGAGAAGTTCGGTTTTTATTGCATATATCGACGTTTCAGCCGGATTAGAGCGGTTTTACGTGTACATCTTCCCTCGTTAATATAAACGGAAAATCAAGAACATTATAGGTAATTCTAATGAAAACACATTGTTTTTTAATCATTTGTATTGGAAACAACATTGTCATATGTCTTTTCCTGGAACTAAATAATACGAAACCTCGCTATATGATTTGAAGGTAAAATCGTCAAATATGGTAAAAAAGTGACTTTTTCACGTTAATCATGTAGTTTGATATTACTCAAATATATTCATTTTTACCAATATTCCGATACTATTTCATGTAGTATCACGATATGTGATTTGGCCTTTAAATCTCAGAATTTCGCATAATATTGCATTTTAAGCAAGTTTTCTTGCATTTTGTTTCGTACGAAAAATCATCGAATTTAGCAATATTTTGACGTTTATCATCCCCTTTCCTTTATTTGATTTAAACAAAATATTATCGAATTAGGCAATATTTTGCCGTTTTTCCACGTTTTTGTGAATTTTCATTCTATGGGTATTAATTCAATATATATACGATAAAAATGATACAAACACATAATTGATTAGATAATAACCCTAAATACTTCACTTTCAATCAACTATTTGTTTCTCGCTAAAATACTGAGTAATATATTGAAAAGGGGAGAAGTTCTGTTTTTATTGCATATATCGACGTTTCAGCCGGAATAGAGCGGTTTTACGTGTACATCTTCCATCGGTAATATAAACGGAAAATCAGGAACATTTTAGTTAATTCTAATGAAAACACATTGATTTTTATCATTTGTATTGGAAACAACATTGTCATATGTCTTTTCTTGGATCTAAATAATACGAAACCTCGTTCTATGATTTGAAGTTAAAATCCTCAAATATTGTTAAATAGTGACTTTTTTACCGTTTTTCATGTAGTTTGATATTACGTAAATATATTCATTTTTACCAATATTTCGATACTATTTTATGTAGTATCACGATATGTGATTTGGCCTTCAAATCTCAGAATTTCTCAAAATATTGCATTTTAAGCAAGTTTTCTTGCATTTTGTTTCGTACGAAAAATCATCGAATTTAGCAATATTTTGACGTTTATCATCCCCTTTTCCTTCATGTGATTTAAACAAAATATCTTCGAATTAGGCAATATTTTGCAGTTTTCCACGTTTTTGTGAATTTTCAGTCCATGGGTATTACTTCATATATATATACGATAAAAATGATGCAAACACATAATTGATTAGATAATAACCTTAAATACTTCATTTTCAATCATCTATTTGTTTCTGGTTAAAATACTAAGTAAGATATTGAAAAGGGGAGAAGTTCGGTTTTTATTGCATATATCGACGTTTCAGCCGGATTAGAGCGGTTTTACGTGTACATCTTCCCTCGTTAATATAAACGGAAAATCAAGAACATTATAGTTAATTATAATGAAAACACATTGTTTTTTATCATTTGTATTGGAAACAACATTGTCATATGTCTTTTCTTGGACCTAAATAATACGAAACCTCGCTTTATGATTTGAAGTTAAAATCCTCAAATATGGTTAAATAGTGACTTTTTCACGTTTTTCGTGTAGTTTGATATTACGTAAATATATTCATTTTTACCAATATTCCGATACTATTTCATGTAGTATCACGATATGTGATTTGGCCTTGAAATCACAGAATTTCGCATAATATTGCATTTTAAGCAAGTTTTCTTGCATTTTGTTTCGTACGAAAAATCATCAAATTTAGCAATATTTTGACGTTTATCATCCCCTTTTCCTTCATGTGATTTAAATAAAATATCATCGAATTAGGCAATATTTTGCCGTTTTCCACGTTTTTGTGAATTTTCAGTCCATGGGTTTTAATTCATATATATACGATAAAAATGATGCAAACACATAATTGATTAGATAATAACCTTAAATACTTCATTTTCAATCATCTATTTTTTTCACGTTAAAATACTGAGTAAGATATTGAAAAGGGGAGAAGTTCGGTTTTTATTGCATATATCGACGTTTCAGCCGGATTAGATCGGTTTTACGTGTACATCTTCCATCGGTAATATAAACGGAAAATCAGGAACATTTTAGTTAATTCTAATGAAAACACATTGTTTTTTATCATTTGTATTGGAAACAACATTGTCATATGTCTTTTCTTGGAACTAAATAATACGAAACCTCGCTCTATGATTTGAAGTTAAAATCCTCAAATATGGTTAAATAGTGACTTTTTTTCACGTTTTTCATGTAGTTTGATATTACGCAAATATACTTCATTTTTACCAATATTTCGATACTATTTCATGTAGCATCACGATATGTGATTTGGCCTTCAAATCTCAGAATTTCGCTTAATATTGCATTTTAAGCAAGTTTTCTTGCATTTTGTTTCGTACGAAAAATCATCGAATTTAGCAATATTTTGACGTTTATCATCCCCTTTTCCTTCATGTGATTTAAACAAAATATCATCGAATTAGGCAATATTTTGCCGTTTTCCACGTTTTTGTGAATTTTCAGTCCATGGGTATTACTTCATATATATACGATAAATAAGGTTGCAAACACATACTTGATTAGATAATAACCTTAAATACTTCATTTTCAATCATCTATTTGTTTCTCGTTAAAATACTGAGTAAGATATTGAAAAGGGGAGAAATTCGATTTTTATTGCATATATCGACGTTTCAGCCGGATTAGAGCGGTTTTACGTGTACATCTTCCATCGGTAATATAAACGGAAAATCAGGAACATTTTAGTTAATTCTAATGAAAACACATTGATTTTTATCATTTGTATTGGAAACAACATTGTCATATGTCTTTTCCTGGAACTAAATAATACGAAACCTCGCTCTATGATTTGAAGTTAAAATCCTCAAATATTGTTAAATAGTGACTTTTTTACCGTTTTTCATGTAGTTTGATATTACGTAAATATATTCATTTTTACCAATATTTCGATACTATTTCATGTAGTATCACGATATGTGATTTGGCCTTCAAATCTTAGAATTTCGCATAATATTGCATTTTAAGCATGTTTTCTTGCATTTTCTTTCGTACGAAAAATCATCGAATTTAGCAATATTTTGACGTTTATCATCTCCTTTTCCTTCATGTGATTTAAACAAAATATCATCGAATTAGGCAATATTTTGCCGTTTTCCACGTTTTTGTGAATTTTCAGTCCATGGGTATTACTTCATATATATACGATAAAAATGATGCAAACACATAATTGATTAGATAATAACCTTAAATACTTCATTTTCAATCAACTATTTGTTTCTCGTTAAAATACTGAGTAAGATATTGAAAAGGGGAGAAGTTCTGTTTTTATTGCATATATCGACGTTTCAGCCGGAATAGAGCGGTTTTACGTGTACATCTTCCATCGGTAATATAAACGGAAAATCAGGAACATTTTAGTTAATTCTAATGAAAACACATTGATTTTTATCATTTGTATTGGAAACAACATTGTCATATGTCTTTTCTTGGATCTAAATAATACGAAACCTCGCTCTATGATTTGAAGTTAAAATCCTCAAATATGGTTAAATAGTGACTTTTTTCACGTTTTTCGTGTAGTTTGATATTACGTAAATATATTCATTTTTACCAATATTCCGATACTATTTCATGTAGTATCACGATATGTGATTTGGCCTTGAAATCACAGAATTTCGCATAATATTGCATTTTATGCAAGTTTTCTTGCATTTTGTTTCGTACGAAAAATCATCAAATTTAGCAATATTTTGACGTTTATCATCCCCTTTTCCTTCATGTGATTTAAACAAAATATCATCGAATTAGGCAATATTTTGCCGTTTTCCACGTTTTTGTGAATTTTCAGTCCATAGGTATTACTTCATATATATATGATAAATAAGGTTGCAAACACATAATTGATTAGATAATAACCTTAAATACTTCATTTTCAATCATCTATTTGTTTCTCGTTAAAATACTGAGTAAGATATTGAAAAGGGGAGAAATTCGATTTTTATTGCATATATCGACGTTTCAGCCGGATTAGAGCGGTTTTACGTGTACATTTTCCCTCGTTAATATAAACGGAAAATCAAGAAAATTATAGGTAATTATAATGAAAACACATTGTTTTTTATCATTTGTATTGGAAACAACATTGTCATATGTCTTTTCTTGGATCTAAATAATACGAAACCTCGCTTTATGATTTGAAGTTAAAATCCTCAAATATGGTTAAATAGTGACTTTTTTCACGTTTTTCGTGTAGTTTGATATTACGTAAATATATTCATTTTTACCAATATTCCGATACTATTTCATGTAGTATCACGATATGTGATTTGGCCTTGAAATCACAGAATTTCGCATAATATTGCATTTTATGCAAGTTTTCTTGCATTTTGTTTCGTACGAAAAATCATCAAATTTAGCAATATTTTGACGTTTATCATCCCCTTTTCCTTCATGTGATTTAAATAAAATATCATCGAATTAGGCAATATTTTGCCGTTTTCCACGTTTTTGTGAATTTTCAGTCCATGGGTATTAATTCATATATATACGATAAAAATGATGCAAACACATAATTGATTAGATAATAACCTTAAATACTTCATTTTCAATCATCTATTTTTTTCACGTTAAAATACTGAGTAAGATATTGAAAAGGGGAGAAGTTCGGTTTTTATTGCATATATCGACGTTTCAGCCGGATTAGAGCGGTTTTACGTGTACATCTTCCATCGGTAATATAAACGGAAAATCAGGAACATTTTAGTTAATTATAATGAAAACACATCGTTTTTTATCATATGTATTGGAAACAACATTGTCATATGTCTTTTCTTGGAACTAAATAATACGAAACCTCGCTCTATGATTTGAAGCTAAAATCCTCAAATATGGTTAAATAGTGACTTTTTTCACGTTTTTCATGTAGTTTGATGTTACGTAAATATATTCATTTTTACCAATATTTCGATACTATTTCATGTAGTATCACGGTATGTGATTTGGATTTCAAATCTCAGAATTTCGCTTAATATTGCATTTTAAGCAAGTTTTCTTGCATTTTGTTTCGTACGAAAAATCATCGAATTTAGCAATATTTTGACGTTTATCATCCCCTTTTCCTTCATGTGATTTAAACAAAATATCATCGAATTAGGCAATATTTTGCAGTTTTCCACGTTTTTGTGAATTTTCAGTCCATGGGTATTACTTCATATATATACGATAAATAAGGTTGTTAACACATACTTGATTAGATAATAACCTTAAATACTTCATTTTCAATCATCTATTTGTTTCTCGTTAAAATACTGAGTAAGATATTGAAAAGGGGAGAAATTCGATTTTTATTGCATATATCGACGTTTCAGCCGGATTAGAGCGGTTTTACGTGTACATCTTCCCTCGTTAATATAAACGGAAAATCAAGAACATTATTGGTAATTCTAATGAAAACACATTGTTTTTTTTATCATTTGTATTGGAAACAACATTGTCATATGTCTTTTCCTGGAACTAAATAATACGAAACCTCGCTCTATGATTTGAAGGTAAAATCCTCAAATATGGTAAAAAAGTGACTTTTTCACGTTAATCATGTAGTTTGATATTACGCAAATATATTCATTTTTACCAATATTCCGATTCTATTTCATGTAGTATCACGATATGTGATTTGGCCTTTAAATCTCAGAATTTCGCATAATATTGCATTTTAAGCAAGTTTTCTTGCATTTTGTTTCGTACAAAAAATCATCGAATTTAGCAATATTTTGACGTTTATCATCCCCTTTTCCTTCATGTGATTTAAACAAAATATCATCGAATTAGGCAATATTTTGCCGTTTTCCACGTTTTTGTGAATTTTCAGTCCATAGGTATTACTTCATATATATATGATAAATAAGGTTGCAAACACATAATTGATTAGATAATAACCTTAAATACTTCATTTTCAATCATCTATTTGTTTCTCGTTAAAATACTGAGTAAGATATTGAAAAGGGGAGAAATTCGATTTTTATTGCATATATCGACGTTTCAGCCGGATTAGAGCGGTTTTACGTGTACATTTTCCCTCGTTAATATAAACGGAAAATCAAGAAAATTATAGGTAATTATAATGAAAACACATTGTTTTTTATCATTTGTATTGGAAACAACATTGTCATATGTCTTTTCTTGGATCTAAATAATACGAAACCTCGCTTTATGATTTGAAGTTAAAATCCTCAAATATGGTTAAATAGTGACTTTTTTCACGTTTTTCGTGTAGTTTGATATTACGTAAATATATTCATTTTTACCAATATTCCGATACTATTTCATGTAGTATCACGATATGTGATTTGGCCTTGAAATCACAGAATTTCGCATAATATTGCATTTTATGCAAGTTTTCTTGCATTTTGTTTCGTACGAAAAATCATCAAATTTAGCAATATTTTGACGTTTATCATCCCCTTTTCCTTCATGTGATTTAAATAAAATATCATCGAATTAGGCAATATTTTGCCGTTTTCCACGTTTTTGTGAATTTTCAGTCCATGGGTATTAATTCATATATATACGATAAAAATGATGCAAACACATAATTGATTAGATAATAACCTTAAATACTTCATTTTCAATCATCTATTTTTTTCACGTTAAAATACTGAGTAAGATATTGAAAAGGGGAGAAGTTCGGTTTTTATTGCATATATCGACGTTTCAGCCGGATTAGAGCGGTTTTACGTGTACATCTTCCATCGGTAATATAAACGGAAAATCAGGAACATTTTAGTTAATTATAATGAAAACACATCGTTTTTTAGCATATGTATTGGAAACAACATTGTCATATGTCTTTTCTTGGAACTAAATAATACGAAACCTCGCTCTATGATTTGAAGCTAAAATCCTCAAATATGGTTAAATAGTGACTTTTTTCACGTTTTTCATGTAGTTTGATGTTACGTAAATATATTCATTTTTACCAATATTTCGATACTATTTCATGTAGTATCACGGTATGTGATTTGGATTTCAAATCTCAGAATTTCGCTTAATATTGCATTTTAAGCAAGTTTTCTTGCATTTTGTTTCGTACGAAAAATCATCGAATTTAGCAATATTTTGACGTTTATCATCCCCTTTTCCTTCATGTGATTTAAACAAAATATCATCGAATTAGGCAATATTTTGCAGTTTTCCACGTTTTTGTGAATTTTCAGTCCATGGGTATTACTTCATATATATACGATAAATAAGGTTGTTAACACATACTTGATTAGATAATAACCTTAAATACTTCATTTTCAATCATCTATTTGTTTCTCGTTAAAATACTGAGTAAGATATTGAAAAGGGGAGAAATTCGATTTTTATTGCATATATCGACGTTTCAGCCGGATTAGAGCGGTTTTACGTGTACATCTTCCCTCGTTAATATAAACGGAAAATCAAGAACATTATTGGTAATTCTAATGAAAACACATTGTTTTTTTTATCATTTGTATTGGAAACAACATTGTCATATGTCTTTTCCTGGAACTAAATAATACGAAACCTCGCTCTATGATTTGAAGGTAAAATCCTCAAATATGGTAAAAAAGTGACTTTTTCACGTTAATCATGTAGTTTGATATTACGCAAATATATTCATTTTTACCAATATTCCGATTCTATTTCATGTAGTATCACGATATGTGATTTGGCCTTTAAATCTCAGAATTTCGCATAATATTGCATTTTAAGCAAGTTTTCTTGCATTTTGTTTCGTACGAAAAATCATCGAATTTAGCAATATTTTGACGTTTATCATCCCCTTTCCTTTATTTGATTTAAACAAAATATCATCGAATTAGGCAATATTTTGCCGTTTTTCCACGTTTTTGTGAATTTTCATTCTTTGGGTATTAATTCAATATATGTACGATAAAAATGATACAAACACATAATTGATTAGATAATAACCCTAAATACTTCATTTTTAATCAACTATTTGTTTCTCGCTAAAATACTGAGTAATATATTGAAAAGGGGAGAAGTTCTGTTTTTATTGCATTTATCGACGTTTCAGCCGGAATAGAGCGGTTTTACGTGTACATCTTCCATCGGTAATATAAACGGAAAATCAGGAACATTTTAGTTAATTCTAATGAAAACACATTGATTTTTATCATTTGTATTGGAAACAACATTGTCATATGTCTTTTCTTGGATCTAAATAATACGAAACCTCGCTCTATGATTTGAAGTTAAAATCCTCACATATGGTTAAATAGTGACTTTTTTACCGTTTTTCATGTAGTTTGATATTACGTAAATATATTCATTTTTACCAATATTTCGATACTATTTTATGTAGTATCACGATATGTGATTTGGCCTTTAAATCTCAGAATTACGCAAAATATTGCATTTTAAGCAAGTTTTCTTGCATTTTGTTTCGTACGAAAAATCATCAAATTTAGCAATATTTTGACGTTTATCATCCCCTTTTCCTTCATGTGATTTAAATAAAATATCATCGAATTAGGCAATATTTTGCCGTTTTCCACGTTTTTGTGAATTTTCAGTCCATGGGTTTTAATTCATATATATACGATAAAAATGATGCAAACACATAATTGATTAGATAATAACCTTAAATACTTCATTTTCAATCATCTATTTTTTTCACGTTAAAATACTGAGTAAGATATTGAAAAGGGGAGAAGTTCGGTTTTTATTGCATATATCGACGTTTCAGCCGGATTAGATCGGTTTTACGTGTACATCTTCCATCGGTAATATAAACGGAAAATCAGGAACATTTTAGTTAATTCTAATGAAAACACATTGTTTTTTATCATTTGTATTGGAAACAACATTGTCATATGTCTTTTCTTGGAACTAAATAATACGAAACCTCGCTCTATGATTTGAAGTTAAAATCCTCAAATATGGTTAAATAGTGACTTTTTTTCACGTTTTTCATGTAGTTTGATATTACGCAAATATACTTCATTTTTACCAATATTTCGATACTATTTCATGTAGCATCACGATATGTGATTTGGCCTTCAAATCTCAGAATTTCGCTTAATATTGCATTTTAAGCAAGTTTTCTTGCATTTTGTTTCGTACGAAAAATCATCGAATTTAGCAATATTTTGACGTTTATCATCCCCTTTTCCTTCATGTGATTTAAACAAAATATCATCGAATTAGGCAATATTTTGCCGTTTTCCACGTTTTTGTGAATTTTCAGTCCATGGGTATTACTTCATATATATACGATAAATAAGGTTGCAAACACATACTTGATTAGATAATAACCTTAAATACTTCATTTTCAATCATCTATTTGTTTCTCGTTAAAATACTGAGTAAGATATTGAAAAGGGGAGAAATTCGATTTTTATTGCATATATCGACGTTTCAGCCGGATTAGAGCGGTTTTACGTGTACATCTTCCATCGGTAATATAAACGGAAAATCAGGAACATTTTAGTTAATTCTAATGAAAACACATTGATTTTTATCATTTGTATTGGAAACAACATTGTCATATGTCTTTTCCTGGAACTAAATAATACGAAACCTCGCTCTATGATTTGAAGTTAAAATCCTCAAATATTGTTAAATAGTGACTTTTTTACCGTTTTTCATGTAGTTTGATATTACGTAAATATATTCATTTTTACCAATATTTCGATACTATTTCATGTAGTATCACGATATGTGATTTGGCCTTCAAATCTTAGAATTTCGCATAATATTGCATTTTAAGCAAGTTTTCTTGCATTTTGTTTCGTACGAAAAATCATCGAATTTAGCAATATTTTGACGTTTATCATCTCCTTTTCCTTCATGTGATTTAAACAAAATATCATCGAATTAGGCAATATTTTGCCGTTTTCCACGTTTTTGTGAATTTTCAGTCCATGGGTATTACTTCATATATATACGATAAAAATGATGCAAACACATAATTGATTAGATAATAACCTTAAATACTTCATTTTCAATCAACTATTTGTTTCTCGTTAAAATACTGAGTAAGATATTGAAAAGGGGAGAAGTTCTGTTTTTATTGCATATATCGACGTTTCAGCCGGAATAGAGCGGTTTTACGTGTACATCTTCCATCGGTAATATAAACGGAAAATCAGGAACATTTTAGTTAATTCTAATGAAAACACATTGATTTTTATCATTTGTATTGGAAACAACATTGTCATATGTCTTTTCTTGGATCTAAATAATACGAAACCTCGCTCTATGATTTGAAGTTAAAATCCTCAAATATGGTTAAATAGTGACTTTTTTCACGTTTTTCGTGTAGTTTGATATTACGTAAATATATTCATTTTTACCAATATTCCGATACTATTTCATGTAGTATCACGATATGTGATTTGGCCTTGAAATCACAGAATTTCGCATAATATTGCATTTTATGCAAGTTTTCTTGCATTTTGTTTCGTACGAAAAATCATCAAATTTAGCAATATTTTGACGTTTATCATCCCCTTTTTCTTCATGTGATTTAAACAAAATATCATCGAATTAGGCAATATTTTGCCGTTTTCCACGTTTTTGTGAATTTTCAGTCCATAGGTATTACTTCATATATATATGATAAATAAGGTTGCAAACACATAATTGATTAGATAATAACCTTAAATACTTCATTTTCAATCATCTATTTGTTTCTCGTTAAAATACTGAGTAAGATATTGAAAAGGGGAGAAATTCGATTTTTATTGCATATATCGACGTTTCAGCCGGATTAGAGCGGTTTTACGTGTACATTTTCCCTCGTTAATATAAACGGAAAATCAAGAAAATTATAGGTAATTATAATGAAAACACATTGTTTTTTATCATTTGTATTGGAAACAACATTGTCATATGTCTTTTCTTGGATCTAAATAATACGAAACCTCGCTTTATGATTTGAAGCTAAAATCCTCAAATATGGTTAAATAGTGACTTTTTTCACGTTTTTCATGTAGTTTGATATTACGTAAATATATTCATTTTTACCAATATTCCGATACTATTTCATGTAGTATCACGATATGTGATTTGGCCTTGAAATCACAGAATTTCGCATAATATTGCATTTTATGCAAGTTTTCTTGCATTTTGTTTCGTACGAAAAATCATCAAATTTAGCAATATTTTGACGTTTATCATCCCCTTTTCCTTCATGTGATTTAAATAAAATATCATCGAATTAGGCAATATTTTGCCGTTTTCCACGTTTTTGTGAATTTTCAGTCCATGGGTATTAATTCATATATATACGATAAAAATGATGCAAACACATAATTGATTAGATAATAACCTTAAATACTTCATTTTCAATCATCTATTTTTTTCACGTTAAAATACTGAGTAAGATATTGAAAAGGGGAGAAGTTCGGTTTTTATTGCATATATCGACGTTTCAGCCGGATTAGAGCGGTTTTACGTGTACATCTTCCATCGGTAATATAAACGGAAAATCAGGAACATTTTAGTTAATTATAATGAAAACACATCGTTTTTTATCATATGTATTGGAAACAACATTGTCATATGTCTTTTCTTGGAACTAAATAATACGAAACCTCGCTCTATGATTTGAAGCTAAAATCCTCAAATATGGTTAAATAGTGACTTTTTTCACGTTTTTCATGTAGTTTGATGTTACGTAAATATATTCATTTTTACCAATATTTCGATACTATTTCATGTAGTATCACGGTATGTGATTTGGATTTCAAATCTCAGAATTTCGCTTAATATTGCATTTTAAGCAAGTTTTCTTGCATTTTGTTTCGTACGAAAAATCATCGAATTTAGCAATATTTTGACGTTTATCATCCCCTTTTCCTTCATGTGATTTAAACAAAATATCATCGAATTAGGCAATATTTTGCAGTTTTCCACGTTTTTGTGAATTTTCAGTCCATGGGTATTACTTCATATATATACGATAAATAAGGTTGTTAACACATACTTGATTAGATAATAACCTTAAATACTTCATTTTCAATCATCTATTTGTTTCTCGTTAAAATACTGAGTAAGATATTGAAAAGGGGAGAAATTCGATTTTTATTGCATATATCGACGTTTCAGCCGGATTAGAGCGGTTTTACGTGTACATCTTCCCTCGTTAATATAAACGGAAAATCAAGAACATTATTGGTAATTCTAATGAAAACACATTGTTTTTTTTATCATTTGTATTGGAAACAACATTGTCATATGTCTTTTCCTGGAACTAAATAATACGAAACCTCGCTCTATGATTTGAAGGTAAAATCCTCAAATATGGTAAAAAAGTGACTTTTTCACGTTAATCATGTAGTTTGATATTACGCAAATATATTCATTTTTACCAATATTCCGATTCTATTTCATGTAGTATCACGATATGTGATTTGGCCTTTAAATCTCAGAATTTCGCATAATATTGCATTTTAAGCAAGTTTTCTTGCATTTTGTTTCGTACAAAAAATCATCGAATTTAGCAATATTTTGACGTTTATCATCCCCTTTTCCTTCATGTGATTTAAACAAAATATCATCGAATTAGGCAATATTTTGCCGTTTTCCACGTTTTTGTGAATTTTCAGTCCATAGGTATTACTTCATATATATATGATAAATAAGGTTGCAAACACATAATTGATTAGATAATAACCTTAAATACTTCATTTTCAATCATCTATTTGTTTCTCGTTAAAATACTGAGTAAGATATTGAAAAGGGGAGAAATTCGATTTTTATTGCATATATCGACGTTTCAGCCGGATTAGAGCGGTTTTACGTGTACATTTTCCCTCGTTAATATAAACGGAAAATCAAGAAAATTATAGGTAATTATAATGAAAACACATTGTTTTTTATCATTTGTATTGGAAACAACATTGTCATATGTCTTTTCTTGGATCTAAATAATACGAAACCTCGCTTTATGATTTGAAGTTAAAATCCTCAAATATGGTTAAATAGTGACTTTTTTCACGTTTTTCGTGTAGTTTGATATTACGTAAATATATTCATTTTTACCAATATTCCGATACTATTTCATGTAGTATCACGATATGTGATTTGGCCTTGAAATCACAGAATTTCGCATAATATTGCATTTTATGCAAGTTTTCTTGCATTTTGTTTCGTACGAAAAATCATCAAATTTAGCAATATTTTGACGTTTATCATCCCCTTTTCCTTCATGTGATTTAAATAAAATATCATCGAATTAGGCAATATTTTGCCGTTTTCCACGTTTTTGTGAATTTTCAGTCCATGGGTATTAATTCATATATATACGATAAAAATGATGCAAACACATAATTGATTAGATAATAACCTTAAATACTTCATTTTCAATCATCTATTTTTTTCACGTTAAAATACTGAGTAAGATATTGAAAAGGGGAGAAGTTCGGTTTTTATTGCATATATCGACGTTTCAGCCGGATTAGAGCGGTTTTACGTGTACATCTTCCATCGGTAATATAAACGGAAAATCAGGAACATTTTAGTTAATTATAATGAAAACACATTGATTTTTATCATTTGTATTGGAAACAGCATTGTCATATGTCTTTTCTTGGATCTAAATAATACGAAACCTCGCTTTATGATTTGAAGTTAAAATCCTCAAATATGGTTAAATAGTGACTTTTTTCACGTTTTTCGTGTAGTTTGATATTACGTAAATATATTCATTTTTACCAATATTCCGATACTATTTCATGTAGTATCACGATATGTGATTTGGCCTTGAAATCACAGAATTTCGCATAATATTGCATTTTAAGCAAGTTTTCTTGCATTTTGTTTCGTACGAAAAATCATCAAATTTAGCAATATTTTGACGTTTATCATCCCCTTTTCCTTCATGTGATTTAAATAAAATATCATCGAATTAGGCAATATTTTGCCGTTTTCCACGTTTTTGTGAATTTTCAGTCCATGGGTATTACTTCATATATATATATACGATAAAAATGATGCAAACACAAAATTGATTAGATAATAACCTTAAATACTTCATTTTCAATCATCTATTTGTTTATCGTTAAAATACTGAGTAAGATATTGAAAAGGGGAGAAGTTCGGTTTTTATTGCATATATCGACGTTTCAGCCGGACTAGAGCGGTTTTACGTGTACATCTTCCCTCGTTATTATCATCGGAAAACAAGAACATTATAGTTAATTCTAATGAAAACACATTCTTTTTTATCATTTGTATTGGAAACAACATTTTCATATGACTTTTCTTGGAACTAAATAATACGAAACCTCGCTCTATGATTTGAAGTTAAAATCCTCAAATATGGTAAAATAGTGACTTTTTCACGTTAATCATATAGTTTGATATTACGCAAATATATTCATTTTTACCAATATTTCGACACTATTTCATGTACTATCACGATATGTCATTTGGCCTTCAAATCTCAGAATTTCGCATAATATTGCATTTTAAGCAAGTTTTCTTGCATTTTGTTTCGTACGAAAAATCATCGAATTTAGCAATAGTTTGACGTTTATCATCCCCATTTCCTTTATTTGATTTAAACAAAATATCATCGAATTAGGCAATATTTTGCCGTTTTTCCACGTTTTTGTGAATTTTCAGTCTATGGGTAACAATTCATTATATATACGATAAAATTGATGCAAACACATAATTGATTAGATAATAACCTAAAATACTTCATTTTCAATCAATTATTTGTTTCTCGTTAAAATACTGAGTAAGATATTGAAAAGGGGAGAAGTTCTGTTTTTATTGCATATATCGACGTGTCAGCCGGAATAGAGCGGTTTTACGTGTACATCTTCCATCGGTAATATAAACGGAAAATCAGGAACATTTTAGTTAATTCTAATGAAAACACATTGATTTTTATCATTTGTATTGGAAACAACATTGTCATATGTCTTTTCTTGGATCTAAATAATACGAAACCTCGCTCTATGATTTGAAGTTAAAATCCTCAAATATGGTTAAATAGTGACTTTTTTCACGTTTTTCATGTAGTTTGATATTACGTAAATATATTCATTTTTACCAATATTTCGATACTATTTCATCTAGTATAACGATATGTGATTTGACCTTCAAATCTCAGAATTTCGCATAATATTGCATTTTAAGCAAGTTTTCTTGCATTTTGTTTCGTACGAAAAATCATCGAATTTAGCAATATTTTGACGTTTATCATCCCCTTTTCCTTCATGTGATTTAAATAAAATATCATCGAATTAGGCAATATTTTGCCGTTTTCCACGTTTTTGTGAATTTTCAGTCCATGAGTATTAATTCATATATATACGATAAAAATGATGCAAACACATAATTGATTAGATAATAACCTTAAATACTTCATTTTCAATCAACTATTTGTTTCTCGTTAAAATACTGAGTAAGATATTGAAAAGGGGAGAAGTTCTGTTTTTATTGCATATATCGACGTTTCAGCCGGAATAGAGCGGTTTTACGTGTACATCTTCCATCGGTAATATAAACGGAAAATCAGGAACATTTTAGTTAATTCTAATGAAAACACATTGATTTTTATCATTTGTATTGGAAACAGCATTGTCATATGTCTTTTCTTGGATCTAAATAATACGAAACCTCGCTTTATGATTTGAAGTTAAAATCCTCAAATATGGTTAAATAGTTACTTTTTTCACGTTTTTCGTGTAGTTTGATATTACGTAAATATATTCATTTTTACCAATATTCCGATACTATTTCATGTAGTATCACGATATGTGATTTGGCCTTGAAATCACAGAATTTCGCATAATATTGCATTTTAAGCAAGTTTTCTTGCATTTTGTTTCGTACGAAAAATCATCAAATTTAGAAATATTTTGACGTTTATCATCCCCTTTTCCTTCATGTGATTTAAGTAAAATATCATCGAATTAGGCAATATTTTGCCGTTTTCCACGTTTTTGTGAATTTTCAGTCCATGGGTATTAATTCATATATATACGATAAAAATGATGCAAACACATAATTGATTAGATAATAAACTTAAATACTTCATTTTCAATCATCTATTTTTTCACGTTAAAATACTGAGTAAGATATTGAAAAGGGGAGAAGTTCGGTTTTTATTGCATATATCGACGTTTCAGCCGGATTAGAGCGGTTTTACGTGTACATCTTCCATCGGTAATATAAACGGAAAATCAGGAACATTTTAGTTAATTCTAATGAAAACACATTGATTTTTATCATTTGTATTGGAAACAATATTGTCATATGTCTTTTCTTGGAACTAAATAATACGAAACCTCGCTCTATGATTTGAAGTTAAAATCCTCAAATATGGTTAAATAGTGACTTTTTTCACGTTTTTCATGTAGTTTGATATTACGTAAATATATTCATTTTTACCAATATTCTGATACTATTTCATGGAGTATCACGATATGTGATTTGGCCTTGAAATCACAGAATTTCGCATAATATTGCATTTTAAGCAAGTTTTCTTGCATTTTGTTTCGTACGAAAAATCATCAAATTTAGCAATATTTTGACGTTTATCATCCCCTTTTCCTTCATGTGATTTAAGTAAAATATCATCGAATTAGGCAATATTTTGCCGTTTTCCACGTTTTTGTGAATTTTCAGTCCATGGGTATTAATTCATATATATACGATAAAAATGATGCAAACACATAATTGATTAGATAATAACCTTAAATACTTCATTTTCAATCATCTATTTTTTCACGTTAAAATACTGAGTAAGATATTGAAAAGAGGAGAAGTTCGGTTTTTATTGCATATATCGACGTTTCAGCCGGATTAGAGCGGTTTTACGTGTACATCTTCCCTCGTTAATATAAACGGAAAATCAAGAACATTATAGGTAATTCTGATGAAAACACATTGTTTTTTATCATTTGTATTGGAAACAACATTGTCATATGTCTTTTCCTGGAACTAAATTATACGAAACCTCGCTCTATGATTTGAAGTTAAAATCCTCAAATATGGTTAAATAGTGACTTTTTTCACGTTTTTCATGTAGTTTGATATTACGTAAATATATTCATTTTTACCAATATTTCGATACTATTTCATGTAGTATCACGATACGTGATTTGGCCTTCAAATCTCAGAATTTCGCTTAATATTGCATTTTAAGCAAGTTTTCTTGCATTTTGTTTCGTACGAAAAATTTTTACGAATATTTACGTACGAATTTAGCAATATTTTGACGTTTATCATCTCCTTTTCCTTCATGTGATTTAAACAAAATATCATCGAATTAGGCAATATTTTGCAGTTTTCCACGTTTTCGTGAATTTTCAGTCAATGAGTTTTACTTCATATATATACGATAAATAAGGTTGCAAACACATAATTGATTAGATAATAACCTTAAATACTTCATTTTCATTCAACTATTTGTTTCTCGTTAAAATACTGAGTAAGATATTGAAAAGGGGAGAAGTTCTGTTTTTATTGCATATATCGACGTTTCAGCCGGAATAGAGCGGTTTTACGTGTACATCTTCCATCGGTAATATAAACGGAAAATCAGGAACATTTTAGTTAATTCTAATGAAAACACATTGATTTTTATCATTTGTATTGGAAACAACATTGTCATATGTCTTTTCTTGGATCTAAATAATACGAAACCTCGCTCTATGATTTGAAGTTAAAATCCTCATATATGGTTAAATAGTGACTTTTTTCACGTTTTTCATGTAGTTTGATATTACGTAAATATATTCATTTTTATAAATATTTCGATACTATTTCATGTAGTATCACAATATGTGATATGGCTTTCAAATCTCAGAATTTCGCATAATATTGCATTTTAAGCAAGTTTTCTTGCATTTTGTTTCATACGAAAAATCGTCGAATTTAGCAATATTTTGACGGTATTTTGAAGGTAAAATCCTCAAATATGGTAAAATAGTGACTTTTTCACGTTAATCATGTAGTTTGATATTACGCAAATATATTCATTTTTACCAATATTTCGATACTATTTCATGTTGTATCACGGTATGTGATTTGGCCTTCATATCTCAGAATTTCGCATAATATTGCATTTTAAGCAAGTTTTCTTGCATTTTGTTTCGTACGAAAAATCATCGAATTTACTAATATTTTGACGTTTATCATCCCCTTTTCCTTCATGTGATTTAAATAAAATATCATCGAATTAGGCAATATTTTGCCGTTTTCCACGTTTTTGTGAATTTTCAGTCCATGGGTATTACTTCATATATATACGATAAAAATGATGCAAACACATAATTGATTAGATAATAACCTTAAATACTTCATTTTCAATCATCTATTTGTTTCTCGTTAAAATACTGAGTAAGATATTGAAAAGGGGAGAAGTTCGGTTTTTATTGCATATATCGACGTTTCAGCCGGACTAGAGCGGTTTTACGTGTACATCTTCCCTCTTTATTATAAACGGAAAATCAAGAACATTATAGTTAATTCTAATGAAAACACATTCTTTTTTATCATTTGTATTCGAAACAACATTGTCATGTGTCTTTTCTTGACTCTAAATAATACGAAACCTCGCTCTATGATTTGAAGGTAAAATCCTCAAATATGGTAAAATAGTGACTTTTTCACGTTAATCATGTAGTTTGATATTACGCAAATATATTAATTTTTACCAATATTTCGACACTATTTCATGTATTATCACGATATGTGATTTGGCCTTCAAATCTCAGAATTTTGCATAATATTGCATTTTAAGCAAGTTTTCTTGCATTTTGTTTCGTACGAAAAATCATCGAATTTAGCAATATTTTGACGTTTATTATCCCCTTTTCCTTCATGTGATTTAAGTAAAATATCATCGAATTAGGCAATATTTTGCCGTTTTCCACGTTTTTGTGAATTTTCAGTCCATGGGTATTAATTCATATATATACGATAAAAATGATGCAAACACATAATTGATTAGATAATAACCTTAAATACTTCATTTTCAATCATCTATTTTTTCACGTTAAAATACTGAGTAAGATATTGAAAAGAGGAGAAGTTCGGTTTTTATTGCATATATCGACGTTTCAGCCGGATTAGAGCGGTTTTACGTGTACATCTTCCCTCGTTAATATAAACGGAAAATCAAGAACATTATAGGTAATTCTGATGAAAACACATTGTTTTTTATCATTTGTATTGGAAACAACATTGTCATATGTCTTTTCCTGGAACTAAATTATACGAAACCTCGCTCTATGATTTGAAGTTAAAATCCTCAAATATGGTTAAATAGTGACTTTTTCACGTTTTTCATGTAGTTTGATATTACGTAAATATATTCATTTTTACCAATATTTCGATACTATTTCATGTTGTATCACGATACGTGATTTGGCCTTCAAATCTCAGAATTTCGCTTAATATTGCATTTTAAGCAAGTTTTCTTGCATTTTGTTTCGTACGAAAAATTTTTACGAATATTTACGTACGAATTTAGCAATATTTTGACGTTTATCATCTCCTTTTCCTTCATGTGATTTAAACAAAATATCATCGAATTAGGCAATATTTTGCAGTTTTCCACGTTTTTGTGAATTTTCAGTCAATGGGTTTTACTTCATATATATACGATAAATAAGGTTGCAAACACATAATTGATTAGATAATAACCTTAAATACTTCATTTTCATTCAACTATTTGTTTCTCGTTAAAATACTGAGTAAGATATTGAAAAGGGGAGAAGTTCTGTTTTTATTGCATATATCGACGTTTCAGCCGGTTAGAGCGGTTTTACGTGTACATCTTCCATCGGTAATATAAACGGAAAATCAGGAACATTTTAGTTAATTCTAATGAAAACACATTGATTTTTATCATTTGTATTGGAAACAACATTGTCATATGTCTTTTCTTGGATCTAAATAATACGAAACCTCGCTCTATGATTTGAAGTTAAAATCCTCATATATGGTTAAATAGTGACTTTTTTCACATTTTTCATGTAGTTTGATATTACGTAAATATATTCATTTTTATAAATATTTCGATACTATTTCATGTAGTATCACGATATGTGATATGGCTTTCAAATCTCAGAATTTCGCATAATATTGCATTTTAAGCAAGTTTTCTTGCATTTTGTTTCATACGAAAAATCATCGAATTTAGCAATATTTTGACGTTTATCATCCCCTTTTCCTTCATGTGATTTAAACAAAATATACTCGAATTAGGCAATATTTTGCAGTTTTCCACGTTTTTATGAATTTTCAGTCCATGGGTATTACTTCATATATATACGATGAAAATGATGCAAATACATAATTGACACATCTATTTGTTTCTTGTTAAAATACTGAGTAAGATATTGAAAAGGGGAGAAGTTCGGTTTTTATTGCATATATCGACGTTTCAGCCGGATTAGAGCGGTTTTACGTGTACATCTTCCATCGGTAATATAAACGGAAAATCAGGAACATTTTTGTTAATTCTAATGAAAACACATTGATTTTTATCATTTGTATTCGAAACAACATTGTCATGTCTTTTCTTGGATCTAAATAATACAAAACCTCGCTCTATGATTTGAAGTTAAAATCCTTATATATGGTTAAATAGTGACGTTTTTCACGTTTTTCGTGTAGTTTTGATATTACGTAAATATATTCATTTTTACCAATATTCCGATACTATTTCATGTAGTACCACGATATGTGATTTGGCCTTGAAATCACAGAATTTCGCATAATATTGCATTTTAAGCAAGTTTTCTTGCATTTTGTTTCCTACGAAAAATCATCGAATTTAGCAATATTTTGACGTTTATCATCCCCTTTTCCTTCATGTGATTTAAATAAAATATCATCGAATTAGGCAATATTTTGCCGTTTTCCACGTTTTTGTGAATTTTCAGTCCATGGGTATTAATTCATATATATACGATAAAAATGATGCAAACACATAATAGATTAGATAATAACCTTAAATACTTCATTTTCAATCAACTATTTGTTTCTCGTTAAAATGCTGAGTAAGATATTGAAAATGGGAGAAGTTCGGTTTTTATTGCATATATCGACGTTTCAGCCGGATTAGAGCGGTTTTACGTGTACATCTTCCCTCGTTAATATAAACGGAAAATCAAGAACATTATAGGTAATTCTAATGAAAACACATTGTTTTTTTATCATTTGTATTGGAAACAACATTGTCATATGTCTTTTCCTGGAACTAAATAATACGAAACCTCGCTCTATGATTTGAAGGTAAAATCCTCAAATATGGTAAAAAAGTGACTTTTTCACGTTAATCATGTAGTTTGATATTACGCAAATATATTCATTTTTACCAATATTCCGATACTATTTCATGTAGTATCACGATATGTGATTTGGCCTTCAAATCTAAGAATTTCGCTTAATATTGCATTTTAAGCAAGTTTTCTTGCATTTTGTTTTGTACGAAAAATCATCGAATTTAGCAATATTTTGACGTTTATCATCCCCTTTTCCTTCATGTGATTTAAACAAAATATCATCGAATTAGGCAATATTTTGCCGT
Source organism: Procambarus clarkii (assembly GCF_040958095.1). Classification (NCBI taxonomy): domain Eukaryota; kingdom Metazoa; phylum Arthropoda; class Malacostraca; order Decapoda; family Cambaridae; genus Procambarus; species Procambarus clarkii. Next base: position 33,228,283 of record NC_091195.1, read on the forward strand.
TTTCCACGTTTTTGTGAATTTTCAGTCCATGGGTATTACTTCATATATATACGATAAAAATGATGCAAACACAAAATTGATTACATAATAACCTTAAATACTTCATTTTCAATCATCTATTTGTTTCTCGTTAAAATACTGAGTAAGATATTGAAAAGGGGAGAAGTTCGGTTTTTATTGCATATATCGACGTTTCAGCCGGATTAGAGCGGTTTTACGTGTACATCTTCCCTCGGTAATATAAACGGAAAATCAAGAACATTATAGGTAATTCTGATGAAAACACATTGTTTTTTATCATTTGTATTGGAAACAACATTGTCATTTGTCTTTTCTGGAACTAAATTATACGAAACCTCGCTCTATGATTTGAAGGTAAAATCCTCAAATATGGTAAAATAGTGACTTTTTCACGTTAATCATGTAGTTTGATATTACGCAAATATATTCATTTTTACCAATATTTCGATACTATTTCATGTTGTATCACGGTATGTGATTTGGCCTTCATATCTCAGAATTTCGCATAATATTGCATTTTAAGCAAGTTTTCTTGCATTTTATTTCGTACGAAAAATCATCGAATTTACTAATATTTTGACGTTTATCATCCCCTTTTCCTTCATGTGATTTAAATAAAATATCATCGAATTAGGCAATATTTTGCCGTTTTCCACGTTTTTGTGAATTTTCAGTCCATGGGTATTACTTCATATATATACGATAAAAATGATGCAAACACATAATTGATTAGATAATAACCTTAAATACTTCATTTTCAATCATCTATTTGTTTCTCGTTAAAATACTGAGTAAGATATTGAAAAGGGGAGAAGTTCGGTTTTTATTGCATATATCGACGTTTCAGCCGGACTAGAGCGGTTTTACGTGTACATCTTCCCTCGTTATTATAAACGGAAAATCAAGAACATTATAGTTAATTCTAATGAAAACACATTCTTTTTTATCATTTGTATTGGAAACAACATTGTCATGTGTCTTTTCTTGACTCTAAATAATACGAAACCTCGCTCTATGATTTGAAGGTAAAATCCTCAAATATGGTAAAATAGTGACTTTTTCACGTTAATCATGTAGTTTGATATTACGCAAATATATTAATTTTTACCAATATTTCGACACTATTTCATGTATTATCACGATATGTGATTTGGCCTTCAAATCTCAGAATTTTGCATAATATTGCATTTTAAGCAAGTTTTCTTGCATTTTGTTTCGTACGAAAAATCATCGAATTTAGCAATATTTTGACGTTTATCATCCCCTTTTCCTTCATGTGATTTAAATAAAATATCATCGAATTAGGCAATATTTTGCCGTTTTCCACGTTTTTGTGAATTTTCAGTCCATGGGTATTAATTCATATATATACGATAAAAATGATGCAAACACATAATTGATTAGGTAATAACCTTAAATACTTCATTTCAATCAACTATTTGTTTCTCGTTAAAATACTGAGTAAGATATTGAAAAGGGGAGAAGTTCGGTTTTTATTGCATATATCGACGTTTCAGCCGGATTAGAGCGGTTTTACGTGTACATCTTCCCTCGTTAATATAAACGGAAAATCAAGAACATTATAGGTAATTCTAATGAAAACACATTGTTTTTTAATCATTTGTATTGGAAACAACATTGTCATATGTCTTTTCCTGGAACTAAATAATACGAAACCTCGCTATATGATTTGAAGGTAAAATCGTCAAATATGGTAAAAAAGTGACTTTTTCACGTTAATCATGTAGTTTGATATTACTCAAATATATTCATTTTTACCAATATTCCGATACTATTTCATGTAGTATCACGATATGTGATTTGGCCTTTAAATCTCAGAATTTCGCATAATATTGCATTTTAAGCAAGTTTTCTTGCATTTTGTTTCGTACGAAAAATCATCGAATTTAGCAATATTTTGACGTTTATCATCCCCTTTCCTTTATTTGATTTAAACAAAATATTATCGAATTAGGCAATATTTTGCCGTTTTTCCACGTTTTTGTGAATTTTCATTCTATGGGTATTAATTCAATATATATACGATAAAAATGATACAAACACATAATTGATTAGATAATAACCCTAAATACTTCACTTTCAATCAACTATTTGTTTCTCGCTAAAATACTGAGTAATATATTGAAAAGGGGAGAAGTTCTGTTTTTATTGCATATATCGACGTTTCAGCCGGAATAGAGCGGTTTTACGTGTACATCTTCCATCGGTAATATAAACGGAAAATCAGGAACATTTTAGTTAATTCTAATGAAAACACATTGATTTTTATCATTTGTATTGGAAACAACATTGTCATATGTCTTTTCTTGGATCTAAATAATACGAAACCTCGTTCTATGATTTGAAGTTAAAATCCTCAAATATTGTTAAATAGTGACTTTTTTACCGTTTTTCATGTAGTTTGATATTACGTAAATATATTCATTTTTACCAATATTTCGATACTATTTTATGTAGTATCACGATATGTGATTTGGCCTTCAAATCTCAGAATTTCTCAAAATATTGCATTTTAAGCAAGTTTTCTTGCATTTTGTTTCGTACGAAAAATCATCGAATTTAGCAATATTTTGACGTTTATCATCCCCTTTTCCTTCATGTGATTTAAACAAAATATCATCGAATTAGGCAATATTTTGCAGTTTTCCACGTTTTTGTGAATTTTCAGTCCATGGGTATTACTTCATATATATATACGATAAAAATGATGCAAACACATAATTGATTAGATAATAACCTTAAATACTTCATTTTCAATCATCTATTTGTTTCTGGTTAAATACTAAGTAAGATATTGAAAAGGGGAGAAGTTCGGTTTTTATTGCATATATCGACGTTTCAGCCGGATTAGAGCGGTTTTACGTGTACATCTTCCCTCGTTAATATAACGGAAAATCAAGAACATTATAGTTAATTATAATGAAAACACATTGTTTTTTATCATTTGTATTGGAAACAACATTGTCATATGTCTTTCTTGGACCTAAATAATACGAAACCTCGCTTTATGATTTGAAGTTAAAATCCTCAAATATGGTTAAATAGTGACTTTTTCACGTTTTTCGTGTAGTTTGATATTACGTAAATATATTCATTTTTACCAATATTCCGATACTATTTCATGTAGTATCACGATATGTGATTTGGCCTTGAAATCACAGAATTTCGCATAATATTGCATTTTAAGCAAGTTTTCTTGCATTTTGTTTCGTACGAAAAATCATCAAATTTAGCAATATTTTGACGTTTATCATCCCCTTTTCCTTCATGTGATTTAAATAAAATATCATCGAATTAGGCAATATTTTGCCGTTTTCCACGTTTTTGTGAATTTTCAGTCCATGGGTATTAATTCATATATATACGATAAAAATGATGCAAACACATAATTGATTAGGTAATAACCTTAAATACTTCATTTTCAATCAACTATTTGTTTCTCGTTAAAATACTGAGTAAGATATTGAAAAGGGGAGAAGTTCGGTTTTTATTGCATATATCGACGTTTCAGCCGGATTAGAGCGGTTTTACGTGTACATCTTCCCTCGTTAATATAAACGGAAAATCAAGAACATTATAGGTAATTCTAATGAAAACACATTGTTTTTTATCATTTGTATTGGAAACAACATTGTCATATGTCTTTTCCTGGAACTAAATAATACGAAACCTCGCTATATGATTTGAAGGTAAAATCGTCAAATATGGTAAAAAAGTGACTTTTTCACGTTAATCATGTAGTTTGATATTACTCAAATATATTCATTTTTACCAATATTCCGATACTATTTCATGTAGTATCACGATATGTGATTTGGCCTTTAAATCTCAGAATTTCGCATAATATTGCATTTTAAGCAAGTTTTCTTGCATTTTGTTTCGTACGAAAAATCATCGAATTTAGCAATATTTTGACGTTTATCATCCCCTTTCCTTTATTTGATTTAAACAAAATATTATCGAATTAGGCAATATTTTGCCGTTTTTCCACGTTTTTGTGAATTTTCATTCTATGGGTATTAATTCAATATATATACGATAAAAATGATACAAACACATAATTGATTAGATAATAACCCTAAATACTTCACTTTCAATCAACTATTTGTTTCTCGCTAAAATACTGAGTAATATATTGAAAAGGGAGAAGTTCTGGTTTTTATTGCATATATCGACGTTTCAGCCGGAATAGAGCGGTTTTACGTGTACATCTTCCATCGGTAATATAAACGGAAAATCAGGAACATTTTAGTTAATTCTATGAAAACACATTGATTTTTATCATTTGTATTGGAAACAACATTGTCATATGTCTTTTCTTGGATCTAAATAATACGAAACCTCGTTCTATGATTTGAAGTTAAAATCCTCAAATATTGTTAAATAGTGACTTTTTTACCGTTTTTCATGTAGTTTGATATTACGTAAATATATTCATTTTTTACCAATATTTCGATACTATTTTATGTAGTATCACGATATGTGATTTGGCCTTAAAATCTCAGAATTTCTCAAAATATTGCATTTTTAAGCAAGTTTCTTGCATTTTGTTCGTACGAAAAATCATCGAATTTAGCAATATTTTGACGTTTATCATCCCTTTTCCTTCATGTGATTTAAACAAAATATCATCGAATTAGGCAATATTTTGCAGTTTTTCCACGTTTTTGTGAATTTTCAGTCCATGGGTATTACTTCATATATATATACGATAAAAATGATGCAAACACATAATTGATTAGATAATAACCTTAAATACTTCATTTTCAATCATCTATTTGTTTCTGGTTAAAATACTAAGTAAGATATTGAAAAGGGGAGAAGTTCGGTTTTATTGCATATATCGACGTTTCAGCCGGATTAGAGCGGTTTACGTGTACATCTTCCCTCGTTAATATAAACGGAAAATCAAGAACATTATAGTTAATTATAATGAAAACACATTGTTTTTTATCATTTGTATTGGAAACAACATTGTCATATGTCTTTTCTTGGACCTAAATAATACGAAACCTCGCTTTATGATTTGAAGTTAAAATCCTCAAATATGGTTAAATAGTGACTTTTTCACGTTTTTTCGTGTAGTTTGATATTACGTAAATATATTCATTTTTACCAATATTCCGATACTATTTCATGTAGTATCACGATATGTGATTTGGCCTTGAAATCACAGAATTTCGCATAATATTGCATTTTAAGCAAGTTTTCTTGCATTTTGTTTCGTACGAAAAATCATCAAATTTAGCAATATTTTGACGTTTATCATCCCTTTTCCTTCATGTGATTTAAATAAAATATCATCGAATTAGGCAATATTTTGCCGTTTTCCACGTTTTTGTGAATTTTCAGTCCATGGGTTTTAATTCATATATATACGATAAAAATGATGCAAACACATAATTGATTAGATAATAACCTTAAATACTTCATTTTCAATCATCTATTTTTTTCACGTTAAAATACTGAGTAAGATATATGAAAAGGGGAGAAGTTCGTTTTTATTGCATATATCGACGTTTCAGCCGGATTAGATCGGTTTTACGTGTACATCTTCCATCGGTAATATAAAACGGAAAATCAGGAACATTTAGTTAATTCTAATGAAAACACATTGTTTTTTATCATTTGTATTGAAACAACATTGTCATATGTCTTTTCTTGGAACTAATTAATACGAAACCTCGCTCTATGATTTGAAGTTAAAATCCTCAAATATGGTTAAATAGTGACTTTTTTTCACGTTTTTCATGTAGTTTGATATTACGCAAATATACTTCATTTTTACCAATATTTCGATACTATTTTCATGTAGCATCACGATATGTGATTTGGCCTTCACAATCTCAGAATTTCGCTTAATATTGCATTTTAAGCAAGTTTTCTTGCATTTTGTTTCGTACGAAAAATCATCGAATTTAGCAATATTTTGACGTTTATCATCCCCTTTTCCTTCATGTGATTTAAACAAAATATCATCGAATTAGCAATATTTTGCCGTTTTCCACGTTTTTGTGAATTTTCAGTCCATGGGTATTACTTCATATATATACGATAAATAAGGTTGCAAACACATACTTGATTAGATAATAACCTTAAATACTTCATTTTCAATCATCTATTTGTTTCTCGTTAAAATACTGAGTAAGATATTGAAAAGGGGAGAAATTCGATTTTTATTGCATATATCGACGTTTCAGCCGGATTAGAGCGGTTTTACGTGTACATCTTCCATCGGTAATATAAACGGAAAATCAGGAACATTTTAGTTAATTCTAATGAAAACACATTGATTTTTTATCATTTGTATTGGAAACAACATTGTCATATGTCTTTTCCTGGAACTAAATAATACGAAAACCTCGCTCTATGATTTGAAGTTAAAATCCTCAAATATTGTTAAATAGTGACTTTTTTACCGTTTTTTCATGTAGTTTGATATTACGTAAATATATTCATTTTTACCAATATTTCGATACTATTTCATGTAGTATCACGATATGTGATTTGGCCTTCAAATCTTAGAATTTCGCATAATATTGCATTTTAAGGCAAGTTTCTTGCATTTTCTTTCGTACGAAAAATCATCGAATTTAGCAAATATTTTGACGTTTATCATCTCCTTTTCCTTCATGTGATTTAAACAAAATATCATCGAATTAGGCAATATTTTGCCGTTTTCCCACGTTTTTGTGAATTTTCAGTCCATGGGTATTACTTCATATATATACGATAAAAATGATGCAAACACATAATTGATTAGATAATACCTTAAATACTTCATTTTCAATCAACTATTTGTTTCTCGTTAAAATACTGAGTAAGATATTGAAAAGGGGAGAAGTTCTGTTTTTATTGCATATATCGACGTTTCAGCCGGAATAGAGCGGTTTTACGTGTACATCTTCCATCGGTAATATAAACGGAAAATCAGGAACATTTTAGTTAATTCTAATGAAAACACATTGATTTTTATCATTTGTATTGGAAACAACATTGTCATATGTCTTTTCTTGGATCTAAATAATACGAAACCTCGCTCTATGATTTGAAGTTAAAATCCTCAAATATGGTTAAATAGTGACTTTTTTCACGTTTTTCGTGTAGTTTGATATTACGTAAATATTATTCATTTTTACCAATATTCCGATACTATTTCATGTAGTATCACGATATGTGATTTGGCCTTGAAATCACAGAATTTCGCATAATATTGCATTTTATGCAAGTTTTCTTGCATTTTGTTTCGTACGAAAAATCATCAAATTTAGCAATATTTTGACGTTTATCATCCCCTTTTCCTTCATGTGATTTAAACAAAATATCATCGAATTAGGCAATATTTTGCCGTTTTCCACGTTTTTGTGAATTTTCAGTCCATAGGTATTACTTCATATATATATGATAAATAAGGTTGCAAACACATAATTGATTAGATAATAACCTTAAATACTTCATTTTCAATCATCTATTTGTTTCTCGTTAAAATACTGAGTAAGATATTGAAAAGGGGAGAAATTCGATTTTTATTGCATATATCGACGTTTCAGCCGGATTAGAGCGGTTTTACGTGTACATTTTCCCTCGTTAATATAAACGGAAAATCAAGAAATTATAGGTAATTATAATGAAAACACATTGTTTTTTATCATTTGTATTGGAAACAACATTGTCATATGTCTTTTCTTGGATCTAAATAATACGAAACCTCGCTTTATGATTTGAAGTTAAAATCCTCAAATATGGTTAAATAGTGACTTTTTTCACGTTTTTCGTGTAGTTTGATATTACGTAAATATATTCATTTTTACCAATATTCCGATACTATTTCATGTAAGTATCACGATATGTGATTTGGCCTTGAAATCACAGAATTTCGCATAATATTGCATTTTATGCAAGTTTTCTTGCATTTTGTTTCGTACGAAAAATCATCAAATTTAGCAATATTTTGACGTTTATCATCCCTTTTCCTTCATGTGATTTAAATAAAATATCATCGAATTAGGCATATTTTGCCGTTTTCCACGTTTTTGTGAATTTTCAGTCCATGGGTATTAATTCATATATATACGATAAAAATGATGCAAACACATAATTGATTAGATAATAACCTTAAATACTTCATTTTCAATCATCTATTTTTTTCACGTTAAAATACTGAGTAAGATATTGAAAAGGGGAGAAGTTCGGTTTTTATTGCATATATCGACGTTTCAGCCGGATTAGAGCGGTTTTACGTGTACATCTTCCATCGGTAATATAAACGGAAAATCAGGAACATTTTAGTTAATTATAATGAAAACACATCGTTTTTTATCATATGTATTGGAAACAACATTGTCATATGTCTTTTCTTGGAACTAAATAATACGAAACCTCGCTCTATGATTTGAAGCTAAAATCCTCAAATATGGTTAAATAGTGACTTTTTTCACGTTTTTCATGTAGTTTGATGTTACGTAAATATATTCATTTTACCAATATTTCGATACTATTTCATGTAGTATCACGGTATGTGATTTGGATTTCAAATCTCAGAATTTCGCTTAATATTGCATTTTAAGCAAGTTTTCTTGCATTTTGTTTCGTACGAAAAATCATCGAATTTAGCAATATTTTGACGTTTATCATCCCCTTTTCCTTCATGTGATTTAAACAAAATATCATCGAATTAGGCAATATTTTGCAGTTTTCCACGTTTTTGTGAATTTTCAGTCCATGGGTATTACTTCATATATATACGATAAATAAGGTTGTTAACACATACTTGATTAGATAATAACCTTAAATACTTCATTTTCAATCATCTATTTGTTTCTCGTTAAAATACTGAGTAAGATATTGAAAAGGGGAGAAATTCGATTTTTATTGCATATATCGACGTTTCAGCCGGATTAGAGCGGTTTTACGTGTACATCTTCCCTCGTTAATATAAACGGAAAATCAAGAACATTATTGGTAATTCTAATGAAAACACATTGTTTTTTTATCATTTGTATTGGAAACAACATTGTCATATGTCTTTTCCTGGAACTAAATAATACGAAACCTCGCTCTATGATTTGAAGGTAAAATCCTCAAATATGGTAAAAAAGTGACTTTTTCACGTTAATCATGTAGTTTGATATTACGCAAATATATTCATTTTTACCAATATTCCGATTCTATTTCATGTAGTATCACGATATGTGATTTGGCCTTTAAATCTCAGAATTTCGCATAATATTGCATTTTAAGCAAGTTTTCTTGCATTTGTTTCGTACAAAAAATCATCGAATTTAGCAATATTTTGACGTTTATCATCCCCTTTTCCTTCATGTGATTTAAACAAAATATCATCGAATTAGGCAATATTTTGCCGTTTTCCACGTTTTTTGTGAATTTTCAGTCCATAGGTATTACTTCATATATATATGATAAATAAGGTTGCAAACACATAATTGATTAGATAATAACCTTAAATACTTCATTTTCAATCATCTATTTGTTTCTCGTTAAAATACTGAGTAAGATATTGAAAAGGGGAGAAATTCGATTTTTATTGCATATATCGACGTTTCAGCCGGATTAGAGCGGTTTTACGTGTACATTTTCCCTCGTTAATATAAACGGAAAATCAAGAAAATTATAGGTAATTATAATGAAAACACATTGTTTTTTATCATTTGTATTGGAAACAACATTGTCATATGTCTTTTCTTGGATCTAAATAATACGAAACCTCGCTTATGATTTGAAGTTAAAATCCTCAAATATGGTTAAATAGTGACTTTTTTCACGTTTTTCGTGTAGTTTGATATTACGTAAATATATTCATTTTTACCAATATTCCGATACTATTTCATGTAGTATCACGATATGTGATTTGGCCTTGAAATCACAGAATTTCGCATAATATTGCATTTTATGCAAGTTTTCTTGCATTTTGTTTCGTACGAAAAATCATCAAATTAGCAATATTTTGACGTTTATCATCCCCTTTTCCTTCATGTGATTTAAATAAAATATCATCGAATTAGGCAATATTTTGCCGTTTTCCACGTTTTTGTGAATTTTCAGTCCATGGGTATTAATTCATATATATACGATAAAAATGATGCAAACACATAATTGATTAGATAATAACCTTAAATACTTCATTTTCAATCATCTATTTTTTTCACGTTAAAATACTGAGTAAGATATTGAAAAGGGGAGAAGTTCGGTTTTTATTGCATATATCGACGTTTCAGCCGGATTAGAGCGGTTTTACGTGTACATCTTCCATCGGTAATATAAACGGAAAATCAGGAACATTTTAGTTAATTATAATGAAAACACATCGTTTTTTAGCATATGTATTGGAAACAACATTGTCATATGTCTTTTCTTGGAACTAAATAATACGAAACCTCGCTCTATGATTTGAAGCTAAAATCCTCAAATATGGTTAAATAGTGACTTTTTTCACGTTTTTCATGTAGTTTGATGTTACGTAAATATATTCATTTTTACCAATATTTCGATACTATTTCATGTAGTATCACGGTATGTGATTTGGATTTCAAATCTCAGAATTTCGCTTAATATTGCATTTTAATGCAAGTTTTCTTGCATTTTGTTTCGTACGAAAAATCATCGAATTTAGCAATATTTTGACGTTTATCATCCCCTTTTCCTTCATGTGATTTAAACAAAATATCATCGAATTAGGCAATATTTTGCAGTTTTCCACGTTTTTGTGAATTTTCAGTCCATGGGTATTACTTCATATATATACGATAAATAAGGTTGTTAACACATACTTGATTAGATAATAACCTTAAATACTTCATTTTCAATCATCTATTTGTTTCTCGTTAAAATACTGAGTAAGATATTGAAAAGGGGAGAAATTCGATTTTTATTGCATATATCGACGTTTCAGCCGGATTAGAGCGGTTTTACGTGTACATCTTCCCTCGTTAATATAAACGGAAAATCAAGAACATTATTGGTAATTCTAATGAAAACACATTGTTTTTTTTATCATTTGTATTGGAAACAACATTGTCATATGTCCTTTTCCTGGAACTAAATAATACGAAACCTCGCTCTATGATTTGAAGGTAAAATCCTCAAATATGGTAAAAAAGTGACTTTTTCACGTTAATCATGTAGTTTGATATTACGCAAATATATTCATTTTTACCAATATTCCGATTCTATTTCATGTAGTATCACGATATGTGATTTGGCCTTTAAATCTCAGAATTTCGCATAATATTGCATTTTAAGCAAGTTTTCTTGCATTTTGTTTCGTACGAAAAATCATCGAATTTAGCAATATTTTGACGTTTATCATCCCCTTTCCTTTATTTGATTTAAACAAAATATCATCGAATTAGGCAATATTTTGCCGTTTTTCCACGTTTTTGTGAATTTTCATTCTTTGGGTATTAATTCAATATATGTACGATAAAAATGATACAAACACATAATTGATTAGATAATAACCCTAAATACTTCATTTTTAATCAACTATTTGTTTCTCGCTAAAATACTGAGTAATATATTGAAAAGGGGAGAAGTTCTGTTTTTATTGCATTTATCGACGTTTCAGCCGGAATAGAGCGGTTTTACGTGTACATCTTCCATCGGTAATATAAACGGAAAATCAGGAACATTTTAGTTAATTCTAATGAAAACACATTGATTTTTATCATTTGTATTGGAAACAACATTGTCATATGTCTTTTCTTGGATCTAAATAATACGAAACCTCGCTCTATGATTTGAAGTTAAAATCCTCACATATGGTTAAATAGTGACTTTTTTACCGTTTTTCATGTAGTTTGATATTACGTAAATATATTCATTTTTACCAATATTTCGATACTATTTTATGTAGTATCACGATATGTGATTTGGCCTTTAAATCTCAGAATTACGCAAAATATTGCATTTTAAGCAAGTTTTCTTGCATTTTGTTTCGTACGAAAAATCATCAAATTTAGCAATATTTTGACGTTTATCATCCCCTTTTCCTTCATGTGATTTAAATAAAATATCATCGAATTAGGCAATATTTTGCCGTTTTCCACGTTTTTGTGAATTTTCAGTCCATGGGTTTTAATTCATATATATATACGATAAAAATGATGCAAACACATAATTGATTAGATAATAACCTTAAATACTTCATTTTCAATCATCTATTTTTTTCACGTTAAAATACTGAGTAAGATATTGAAAAGGGGAGAAGTTCGGTTTTTATTGCATATATCGACGTTTCAGCCGGATTAGATCGGTTTTACGTGTACATCTTCCATCGGTAATATAAACGGAAAATCAGGAACATTTTAGTTAATTCTAATGAAAACACATTGTTTTTTATCATTTGTATTGGAAACAACATTGTCATATGTCTTTTCTTGGAACTAAATAATACGAAACCTCGCTCTATGATTTGAAGTTAAAATCCTCAAATATGGTTAAATAGTGACTTTTTTTCACGTTTTTCATGTAGTTTGATATTACGCAAATATACTTCATTTTTACCAATATTTCGATACTATTTCATGTAGCATCACGATATGTGATTTGGCCTTCAAATCTCAGAATTTCGCTTAATATTGCATTTTAAGCAAGTTTTCTTGCATTTTGTTTCGTACGAAAAATCATCGAATTTAGCAATATTTTGACGTTTATCATCCCCTTTTCCTTCATGTGATTTAAACAAAATATCATCGAATTAGGCAATATTTTGCCGTTTTCCACGTTTTTGTGAATTTTCAGTCCATGGGTATTACTTCATATATATACGATAAATAAGGTTGCAAACACATACTTGATTAGATAATAACCTTAAATACTTCATTTTCAATCATCTATTTGTTTCTCGTTAAAATACTGAGTAAGATATTGAAAAGGGGAGAAATTCGATTTTTATTGCATATATCGACGTTTCAGCCGGATTAGAGCGGTTTTACGTGTACATCTTCCATCGGTAATATAAACGGAAAATCAGGAACATTTTAGTTAATTCTAATGAAAACACATTGATTTTTATCATTTGTATTGGAAACAACATTGTCATATGTCTTTTCCTGGAACTAAATAATACGAAACCTCGCTCTATGATTTGAAGTTAAAATCCTCAAATATTGTTAAATAGTGACTTTTTTACCGTTTTTCATGTAGTTTGATATTACGTAAATATATTCATTTTTACCAATATTTCGATACTATTTCATGTAGTATCACGATATGTGATTTGGCCTTCAAATCTTAGAATTTCGCATAATATTGCATTTTAAGCAAGTTTTCTTGCATTTTGTTTCGTACGAAAAATCATCGAATTTAGCAATATTTTGACGTTTATCATCTCCTTTTCCTTCATGTGATTTAAACAAAATATCATCGAATTAGGCAATATTTTGCCGTTTTCCACGTTTTTGTGAATTTTCAGTCCATGGGTATTACTTCATATATATACGATAAAAATGATGCAAACACATAATTGATTAGATAATAACCTTAAATACTTCATTTTCAATCAACTATTTGTTTCTCGTTAAAATACTGAGTAAGATATTGAAAAGGGGAGAAGTTCTGTTTTTATTGCATATATCGACGTTTCAGCCGGAATAGAGCGGTTTTACGTGTACATCTTCCATCGGTAATATAAACGGAAAATCAGGAACATTTTAGTTAATTCTAATGAAAACACATTGATTTTTATCATTTGTATTGGAAACAACATTGTCATATGTCTTTTCTTGGATCTAAATAATACGAAACCTCGCTCTATGATTTGAAGTTAAAATCCTCAAATATGGTTAAATAGTGACTTTTTTCACGTTTTTCGTGTAGTTTGATATTACGTAAATATATTCATTTTTACCAATATTCCGATACTATTTCATGTAGTATCACGATATGTGATTTGGCCTTGAAATCACAGAATTTCGCATAATATTGCATTTTATGCAAGTTTTCTTGCATTTTGTTTCGTACGAAAAATCATCAAATTTAGCAATATTTTGACGTTTATCATCCCCTTTTTCTTCATGTGATTTAAACAAAATATCATCGAATTAGGCAATATTTTGCCGTTTTCCACGTTTTTGTGAATTTTCAGTCCATAGGTATTACTTCATATATATATGATAAATAAGGTTGCAAACACATAATTGATTAGATAATAACCTTAAATACTTCATTTTCAATCATCTATTTGTTTCTCGTTAAAATACTGAGTAAGATATTGAAAAGGGGAGAATTCGATTTTTATTGCATATATCGACGTTTCAGCCGGATTAGAGCGGTTTTACGTGTACATTTTTCCCTCGTTAATATAAACGGAAAATCAAGAAAATTATAGGTAATTATAATGAAAACACATTGTTTTTTATCATTTGTATTGGAAACAACATTGTCATATGTCTTTTCTTGGATCTAAATAATACGAAACCTCGCTTTATGATTTGAAAGCTAAAATCCTCAAATATGGTTAAATAGTGACTTTTTTCACGTTTTTCATGTAGTTTGATATTACGTAAATATATTCATTTTTACCAATATTCCGATACTATTTCATGTAGTATCACGATATGTGATTTGGCCTTGAAATCACAGAATTTCGCATAATATTGCATTTTATGCAAGTTTTCTTGCATTTTGTTTCGTACGAAAAATCATCAAATTTAGCAATATTTTGACGTTTATCATCCCCTTTTCCTTCATGTGATTTAAATAAAATATCATCGAATTAGGCAATATTTTGCCGTTTTCCACGTTTTTGTGAATTTTCAGTCCATGGGTATTAATTCATATATATACGATAAAAATGATGCAAACACATAATTGATTAGATAATAACCTTAAATACTTCATTTTCAATCATCTATTTTTTTCACGTTAAAATACTGAGTAAGATATTGAAAAGGGGAGAAGTTCGGTTTTTATTGCATATATCGACGTTTCAGCCGGATTAGAGCGGTTTTACGTGTACATCTTCCATCGGTAATATAAACGGAAAATCAGGAACATTTTAGTTAATTATAATGAAAACACATCGTTTTTTATCATATGTATTGGAAACAACATTGTCATATGTCTTTTCTTGGAACTAAATAATACGAAACCTCGCTCTATGATTGAAGCTAAAATCCTCAAATATGGTTAAATAGTGACTTTTTTCACGTTTTTCATGTAGTTTGATGTTACGTAAATATATTCATTTTTACCAATATTTCGATACTATTTCATGTAGTATCACGGTATGTGATTTGGATTTCAAATCTCAGAATTTCGCTTAATATTGCATTTTAAGCAAGTTTTCTTGCATTTTGTTTCGTACGAAAAATCATCGAATTTAGCAATATTTTGACGTTTATCATCCCCTTTTCCTTCATGTGATTTAAACAAAATATCATCGAATTAGGCAATATTTTGCAGTTTTCCACGTTTTTGTGAATTTCAGTCCATGGGTATTACTTCATATATATACGATAAATAAGGTTGTTAACACATACTTGATTAGATAATAACCTTAAATACTTCATTTTCAATCATCTATTTGTTTCTCGTTAAAATACTGAGTAAGATATTGAAAAGGGGAGAAATTCGATTTTTATTGCATATATCGACGTTTCAGCCGGATTAGAGCGGTTTTACGTGTACATCTTCCCTCGTTAATATAAACGGAAAATCAAGAACATTATTGGTAATTCTAATGAAAACACATTGTTTTTTTTATCATTTGTATTGGAAACAACATTGTCATATGTCTTTTCCTGGAACTAAATAATACGAAACCTCGCTCTATGATTTGAAGGTAAAATCCTCAAATATGGTAAAAAAGTGACTTTTTCACGTTAATCATGTAGTTTGATATTACGCAAATATATTCATTTTTACCAATATTCCGATTCTATTTCATGTAGTATCACGATATGTGATTTGGCCTTTAAATCTCAGAATTTCGCATAATATTGCATTTTAAGCAAGTTTTCTTGCATTTTGTTTCGTACAAAAAATCATCGAATTTAGCAATATTTTGACGTTTATCATCCCCTTTTCCTTCATGTGATTTAAACAAAATATCATCGAATTAGGCAATATTTTGCCGTTTTCCACGTTTTTGTGAATTTTCAGTCCATAGGTATTACTTCATATATATATGATAAATAAGGTTGCAAACACATAATTGATTAGATAATAACCTTAAATACTTCATTTTCAATCATCTATTTGTTTCTCGTTAAAATACTGAGTAAGATATTGAAAAGGGGAGAAATTCGATTTTTATTGCATATATCGACGTTTCAGCCGGATTAGAGCGGTTTTACGTGTACATTTTCCCTCGTTAATATAAACGGAAAATCAAGAAAATTATAGGTAATTATAATGAAAACACATTGTTTTTTATCATTTGTATTGGAAACAACATTGTCATATGTCTTTTCTTGGATCTAAATAATACGAAACCTCGCTTTATGATTTGAAGTTAAAATCCTCAAATATGGTTAAATAGTGACTTTTTTCACGTTTTTCGTGTAGTTTGATATTACGTAAATATATTCATTTTTACCAATATTCCGATACTATTTCATGTAGTATCACGATATGTGATTTGGCCTTGAAATCACAGAATTTCGCATAATATTGCATTTTATGCAAGTTTTCTTGCATTTTGTTTCGTACGAAAAATCATCAAATTTAGCAATATTTTGACGTTTATCATCCCCTTTTCCTTCATGTGATTTAAATAAAATATCATCGAATTAGGCAATATTTTGCCGTTTTCCACGTTTTTGTGAATTTTCAGTCCATGGGTATTAATTCATATATATACGATAAAAATGATGCAAACACATAATTGATTAGATAATAACCTTAAATACTTCATTTTCAATCATCTATTTTTTTCACGTTAAAATACTGAGTAAGATATTGAAAAGGGGAGAAGTTCGGTTTTTATTGCATATATCGACGTTTCAGCCGGATTAGAGCGGTTTTACGTGTACATCTTCCATCGGTAATATAAACGGAAAATCAGGAACATTTTAGTTAATTATAATGAAAACACATTGATTTTTATCATTTGTATTGGAAACAGCATTGTCATATGTCTTTTCTTGGATCTAAATAATACGAAACCTCGCTTTATGATTTGAAGTTAAAATCCTCAAATATGGTTAAATAGTGACTTTTTTCACGTTTTTCGTGTAGTTTGATATTACGTAAATATATTCATTTTTACCAATATTCCGATACTATTTCATGTAGTATCACGATATGTGATTTGGCCTTGAAATCACAGAATTTCGCATAATATTGCATTTTAAGCAAGTTTTCTTGCATTTTGTTTCGTACGAAAAATCATCAAATTTAGCAATATTTTGACGTTTATCATCCCCTTTTCCTTCATGTGATTTAAATAAAATATCATCGAATTAGGCAATATTTTGCCGTTTTCCACGTTTTTGTGAATTTTCAGTCCATGGGTATTACTTCATATATATATATACGATAAAAATGATGCAAACACAAAATTGATTAGATAATAACCTTAAATACTTCATTTTCAATCATCTATTTGTTTATCGTTAAAATACTGAGTAAGATATTGAAAAGGGGAGAAGTTCGGTTTTTATTGCATATATCGACGTTTCAGCCGGACTAGAGCGGTTTTACGTGTACATCTTCCCTCGTTATTATCATCGGAAAACAAGAACATTATAGTTAATTCTAATGAAAACACATTCTTTTTTATCATTTGTATTGGAAACAACATTTTCATATGACTTTTCTTGGAACTAAATAATACGAAACCTCGCTCTATGATTTGAAGTTAAAATCCTCAAATATGGTAAAATAGTGACTTTTTCACGTTAATCATATAGTTTGATATTACGCAAATATATTCATTTTTACCAATATTTCGACACTATTTCATGTACTATCACGATATGTCATTTGGCCTTCAAATCTCAGAATTTCGCATAATATTGCATTTTAAGCAAGTTTTCTTGCATTTTGTTTCGTACGAAAAATCATCGAATTTAGCAATAGTTTGACGTTTATCATCCCCATTTCCTTTATTTGATTTAAACAAAATATCATCGAATTAGGCAATATTTTGCCGTTTTTCCACGTTTTTGTGAATTTTCAGTCTATGGGTAACAATTCATTATATATACGATAAAATTGATGCAAACACATAATTGATTAGATAATAACCTAAAATACTTCATTTTCAATCAATTATTTGTTTCTCGTTAAAATACTGAGTAAGATATTGAAAAGGGGAGAAGTTCTGTTTTTATTGCATATATCGACGTGTCAGCCGGAATAGAGCGGTTTTACGTGTACATCTTCCATCGGTAATATAAACGGAAAATCAGGAACATTTTAGTTAATTCTAATGAAAACACATTGATTTTTATCATTTGTATTGGAAACAACATTGTCATATGTCTTTTCTTGGATCTAAATAATACGAAACCTCGCTCTATGATTTGAAGTTAAAATCCTCAAATATGGTTAAATAGTGACTTTTTTCACGTTTTTCATGTAGTTTGATATTACGTAAATATATTCATTTTTACCAATATTTCGATACTATTTCATCTAGTATAACGATATGTGATTTGACCTTCAAATCTCAGAATTTCGCATAATATTGCATTTTAAGCAAGTTTTCTTGCATTTTGTTTCGTACGAAAAATCATCGAATTTAGCAATATTTTGACGTTTATCATCCCCTTTTCCTTCATGTGATTTAAATAAAATATCATCGAATTAGGCAATATTTTGCCGTTTTCCACGTTTTTGTGAATTTTCAGTCCATGAGTATTAATTCATATATATACGATAAAAATGATGCAAACACATAATTGATTAGATAATAACCTTAAATACTTCATTTTCAATCAACTATTTGTTTCTCGTTAAAATACTGAGTAAGATATTGAAAAGGGGAGAAGTTCTGTTTTTATTGCATATATCGACGTTTCAGCCGGAATAGAGCGGTTTTACGTGTACATCTTCCATCGGTAATATAAACGGAAAATCAGGAACATTTTAGTTAATTCTAATGAAAACACATTGATTTTTATCATTTGTATTGGAAACAGCATTGTCATATGTCTTTTCTTGGATCTAAATAATACGAAACCTCGCTTTATGATTTGAAGTTAAAATCCTCAAATATGGTTAAATAGTTACTTTTTTCACGTTTTTCGTGTAGTTTGATATTACGTAAATATATTCATTTTTACCAATATTCCGATACTATTTCATGTAGTATCACGATATGTGATTTGGCCTTGAAATCACAGAATTTCGCATAATATTGCATTTTAAGCAAGTTTTCTTGCATTTTGTTTCGTACGAAAAATCATCAAATTTAGAAATATTTTGACGTTTATCATCCCCTTTTCCTTCATGTGATTTAAGTAAAATATCATCGAATTAGGCAATATTTTGCCGTTTTCCACGTTTTTGTGAATTTTCAGTCCATGGGTATTAATTCATATATATACGATAAAAATGATGCAAACACATAATTGATTAGATAATAAACTTAAATACTTCATTTTCAATCATCTATTTTTTCACGTTAAAATACTGAGTAAGATATTGAAAAGGGGAGAAGTTCGGTTTTTATTGCATATATCGACGTTTCAGCCGGATTAGAGCGGTTTTACGTGTACATCTTCCATCGGTAATATAAACGGAAAATCAGGAACATTTTAGTTAATTCTAATGAAAACACATTGATTTTTATCATTTGTATTGGAAACAATATTGTCATATGTCTTTTCTTGGAACTAAATAATACGAAACCTCGCTCTATGATTTGAAGTTAAAATCCTCAAATATGGTTAAATAGTGACTTTTTTCACGTTTTTCATGTAGTTTGATATTACGTAAATATATTCATTTTTACCAATATTCTGATACTATTTCATGGAGTATCACGATATGTGATTTGGCCTTGAAATCACAGAATTTCGCATAATATTGCATTTTAAGCAAGTTTTCTTGCATTTTGTTTCGTACGAAAAATCATCAAATTTAGCAATATTTTGACGTTTATCATCCCCTTTTCCTTCATGTGATTTAAGTAAAATATCATCGAATTAGGCAATATTTTGCCGTTTTCCACGTTTTTGTGAATTTTCAGTCCATGGGTATTAATTCATATATATACGATAAAAATGATGCAAACACATAATTGATTAGATAATAACCTTAAATACTTCATTTTCAATCATCTATTTTTTCACGTTAAAATACTGAGTAAGATATTGAAAAGAGGAGAAGTTCGGTTTTTATTGCATATATCGACGTTTCAGCCGGATTAGAGCGGTTTTACGTGTACATCTTCCCTCGTTAATATAAACGGAAAATCAAGAACATTATAGGTAATTCTGATGAAAACACATTGTTTTTTATCATTTGTATTGGAAACAACATTGTCATATGTCTTTTCCTGGAACTAAATTATACGAAACCTCGCTCTATGATTTGAAGTTAAAATCCTCAAATATGGTTAAATAGTGACTTTTTTCACGTTTTTCATGTAGTTTGATATTACGTAAATATATTCATTTTTACCAATATTTCGATACTATTTCATGTAGTATCACGATACGTGATTTGGCCTTCAAATCTCAGAATTTCGCTTAATATTGCATTTTAAGCAAGTTTTCTTGCATTTTGTTTCGTACGAAAAATTTTTACGAATATTTACGTACGAATTTAGCAATATTTTGACGTTTATCATCTCCTTTTCCTTCATGTGATTTAAACAAAATATCATCGAATTAGGCAATATTTTGCAGTTTTCCACGTTTTCGTGAATTTTCAGTCAATGAGTTTTACTTCATATATATACGATAAATAAGGTTGCAAACACATAATTGATTAGATAATAACCTTAAATACTTCATTTTCATTCAACTATTTGTTTCTCGTTAAAATACTGAGTAAGATATTGAAAAGGGGAGAAGTTCTGTTTTTATTGCATATATCGACGTTTCAGCCGGAATAGAGCGGTTTTACGTGTACATCTTCCATCGGTAATATAAACGGAAAATCAGGAACATTTTAGTTAATTCTAATGAAAACACATTGATTTTTATCATTTGTATTGGAAACAACATTGTCATATGTCTTTTCTTGGATCTAAATAATACGAAACCTCGCTCTATGATTTGAAGTTAAAATCCTCATATATGGTTAAATAGTGACTTTTTTCACGTTTTTCATGTAGTTTGATATTACGTAAATATATTCATTTTTATAAATATTTCGATACTATTTCATGTAGTATCACAATATGTGATATGGCTTTCAAATCTCAGAATTTCGCATAATATTGCATTTTAAGCAAGTTTTCTTGCATTTTGTTTCATACGAAAAATCGTCGAATTTAGCAATATTTTGACGGTATTTTGAAGGTAAAATCCTCAAATATGGTAAAATAGTGACTTTTTCACGTTAATCATGTAGTTTGATATTACGCAAATATATTCATTTTTACCAATATTTCGATACTATTTCATGTTGTATCACGGTATGTGATTTGGCCTTCATATCTCAGAATTTCGCATAATATTGCATTTTAAGCAAGTTTTCTTGCATTTTGTTTCGTACGAAAAATCATCGAATTTACTAATATTTTGACGTTTATCATCCCCTTTTCCTTCATGTGATTTAAATAAAATATCATCGAATTAGGCAATATTTTGCCGTTTTCCACGTTTTTGTGAATTTTCAGTCCATGGGTATTACTTCATATATATACGATAAAAATGATGCAAACACATAATTGATTAGATAATAACCTTAAATACTTCATTTTCAATCATCTATTTGTTTCTCGTTAAAATACTGAGTAAGATATTGAAAAGGGGAGAAGTTCGGTTTTTATTGCATATATCGACGTTTCAGCCGGACTAGAGCGGTTTTACGTGTACATCTTCCCTCTTTATTATAAACGGAAAATCAAGAACATTATAGTTAATTCTAATGAAAACACATTCTTTTTTATCATTTGTATTCGAAACAACATTGTCATGTGTCTTTTCTTGACTCTAAATAATACGAAACCTCGCTCTATGATTTGAAGGTAAAATCCTCAAATATGGTAAAATAGTGACTTTTTCACGTTAATCATGTAGTTTGATATTACGCAAATATATTAATTTTTACCAATATTTCGACACTATTTCATGTATTATCACGATATGTGATTTGGCCTTCAAATCTCAGAATTTTGCATAATATTGCATTTTAAGCAAGTTTTCTTGCATTTTGTTTCGTACGAAAAATCATCGAATTTAGCAATATTTTGACGTTTATTATCCCCTTTTCCTTCATGTGATTTAAGTAAAATATCATCGAATTAGGCAATATTTTGCCGTTTTCCACGTTTTTGTGAATTTTCAGTCCATGGGTATTAATTCATATATATACGATAAAAATGATGCAAACACATAATTGATTAGATAATAACCTTAAATACTTCATTTTCAATCATCTATTTTTTCACGTTAAAATACTGAGTAAGATATTGAAAAGAGGAGAAGTTCGGTTTTTATTGCATATATCGACGTTTCAGCCGGATTAGAGCGGTTTTACGTGTACATCTTCCCTCGTTAATATAAACGGAAAATCAAGAACATTATAGGTAATTCTGATGAAAACACATTGTTTTTTATCATTTGTATTGGAAACAACATTGTCATATGTCTTTTCCTGGAACTAAATTATACGAAACCTCGCTCTATGATTTGAAGTTAAAATCCTCAAATATGGTTAAATAGTGACTTTTTCACGTTTTTCATGTAGTTTGATATTACGTAAATATATTCATTTTTACCAATATTTCGATACTATTTCATGTTGTATCACGATACGTGATTTGGCCTTCAAATCTCAGAATTTCGCTTAATATTGCATTTTAAGCAAGTTTTCTTGCATTTTGTTTCGTACGAAAAATTTTTACGAATATTTACGTACGAATTTAGCAATATTTTGACGTTTATCATCTCCTTTTCCTTCATGTGATTTAAACAAAATATCATCGAATTAGGCAATATTTTGCAGTTTTCCACGTTTTTGTGAATTTTCAGTCAATGGGTTTTACTTCATATATATACGATAAATAAGGTTGCAAACACATAATTGATTAGATAATAACCTTAAATACTTCATTTTCATTCAACTATTTGTTTCTCGTTAAAATACTGAGTAAGATATTGAAAAGGGGAGAAGTTCTGTTTTTATTGCATATATCGACGTTTCAGCCGGTTAGAGCGGTTTTACGTGTACATCTTCCATCGGTAATATAAACGGAAAATCAGGAACATTTTAGTTAATTCTAATGAAAACACATTGATTTTTATCATTTGTATTGGAAACAACATTGTCATATGTCTTTTCTTGGATCTAAATAATACGAAACCTCGCTCTATGATTTGAAGTTAAAATCCTCATATATGGTTAAATAGTGACTTTTTTCACATTTTTCATGTAGTTTGATATTACGTAAATATATTCATTTTTATAAATATTTCGATACTATTTCATGTAGTATCACGATATGTGATATGGCTTTCAAATCTCAGAATTTCGCATAATATTGCATTTTAAGCAAGTTTTCTTGCATTTTGTTTCATACGAAAAATCATCGAATTTAGCAATATTTTGACGTTTATCATCCCCTTTTCCTTCATGTGATTTAAACAAAATATACTCGAATTAGGCAATATTTTGCAGTTTTCCACGTTTTTATGAATTTTCAGTCCATGGGTATTACTTCATATATATACGATGAAAATGATGCAAATACATAATTGACACATCTATTTGTTTCTTGTTAAAATACTGAGTAAGATATTGAAAAGGGGAGAAGTTCGGTTTTTATTGCATATATCGACGTTTCAGCCGGATTAGAGCGGTTTTACGTGTACATCTTCCATCGGTAATATAAACGGAAAATCAGGAACATTTTTGTTAATTCTAATGAAAACACATTGATTTTTATCATTTGTATTCGAAACAACATTGTCATGTCTTTTCTTGGATCTAAATAATACAAAACCTCGCTCTATGATTTGAAGTTAAAATCCTTATATATGGTTAAATAGTGACGTTTTTCACGTTTTTCGTGTAGTTTTGATATTACGTAAATATATTCATTTTTACCAATATTCCGATACTATTTCATGTAGTACCACGATATGTGATTTGGCCTTGAAATCACAGAATTTCGCATAATATTGCATTTTAAGCAAGTTTTCTTGCATTTTGTTTCCTACGAAAAATCATCGAATTTAGCAATATTTTGACGTTTATCATCCCCTTTTCCTTCATGTGATTTAAATAAAATATCATCGAATTAGGCAATATTTTGCCGTTTTCCACGTTTTTGTGAATTTTCAGTCCATGGGTATTAATTCATATATATACGATAAAAATGATGCAAACACATAATAGATTAGATAATAACCTTAAATACTTCATTTTCAATCAACTATTTGTTTCTCGTTAAAATGCTGAGTAAGATATTGAAAATGGGAGAAGTTCGGTTTTTATTGCATATATCGACGTTTCAGCCGGATTAGAGCGGTTTTACGTGTACATCTTCCCTCGTTAATATAAACGGAAAATCAAGAACATTATAGGTAATTCTAATGAAAACACATTGTTTTTTTATCATTTGTATTGGAAACAACATTGTCATATGTCTTTTCCTGGAACTAAATAATACGAAACCTCGCTCTATGATTTGAAGGTAAAATCCTCAAATATGGTAAAAAAGTGACTTTTTCACGTTAATCATGTAGTTTGATATTACGCAAATATATTCATTTTTACCAATATTCCGATACTATTTCATGTAGTATCACGATATGTGATTTGGCCTTCAAATCTAAGAATTTCGCTTAATATTGCATTTTAAGCAAGTTTTCTTGCATTTTGTTTTGTACGAAAAATCATCGAATTTAGCAATATTTTGACGTTTATCATCCCCTTTTCCTTCATGTGATTTAAACAAAATATCATCGAATTAGGCAATATTTTGCCGTTTTCCACGTTTTTGTGAATTTTCAGTCCATGGGTATTACTTCATATATATACGATAAAAATGATGCAAACACAAAATTGATTACATAATAACCTTAAATACTTCATTTTCAATCATCTATTTGTTTCTCGTTAAAATACTGAGTAAGATATTGAAAAGGGGAGAAGTTCGGTTTTTATTGCATATATCGACGTTTCAGCCGGATTAGAGCGGTTTTACGTGTACATCTTCCCTCGGTAATATAAACGGAAAATCAAGAACATTATAGGTAATTCTGATGAAAACACATTGTTTTTTATCATTTGTATTGGAAACAACATTGTCATTTGTCTTTTCTGGAACTAAATTATACGAAACCTCGCTCTATGATTTGAAGGTAAAATCCTCAAATATGGTAAAATAGTGACTTTTTCACGTTAATCATGTAGTTTGATATTACGCAAATATATTCATTTTTACCAATATTTCGATACTATTTCATGTTGTATCACGGTATGTGATTTGGCCTTCATATCTCAGAATTTCGCATAATATTGCATTTTAAGCAAGTTTTCTTGCATTTTATTTCGTACGAAAAATCATCGAATTTACTAATATTTTGACGTTTATCATCCCCTTTTCCTTCATGTGATTTAAATAAAATATCATCGAATTAGGCAATATTTTGCCGTTTTCCACGTTTTTGTGAATTTTCAGTCCATGGGTATTACTTCATATATATACGATAAAAATGATGCAAACACATAATTGATTAGATAATAACCTTAAATACTTCATTTTCAATCATCTATTTGTTTCTCGTTAAAATACTGAGTAAGATATTGAAAAGGGGAGAAGTTCGGTTTTTATTGCATATATCGACGTTTCAGCCGGACTAGAGCGGTTTTACGTGTACATCTTCCCTCGTTATTATAAACGGAAAATCAAGAACATTATAGTTAATTCTAATGAAAACACATTCTTTTTTATCATTTGTATTGGAAACAACATTGTCATGTGTCTTTTCTTGACTCTAAATAATACGAAACCTCGCTCTATGATTTGAAGGTAAAATCCTCAAATATGGTAAAATAGTGACTTTTTCACGTTAATCATGTAGTTTGATATTACGCAAATATATTAATTTTTACCAATATTTCGACACTATTTCATGTATTATCACGATATGTGATTTGGCCTTCAAATCTCAGAATTTTGCATAATATTGCATTTTAAGCAAGTTTTCTTGCATTTTGTTTCGTACGAAAAATCATCGAATTTAGCAATATTTTGACGTTTATCATCCCCTTTTCCTTCATGTGATTTAAATAAAATATCATCGAATTAGGCAATATTTTGCCGTTTTCCACGTTTTTGTGAATTTTCAGTCCATGGGTATTAATTCATATATATACGATAAAAATGATGCAAACACATAATTGATTAGGTAATAACCTTAAATACTTCATTTTCAATCAACTATTTGTTTCTCGTTAAAATACTGAGTAAGATATTGAAAAGGGGAGAAGTTCGGTTTTTATTGCATATATCGACGTTTCAGCCGGATTAGAGCGGTTTTACGTGTACATCTTCCCTCGTTAATATAAACGGAAAATCAAGAACATTATAGGTAATTCTAATGAAAACACATTGTTTTTTAATCATTTGTATTGGAAACAACATTGTCATATGTCTTTTCCTGGAACTAAATAATACGAAACCTCGCTATATGATTTGAAGGTAAAATCGTCAAATATGGTAAAAAAGTGACTTTTTCACGTTAATCATGTAGTTTGATATTACTCAAATATATTCATTTTTACCAATATTCCGATACTATTTCATGTAGTATCACGATATGTGATTTGGCCTTTAAATCTCAGAATTTCGCATAATATTGCATTTTAAGCAAGTTTTCTTGCATTTTGTTTCGTACGAAAAATCATCGAATTTAGCAATATTTTGACGTTTATCATCCCCTTTCCTTTATTTGATTTAAACAAAATATTATCGAATTAGGCAATATTTTGCCGTTTTTCCACGTTTTTGTGAATTTTCATTCTATGGGTATTAATTCAATATATATACGATAAAAATGATACAAACACATAATTGATTAGATAATAACCCTAAATACTTCACTTTCAATCAACTATTTGTTTCTCGCTAAAATACTGAGTAATATATTGAAAAGGGGAGAAGTTCTGTTTTTATTGCATATATCGACGTTTCAGCCGGAATAGAGCGGTTTTACGTGTACATCTTCCATCGGTAATATAAACGGAAAATCAGGAACATTTTAGTTAATTCTAATGAAAACACATTGATTTTTATCATTTGTATTGGAAACAACATTGTCATATGTCTTTTCTTGGATCTAAATAATACGAAACCTCGTTCTATGATTTGAAGTTAAAATCCTCAAATATTGTTAAATAGTGACTTTTTTACCGTTTTTCATGTAGTTTGATATTACGTAAATATATTCATTTTTACCAATATTTCGATACTATTTTATGTAGTATCACGATATGTGATTTGGCCTTCAAATCTCAGAATTTCTCAAAATATTGCATTTTAAGCAAGTTTTCTTGCATTTTGTTTCGTACGAAAAATCATCGAATTTAGCAATATTTTGACGTTTATCATCCCCTTTTCCTTCATGTGATTTAAACAAAATATCATCGAATTAGGCAATATTTTGCAGTTTTCCACGTTTTTGTGAATTTTCAGTCCATGGGTATTACTTCATATATATATACGATAAAAATGATGCAAACACATAATTGATTAGATAATAACCTTAAATACTTCATTTTCAATCATCTATTTGTTTCTGGTTAAAATACTAAGTAAGATATTGAAAAGGGGAGAAGTTCGGTTTTTATTGCATATATCGACGTTTCAGCCGGATTAGAGCGGTTTTACGTGTACATCTTCCCTCGTTAATATAAACGGAAAATCAAGAACATTATAGTTAATTATAATGAAAACACATTGTTTTTTATCATTTGTATTGGAAACAACATTGTCATATGTCTTTTCTTGGACCTAAATAATACGAAACCTCGCTTTATGATTTGAAGTTAAAATCCTCAAATATGGTTAAATAGTGACTTTTTCACGTTTTTCGTGTAGTTTGATATTACGTAAATATATTCATTTTTACCAATATTCCGATACTATTTCATGTAGTATCACGATATGTGATTTGGCCTTGAAATCACAGAATTTCGCATAATATTGCATTTTAAGCAAGTTTTCTTGCATTTTGTTTCGTACGAAAAATCATCAAATTTAGCAATATTTTGACGTTTATCATCCCCTTTTCCTTCATGTGATTTAAATAAAATATCATCGAATTAGGCAATATTTTGCCGTTTTCCACGTTTTTGTGAATTTTCAGTCCATGGGTATTAATTCATATATATACGATAAAAATGATGCAAACACATAATTGATTAGGTAATAACCTTAAATACTTCATTTTCAATCAACTATTTGTTTCTCGTTAAAATACTGAGTAAGATATTGAAAAGGGGAGAAGTTCGGTTTTTATTGCATATATCGACGTTTCAGCCGGATTAGAGCGGTTTTACGTGTACATCTTCCCTCGTTAATATAAACGGAAAATCAAGAACATTATAGGTAATTCTAATGAAAACACATTGTTTTTTAATCATTTGTATTGGAAACAACATTGTCATATGTCTTTTCCTGGAACTAAATAATACGAAACCTCGCTATATGATTTGAAGGTAAAATCGTCAAATATGGTAAAAAAGTGACTTTTTCACGTTAATCATGTAGTTTGATATTACTCAAATATATTCATTTTTACCAATATTCCGATACTATTTCATGTAGTATCACGATATGTGATTTGGCCTTTAAATCTCAGAATTTCGCATAATATTGCATTTTAAGCAAGTTTTCTTGCATTTTGTTTCGTACGAAAAATCATCGAATTTAGCAATATTTTGACGTTTATCATCCCCTTTCCTTTATTTGATTTAAACAAAATATTATCGAATTAGGCAATATTTTGCCGTTTTTCCACGTTTTTGTGAATTTTCATTCTATGGGTATTAATTCAATATATATACGATAAAAATGATACAAACACATAATTGATTAGATAATAACCCTAAATACTTCACTTTCAATCAACTATTTGTTTCTCGCTAAAATACTGAGTAATATATTGAAAAGGGGAGAAGTTCTGTTTTTATTGCATATATCGACGTTTCAGCCGGAATAGAGCGGTTTTACGTGTACATCTTCCATCGGTAATATAAACGGAAAATCAGGAACATTTTAGTTAATTCTAATGAAAACACATTGATTTTTATCATTTGTATTGGAAACAACATTGTCATATGTCTTTTCTTGGATCTAAATAATACGAAACCTCGTTCTATGATTTGAAGTTAAAATCCTCAAATATTGTTAAATAGTGACTTTTTTACCGTTTTTCATGTAGTTTGATATTACGTAAATATATTCATTTTTACCAATATTTCGATACTATTTTATGTAGTATCACGATATGTGATTTGGCCTTCAAATCTCAGAATTTCTCAAAATATTGCATTTTAAGCAAGTTTTCTTGCATTTTGTTTCGTACGAAAAATCATCGAATTTAGCAATATTTTGACGTTTATCATCCCCTTTTCCTTCATGTGATTTAAACAAAATATCATCGAATTAGGCAATATTTTGCAGTTTTCCACGTTTTTGTGAATTTTCAGTCCATGGGTATTACTTCATATATATATACGATAAAAATGATGCAAACACATAATTGATTAGATAATAACCTTAAATACTTCATTTTCAATCATCTATTTGTTTCTGGTTAAAATACTAAGTAAGATATTGAAAAGGGGAGAAGTTCGGTTTTTATTGCATATATCGACGTTTCAGCCGGATTAGAGCGGTTTTACGTGTACATCTTCCCTCGTTAATATAAACGGAAAATCAAGAACATTATAGTTAATTATAATGAAAACACATTGTTTTTTATCATTTGTATTGGAAACAACATTGTCATATGTCTTTTCTTGGACCTAAATAATACGAAACCTCGCTTTATGATTTGAAGTTAAAATCCTCAAATATGGTTAAATAGTGACTTTTTCACGTTTTTCGTGTAGTTTGATATTACGTAAATATATTCATTTTTACCAATATTCCGATACTATTTCATGTAGTATCACGATATGTGATTTGGCCTTGAAATCACAGAATTTCGCATAATATTGCATTTTAAGCAAGTTTTCTTGCATTTTGTTTCGTACGAAAAATCATCAAATTTAGCAATATTTTGACGTTTATCATCCCCTTTTCCTTCATGTGATTTAAATAAAATATCATCGAATTAGGCAATATTTTGCCGTTTTCCACGTTTTTGTGAATTTTCAGTCCATGGGTTTTAATTCATATATATACGATAAAAATGATGCAAACACATAATTGATTAGATAATAACCTTAAATACTTCATTTTCAATCATCTATTTTTTTCACGTTAAAATACTGAGTAAGATATTGAAAAGGGGAGAAGTTCGGTTTTTATTGCATATATCGACGTTTCAGCCGGATTAGATCGGTTTTACGTGTACATCTTCCATCGGTAATATAAACGGAAAATCAGGAACATTTTAGTTAATTCTAATGAAAACACATTGTTTTTTATCATTTGTATTGGAAACAACATTGTCATATGTCTTTTCTTGGAACTAAATAATACGAAACCTCGCTCTATGATTTGAAGTTAAAATCCTCAAATATGGTTAAATAGTGACTTTTTTTCACGTTTTTCATGTAGTTTGATATTACGCAAATATACTTCATTTTTACCAATATTTCGATACTATTTCATGTAGCATCACGATATGTGATTTGGCCTTCAAATCTCAGAATTTCGCTTAATATTGCATTTTAAGCAAGTTTTCTTGCATTTTGTTTCGTACGAAAAATCATCGAATTTAGCAATATTTTGACGTTTATCATCCCCTTTTCCTTCATGTGATTTAAACAAAATATCATCGAATTAGGCAATATTTTGCCGTTTTCCACGTTTTTGTGAATTTTCAGTCCATGGGTATTACTTCATATATATACGATAAATAAGGTTGCAAACACATACTTGATTAGATAATAACCTTAAATACTTCATTTTCAATCATCTATTTGTTTCTCGTTAAAATACTGAGTAAGATATTGAAAAGGGGAGAAATTCGATTTTTATTGCATATATCGACGTTTCAGCCGGATTAGAGCGGTTTTACGTGTACATCTTCCATCGGTAATATAAACGGAAAATCAGGAACATTTTAGTTAATTCTAATGAAAACACATTGATTTTTATCATTTGTATTGGAAACAACATTGTCATATGTCTTTTCCTGGAACTAAATAATACGAAACCTCGCTCTATGATTTGAAGTTAAAATCCTCAAATATTGTTAAATAGTGACTTTTTTACCGTTTTTCATGTAGTTTGATATTACGTAAATATATTCATTTTTACCAATATTTCGATACTATTTCATGTAGTATCACGATATGTGATTTGGCCTTCAAATCTTAGAATTTCGCATAATATTGCATTTTAAGCAAGTTTTCTTGCATTTTCTTTCGTACGAAAAATCATCGAATTTAGCAATATTTTGACGTTTATCATCTCCTTTTCCTTCATGTGATTTAAACAAAATATCATCGAATTAGGCAATATTTTGCCGTTTTCCACGTTTTTGTGAATTTTCAGTCCATGGGTATTACTTCATATATATACGATAAAAATGATGCAAACACATAATTGATTAGATAATAACCTTAAATACTTCATTTTCAATCAACTATTTGTTTCTCGTTAAAATACTGAGTAAGATATTGAAAAGGGGAGAAGTTCTGTTTTTATTGCATATATCGACGTTTCAGCCGGAATAGAGCGGTTTTACGTGTACATCTTCCATCGGTAATATAAACGGAAAATCAGGAACATTTTAGTTAATTCTAATGAAAACACATTGATTTTTATCATTTGTATTGGAAACAACATTGTCATATGTCTTTTCTTGGATCTAAATAATACGAAACCTCGCTCTATGATTTGAAGTTAAAATCCTCAAATATGGTTAAATAGTGACTTTTTTCACGTTTTTCGTGTAGTTTGATATTACGTAAATATATTCATTTTTACCAATATTCCGATACTATTTCATGTAGTATCACGATATGTGATTTGGCCTTGAAATCACAGAATTTCGCATAATATTGCATTTTATGCAAGTTTTCTTGCATTTTGTTTCGTACGAAAAATCATCAAATTTAGCAATATTTTGACGTTTATCATCCCCTTTTCCTTCATGTGATTTAAACAAAATATCATCGAATTAGGCAATATTTTGCCGTTTTCCACGTTTTTGTGAATTTTCAGTCCATAGGTATTACTTCATATATATATGATAAATAAGGTTGCAAACACATAATTGATTAGATAATAACCTTAAATACTTCATTTTCAATCATCTATTTGTTTCTCGTTAAAATACTGAGTAAGATATTGAAAAGGGGAGAAATTCGATTTTTATTGCATATATCGACGTTTCAGCCGGATTAGAGCGGTTTTACGTGTACATTTTCCCTCGTTAATATAAACGGAAAATCAAGAAAATTATAGGTAATTATAATGAAAACACATTGTTTTTTATCATTTGTATTGGAAACAACATTGTCATATGTCTTTTCTTGGATCTAAATAATACGAAACCTCGCTTTATGATTTGAAGTTAAAATCCTCAAATATGGTTAAATAGTGACTTTTTTCACGTTTTTCGTGTAGTTTGATATTACGTAAATATATTCATTTTTACCAATATTCCGATACTATTTCATGAAGTATCACGATATGTGATTTGGCCTTGAAATCACAGAATTTCGCATAATATTGCATTTTATGCAAGTTTTCTTGCATTTTGTTTCGTACGAAAAATCATCAAATTTAGCAATATTTTGACGTTTATCATCCCCTTTTCCTTCATGTGATTTAAATAAAATATCATCGAATTAGGCAATATTTTGCCGTTTTCCACGTTTTTGTGAATTTTCAGTCCATGGGTATTAATTCATATATATACGATAAAAATGATGCAAACACATAATTGATTAGATAATAACCTTAAATACTTCATTTTCAATCATCTATTTTTTTCACGTTAAAATACTGAGTAAGATATTGAAAAGGGGAGAAGTTCGGTTTTTATTGCATATATCGACGTTTCAGCCGGATTAGAGCGGTTTTACGTGTACATCTTCCATCGGTAATATAAACGGAAAATCAGGAACATTTTAGTTAATTATAATGAAAACACATCGTTTTTTATCATATGTATTGGAAACAACATTGTCATATGTCTTTTCTTGGAACTAAATAATACGAAACCTCGCTCTATGATTTGAAGCTAAAATCCTCAAATATGGTTAAATAGTGACTTTTTTCACGTTTTTCATGTAGTTTGATGTTACGTAAATATATTCATTTTTACCAATATTTCGATACTATTTCATGTAGTATCACGGTATGTGATTTGGATTTCAAATCTCAGAATTTCGCTTAATATTGCATTTTAAGCAAGTTTTCTTGCATTTTGTTTCGTACGAAAAATCATCGAATTTAGCAATATTTTGACGTTTATCATCCCCTTTTCCTTCATGTGATTTAAACAAAATATCATCGAATTAGGCAATATTTTGCAGTTTTCCACGTTTTTGTGAATTTTCAGTCCATGGGTATTACTTCATATATATACGATAAATAAGGTTGTTAACACATACTTGATTAGATAATAACCTTAAATACTTCATTTTCAATCATCTATTTGTTTCTCGTTAAAATACTGAGTAAGATATTGAAAAGGGGAGAAATTCGATTTTTATTGCATATATCGACGTTTCAGCCGGATTAGAGCGGTTTTACGTGTACATCTTCCCTCGTTAATATAAACGGAAAATCAAGAACATTATTGGTAATTCTAATGAAAACACATTGTTTTTTTTATCATTTGTATTGGAAACAACATTGTCATATGTCTTTTCCTGGAACTAAATAATACGAAACCTCGCTCTATGATTTGAAGGTAAAATCCTCAAATATGGTAAAAAAGTGACTTTTTCACGTTAATCATGTAGTTTGATATTACGCAAATATATTCATTTTTACCAATATTCCGATTCTATTTCATGTAGTATCACGATATGTGATTTGGCCTTTAAATCTCAGAATTTCGCATAATATTGCATTTTAAGCAAGTTTTCTTGCATTTTGTTTCGTACAAAAAATCATCGAATTTAGCAATATTTTGACGTTTATCATCCCCTTTTCCTTCATGTGATTTAAACAAAATATCATCGAATTAGGCAATATTTTGCCGTTTTCCACGTTTTTGTGAATTTTCAGTCCATAGGTATTACTTCATATATATATGATAAATAAGGTTGCAAACACATAATTGATTAGATAATAACCTTAAATACTTCATTTTCAATCATCTATTTGTTTCTCGTTAAAATACTGAGTAAGATATTGAAAAGGGGAGAAATTCGATTTTTATTGCATATATCGACGTTTCAGCCGGATTAGAGCGGTTTTACGTGTACATTTTCCCTCGTTAATATAAACGGAAAATCAAGAAAATTATAGGTAATTATAATGAAAACACATTGTTTTTTATCATTTGTATTGGAAACAACATTGTCATATGTCTTTTCTTGGATCTAAATAATACGAAACCTCGCTTTATGATTTGAAGTTAAAATCCTCAAATATGGTTAAATAGTGACTTTTTTCACGTTTTTCGTGTAGTTTGATATTACGTAAATATATTCATTTTTACCAATATTCCGATACTATTTCATGTAGTATCACGATATGTGATTTGGCCTTGAAATCACAGAATTTCGCATAATATTGCATTTTATGCAAGTTTTCTTGCATTTTGTTTCGTACGAAAAATCATCAAATTTAGCAATATTTTGACGTTTATCATCCCCTTTTCCTTCATGTGATTTAAATAAAATATCATCGAATTAGGCAATATTTTGCCGTTTTCCACGTTTTTGTGAATTTTCAGTCCATGGGTATTAATTCATATATATACGATAAAAATGATGCAAACACATAATTGATTAGATAATAACCTTAAATACTTCATTTTCAATCATCTATTTTTTTCACGTTAAAATACTGAGTAAGATATTGAAAAGGGGAGAAGTTCGGTTTTTATTGCATATATCGACGTTTCAGCCGGATTAGAGCGGTTTTACGTGTACATCTTCCATCGGTAATATAAACGGAAAATCAGGAACATTTTAGTTAATTATAATGAAAACACATCGTTTTTTAGCATATGTATTGGAAACAACATTGTCATATGTCTTTTCTTGGAACTAAATAATACGAAACCTCGCTCTATGATTTGAAGCTAAAATCCTCAAATATGGTTAAATAGTGACTTTTTTCACGTTTTTCATGTAGTTTGATGTTACGTAAATATATTCATTTTTACCAATATTTCGATACTATTTCATGTAGTATCACGGTATGTGATTTGGATTTCAAATCTCAGAATTTCGCTTAATATTGCATTTTAAGCAAGTTTTCTTGCATTTTGTTTCGTACGAAAAATCATCGAATTTAGCAATATTTTGACGTTTATCATCCCCTTTTCCTTCATGTGATTTAAACAAAATATCATCGAATTAGGCAATATTTTGCAGTTTTCCACGTTTTTGTGAATTTTCAGTCCATGGGTATTACTTCATATATATACGATAAATAAGGTTGTTAACACATACTTGATTAGATAATAACCTTAAATACTTCATTTTCAATCATCTATTTGTTTCTCGTTAAAATACTGAGTAAGATATTGAAAAGGGGAGAAATTCGATTTTTATTGCATATATCGACGTTTCAGCCGGATTAGAGCGGTTTTACGTGTACATCTTCCCTCGTTAATATAAACGGAAAATCAAGAACATTATTGGTAATTCTAATGAAAACACATTGTTTTTTTTATCATTTGTATTGGAAACAACATTGTCATATGTCTTTTCCTGGAACTAAATAATACGAAACCTCGCTCTATGATTTGAAGGTAAAATCCTCAAATATGGTAAAAAAGTGACTTTTTCACTTTAATCATGTAGTTTGATATTACGCAAATATATTCATTTTTACCAATATTCCGATTCTATTTCATGTAGTATCACGATATGTGATTTGGCCTTTAAATCTCAGAATTTCGCATAATATTGCATTTTAAGCAAGTTTTCTTGCATTTTGTTTCGTACGAAAAATCATCGAATTTAGCAATATTTTGACGTTTATCATCCCCTTTCCTTTATTTGATTTAAACAAAATATCATCGAATTAGGCAATATTTTGCCGTTTTTCCACGTTTTTGTGAATTTTCATTCTTTGGGTATTAATTCAATATATGTACGATAAAAATGATACAAACACATAATTGATTAGATAATAACCCTAAATACTTCATTTTTAATCAACTATTTGTTTCTCGCTAAAATACTGAGTAATATATTGAAAAGGGGAGAAGTTCTGTTTTTATTGCATTTATCGACGTTTCAGCCGGAATAGAGCGGTTTTACGTGTACATCTTCCATCGGTAATATAAACGGAAAATCAGGAACATTTTAGTTAATTCTAATGAAAACACATTGATTTTTATCATTTGTATTGGAAACAACATTGTCATATGTCTTTTCTTGGATCTAAATAATACGAAACCTCGCTCTATGATTTGAAGTTAAAATCCTCACATATGGTTAAATAGTGACTTTTTTACCGTTTTTCATGTAGTTTGATATTACGTAAATATATTCATTTTTACCAATATTTCGATACTATTTTATGTAGTATCACGATATGTGATTTGGCCTTTAAATCTCAGAATTTCGCAAAATATTGCATTTTAAGCAAGTTTTCTTGCATTTTGTTTCGTACGAAAAATCATCAAATTTAGCAATATTTTGACGTTTATCATCCCCTTTTCCTTCATGTGATTTAAATAAAATATCATCGAATTAGGCAATATTTTGCCGTTTTCCACGTTTTTGTGAATTTTCAGTCCATGGGTTTTAATTCATATATATACGATAAAAATGATGCAAACACATAATTGATTAGATAATAACCTTAAATACTTCATTTTCAATCATCTATTTTTTTCACGTTAAAATACTGAGTAAGATATTGAAAAGGGGAGAAGTTCGGTTTTTATTGCATATATCGACGTTTCAGCCGGATTAGATCGGTTTTACGTGTACATCTTCCATCGGTAATATAAACGGAAAATCAGGAACATTTTAGTTAATTCTAATGAAAACACATTGTTTTTTATCATTTGTATTGGAAACAACATTGTCATATGTCTTTTCTTGGAACTAAATAATACGAAACCTCGCTCTATGATTTGAAGTTAAAATCCTCAAATATGGTTAAATAGTGACTTTTTTTCACGTTTTTCATGTAGTTTGATATTACGCAAATATACTTCATTTTTACCAATATTTCGATACTATTTCATGTAGCATCACGATATGTGATTTGGCCTTCAAATCTCAGAATTTCGCTTAATATTGCATTTTAAGCAAGTTTTCTTGCATTTTGTTTCGTACGAAAAATCATCGAATTTAGCAATATTTTGACGTTTATCATCCCCTTTTCCTTCATGTGATTTAAACAAAATATCATCGAATTAGGCAATATTTTGCCGTTTTCCACGTTTTTGTGAATTTTCAGTCCATGGGTATTACTTCATATATATACGATAAATAAGGTTGCAAACACATACTTGATTAGATATTAACCTTAAATACTTCATTTTCAATCATCTATTTGTTTCTCGTTAAAATACTGAGTAAGATATTGAAAAGGGGAGAAATTCGATTTTTATTGCATATATCGACGTTTCAGCCGGATTAGAGCGGTTTTACGTGTACATCTTCCATCGGTAATATAAACGGAAAATCAGGAACATTTTAGTTAATTCTAATGAAAACACATTGATTTTTATCATTTGTATTGGAAACAACATTGTCATATGTCTTTTCCTGGAACTAAATAATACGAAACCTCGCTCTATGATTTGAAGTTAAAATCCTCAAATATTGTTAAATAGTGACTTTTTTACCGTTTTTCATGTAGTTTGATATTACGTAAATATATTCATTTTTACCAATATTTCGATACTATTTCATGTAGTATCACGATATGTGATTTGGCCTTCAAATCTTAGAATTTCGCATAATATTGCATTTTAAGCAAGTTTTCTTGCATTTTGTTTCGTACGAAAAATCATCGAATTTAGCAATATTTTGACGTTTATCATCTCCTTTTCCTTCATGTGATTTAAACAAAATATCATCGAATTAGGCAATATTTTGCCGTTTTCCACGTTTTTGTGAATTTTCAGTCCATGGGTATTACTTCATATATATACGATAAAAATGATGCAAAAACATAATTGATTAGATAATAACCTTAAATACTTCATTTTCAATCAACTATTTGTTTCTCGTTAAAATACTGAGTAAGATATTGAAAAGGGGAGAAGTTCTGTTTTTATTGCATATATCGACGTTTCAGCCGGAATAGAGCGGTTTTACGTGTACATCTTCCATCGGTAATATAAACGGAAAATCAGGAACATTTTAGTTAATTCTAATGAAAACACATTGATTTTTATCATTTGTATTGGAAACAACATTGTCATATGTCTTTTCTTGGATCTAAATAATACGAAACCTCGCTCTATGATTTGAAGTTAAAATCCTCAAATATGGTTAAATAGTGACTTTTTTCACGTTTTTCGTGTAGTTTGATATTACGTAAATATATTCATTTTTACCAATATTCCGATACTATTTCATGTAGTATCACGATATGTGATTTGGCCTTGAAATCACAGAATTTCGCATAATATTGCATTTTATGCAAGTTTTCTTGCATTTTGTTTCGTACGAAAAATCATCAAATTTAGCAATATTTTGACGTTTATCATCCCCTTTTTCTTCATGTGATTTAAACAAAATATCATCGAATTAGGCAATA
Organism: Procambarus clarkii; assembly: GCF_040958095.1. Taxonomy (NCBI): domain Eukaryota; kingdom Metazoa; phylum Arthropoda; class Malacostraca; order Decapoda; family Cambaridae; genus Procambarus; species Procambarus clarkii. Next base: position 33,267,515 of record NC_091195.1, read on the forward strand.
TTTTGCCGTTTTCCACGTTTTTGTGAATTTTCAGTCCATAGGTATTACTTCATATATATATGATAAATAAGGTTGCAAACACATAATTGATTAGATAATAACCTTAAATACTTCATTTTCAATCATCTATTTGTTTCTCGTTAAAATACTGAGTAAGATATTGAAAAGGGGAGAAATTCGATTTTTATTGCATATATCGACGTTTCAGCCGGATTAGAGCGGTTTTACGTGTACATTTTCCCTCGTTAATATAAACGGAAAATCAAGAAAATTATAGGTAATTATAATGAAAACACATTGTTTTTTATCATTTGTATTGGAAACAACATTGTCATATGTCTTTTCTTGGATCTAAATAATACGAAACCTCGCTTTATGATTTGAAGCTAAAATCCTCAAATATGGTTAAATAGTGACTTTTTTCACGTTTTTCATGTAGTTTGATATTACGTAAATATATTCATTTTTACCAATATTCCGATACTATTTCATGTAGTATCACGATATGTGATTTGGCCTTGAAATCACAGAATTTCGCATAATATTGCATTTTATGCAAGTTTTCTTGCATTTTGTTTCGTACGAAAAATCATCAAATTTAGCAATATTTTGACGTTTATCATCCCCTTTTCCTTCATGTGATTTAAATAAAATATCATCGAATTAGGCAATATTTTGCCGTTTTCCACGTTTTTGTGAATTTTCAGTCCATGGGTATTAATTCATATATATACGATAAAAATGATGCAAACACATAATTGATTAGATAATAACCTTAAATACTTCATTTTCAATCATCTATTTTTTTCACGTTAAAATACTGAGTAAGATATTGAAAAGGGGAGAAGTTCGGTTTTTATTGCATATATCGACGTTTCAGCCGGATTAGAGCGGTTTTACGTGTACATCTTCCATCGGTAATATAAACGGAAAATCAGGAACATTTTAGTTAATTATAATGAAAACACATCGTTTTTTATCATATGTATTGGAAACAACATTGTCATATGTCTTTTCTTGGAACTAAATAATACGAAACCTCGCTCTATGATTTGAAGCTAAAATCCTCAAATATGGTTAAATAGTGACTTTTTTCACGTTTTTCATGTAGTTTGATGTTACGTAAATATATTCATTTTTACCAATATTTCGATACTATTTCATGTAGTATCACGGTATGTGATTTGGATTTCAAATCTCAGAATTTCGCTTAATATTGCATTTTAAGCAAGTTTTCTTGCATTTTGTTTCGTACGAAAAATCATCGAATTTAGCAATATTTTGACGTTTATCATCCCCTTTTCCTTCATGTGATTTAAACAAAATATCATCGAATTAGGCAATATTTTGCAGTTTTCCACGTTTTTGTGAATTTTCAGTCCATGGGTATTACTTCATATATATACGATAAATAAGGTTGTTAACACATACTTGATTAGATAATAACCTTAAATACTTCATTTTCAATCATCTATTTGTTTCTCGTTAAAATACTGAGTAAGATATTGAAAAGGGGAGAAATTCGATTTTTATTGCATATATCGACGTTTCAGCCGGATTAGAGCGGTTTTACGTGTACATCTTCCCTCGTTAATATAAACGGAAAATCAAGAACATTATTGGTAATTCTAATGAAAACACATTGTTTTTTTTATCATTTGTATTGGAAACAACATTGTCATATGTCTTTTCCTGGAACTAAATAATACGAAACCTCGCTCTATGATTTGAAGGTAAAATCCTCAAATATGGTAAAAAAGTGACTTTTTCACGTTAATCATGTAGTTTGATATTACGCAAATATATTCATTTTTACCAATATTCCGATTCTATTTCATGTAGTATCACGATATGTGATTTGGCCTTTAAATCTCAGAATTTCGCATAATATTGCATTTTAAGCAAGTTTTCTTGCATTTTGTTTCGTACAAAAAATCATCGAATTTAGCAATATTTTGACGTTTATCATCCCCTTTTCCTTCATGTGATTTAAACAAAATATCATCGAATTAGGCAATATTTTGCCGTTTTCCACGTTTTTGTGAATTTTCAGTCCATAGGTATTACTTCATATATATATGATAAATAAGGTTGCAAACACATAATTGATTAGATAATAACCTTAAATACTTCATTTTCAATCATCTATTTGTTTCTCGTTAAAATACTGAGTAAGATATTGAAAAGGGGAGAAATTCGATTTTTATTGCATATATCGACGTTTCAGCCGGATTAGAGCGGTTTTACGTGTACATTTTCCCTCGTTAATATAAACGGAAAATCAAGAAAATTATAGGTAATTATAATGAAAACACATTGTTTTTTATCATTTGTATTGGAAACAACATTGTCATATGTCTTTTCTTGGATCTAAATAATACGAAACCTCGCTTTATGATTTGAAGTTAAAATCCTCAAATATGGTTAAATAGTGACTTTTTTCACGTTTTTCGTGTAGTTTGATATTACGTAAATATATTCATTTTTACCAATATTCCGATACTATTTCATGTAGTATCACGATATGTGATTTGGCCTTGAAATCACAGAATTTCGCATAATATTGCATTTTATGCAAGTTTTCTTGCATTTTGTTTCGTACGAAAAATCATCAAATTTAGCAATATTTTGACGTTTATCATCCCCTTTTCCTTCATGTGATTTAAATAAAATATCATCGAATTAGGCAATATTTTGCCGTTTTCCACGTTTTTGTGAATTTTCAGTCCATGGGTATTAATTCATATATATACGATAAAAATGATGCAAACACATAATTGATTAGATAATAACCTTAAATACTTCATTTTCAATCATCTATTTTTTTCACGTTAAAATACTGAGTAAGATATTGAAAAGGGGAGAAGTTCGGTTTTTATTGCATATATCGACGTTTCAGCCGGATTAGAGCGGTTTTACGTGTACATCTTCCATCGGTAATATAAACGGAAAATCAGGAACATTTTAGTTAATTATAATGAAAACACATCGTTTTTTATCATATGTATTGGAAACAACATTGTCATATGTCTTTTCTTGGAACTAAATAATACGAAACCTCGCTCTATGATTTGAAGCTAAAATCCTCAAATATGGTTAAATAGTGACTTTTTTCACGTTTTTCATGTAGTTTGATGTTACGTAAATATATTCATTTTTACCAATATTTCGATACTATTTCACGTAGTATCACGGTATGTGATTTGGATTTCAAATCTCAGAATTTCGCTTAATATTGCATTTTAAGCAAGTTTTCTTGCATTTTGTTTCGTACGAAAAATCATCGAATTTAGCAATATTTTGACGTTTATCATCCCCTTTTCCTTCATGTGATTTAAACAAAATATCATCGAATTAGGCAATATTTTGCAGTTTTCCACGTTTTTGTGAATTTTCAGTCCATGGGTATTACTTCATATATATACGATAAATAAGGTTGTTAACACATACTTGATTAGATAATAACCTTAAATACTTCATTTTCAATCATCTATTTGTTTCTCGTTAAAATACTGAGTAAGATATTGAAAAGGGGAGAAATTCGATTTTTATTGCATATATCGACGTTTCAGCCGGATTAGAGCGGTTTTACGTGTACATCTTCCCTCGTTAATATAAACGGAAAATCAAGAACATTATTGGTAATTCTAATGAAAACACATTGTTTTTTTTATCATTTGTATTGGAAACAACATTGTCATATGTCTTTTCCTGGAACTAAATAATACGAAACCTCGCTCTATGATTTGAAGGTAAAATCCTCAAATATGGTAAAAAAGTGACTTTTTCACGTTAATCATGTAGTTTGATATTACGCAAATATATTCATTTTTACCAATATTCCGATTCTATTTCATGTAGTATCACGATATGTGATTTGGCCTTTAAATCTCAGAATTTCGCATAATATTGCATTTTAAGCAAGTTTTCTTGCATTTTGTTTCGTACGAAAAATCATCGAATTTAGCAATATTTTGACGTTTATCATCCCCTTTCCTTTATTTGATTTAAACAAAATATCATCGAATTAGGCAATATTTTGCCGTTTTTCCACGTTTTTGTGAATTTTCATTCTTTGGGTATTAATTCAATATATGTACGATAAAAATGATACAAACACATAATTGATTAGATAATAACCCTAAATACTTCATTTTTAATCAACTATTTGTTTCTCGCTAAAATACTGAGTAATATATTGAAAAGGGGAGAAGTTCTGTTTTTATTGCATTTATCGACGTTTCAGCCGGAATAGAGCGGTTTTACGTGTACATCTTCCATCGGTAATATAAACGGAAAATCAGGAACATTTTAGTTAATTCTAATGAAAACACATTGATTTTTATCATTTGTATTGGAAACAACATTGTCATATGTCTTTTCTTGGATCTAAATAATACGAAACCTCGCTCTATGATTTGAAGTTAAAATCCTCACATATGGTTAAATAGTGACTTTTTTACCGTTTTTCATGTAGTTTGATATTACGTAAATATATTCATTTTTACCAATATTTCGATACTATTTTATGTAGTATCACGATATGTGATTTGGCCTTTAAATCTCAGAATTTCGCAAAATATTGCATTTTAAGCAAGTTTTCTTGCATTTTGTTTCGTACGAAAAATCATCAAATTTAGCAATATTTTGACGTTTATCATCCCCTTTTCCTTCATGTGATTTAAATAAAATATCATCGAATTAGGCAATATTTTGCCGTTTTCCACGTTTTTGTGAATTTTCAGTCCATGGGTTTTAATTCATATATATACGATAAAAATGATGCAAACACATAATTGATTAGATAATAACCTTAAATACTTCATTTTCAATCATCTATTTTTTTCACGTTAAAATACTGAGTAAGATATTAAAAAGGGGAGAAGTTCGGTTTTTATTGCATATATCGACGTTTCAGCCGGATTAGATCGGTTTTACGTGTACATCTTCCATCGGTAATATAAACGGAAAATCAGGAACATTTTAGTTAATTCTAATGAAAACACATTGTTTTTTATCATTTGTATTGGAAACAACATTGTCATGTCTTTTCTTGGAACTAAATAATACGAAACCTCGCTCTATGATTTGAAGTTAAAATCCTCAAATATGGTTAAATAGTGACTTTTTTTCACGTTTTTCATGTAGTTTGATATTACGCAAATATACTTCATTTTTACCAATATTTCGATACTATTTCATGTAGCATCACGATATGTGATTTGGCCTTCAAATCTCAGAATTTCGCTTAATATTGCATTTTAAGCAAGTTTTCTTGCATTTTGTTTCGTACGAAAAATCATCGAATTTAGCAATATTTTGACGTTTATCATCCCCTTTTCCTTCATGTGATTTAAACAAAATATCATCGAATTAGGCAATATTTTGCCGTTTTCCACGTTTTTGTGAATTTTCAGTCCATGGGTATTAATTCATATATATACGATAAATAAGGTTGCAAACACATACTTGATTAGATAATAACCTTAAATACTTCATTTTCAATCATCTATTTGTTTCTCGTTAAAATACTGAGTAAGATATTGAAAAGGGGAGAAATTCGATTTTTATTGCATATATCGACGTTTCAGCCGGATTAGAGCGGTTTTACGTGTACATCTTCCATCGGTAATATAAACGGAAAATCAGGAACATTTTAGTTAATTCTAATGAAAACACATTGATTTTTATCATTTGTATTGGAAACAACATTGTCATATGTCTTTTCCTGGAACTAAATAATACGAAACCTCGCTCTATGATTTGAAGTTAAAATCCTCAAATATTGTTAAATAGTGACTTTTTTACCGTTTTTCATGTAGTTTGATATTACGTAAATATATTCATTTTTACCAATATTTCGATACTATTTCATGTAGTATCACGATATGTGATTTGGCCTTCAAATCTTAGAATTTCGCATAATATTGCATTTTAAGCAAGTTTTCTTGCATTTTGTTTCGTACGAAAAATCATCGAATTTAGCAATATTTTGACGTTTATCATCTCCTTTTCCTTCATGTGATTTAAACAAAATATCATCGAATTAGGCAATATTTTGCCGTTTTCCACGTTTTTGTGAATTTTCAGTCCATGGGTATTACTTCATATATATACGATAAAAATGATGCAAACACATAATTGATTAGATAATAACCTTAAATACTTCATTTTCAATCAACTATTTGTTTCTCGTTAAAATACTGAGTAAGATATTGAAAAGGGGAGAAGTTCTGTTTTTATTGCATATATCGACGTTTCAGCCGGAATAGAGCGGTTTTACGTGTACATCTTCCATCGGTAATATAAACGGAAAATCAGGAACATTTTAGTTAATTCTAATGAAAACACATTGATTTTTATCATTTGTATTGGAAACAACATTGTCATATGTCTTTTCTTGGATCTAAATAATACGAAACCTCGCTCTATGATTTGAAGTTAAAATCCTCAAATATAGTTAAATAGTGACTTTTTTCACGTTTTTCGTGTAGTTTGATATTACGTAAATATATTCATTTTTACCAATATTCCGATACTATTTCATGTAGTATCACGATATGTGATTTGGCCTTGAAATCACAGAATTTCGCATAATATTGCATTTTATGCAAGTTTTCTTGCATTTTGTTTCGTACGAAAAATCATCAAATTTAGCAATATTTTGACGTTTATCATCCCCTTTTCCTTCATGTGATTTAAACAAAATATCATCGAATTAGGCAATATTTTGCCGTTTTCCACGTTTTTGTGAATTTTCAGTCCATAGGTATTACTTCATATATATATGATAAATAAGGTTGCAAACACATAATTGATTAGATAATAACCTTAAATACTTCATTTTCAATCATCTATTTGTTTCTCGTTAAAATACTGAGTAAGATATTGAAAAGGGGAGAAATTCGATTTTTATTGCATATATCGACGTTTCAGCCGGATTAGAGCGGTTTTACGTGTACATTTTCCCTCGTTAATATAAACGGAAAATCAAGAAAATTATAGGTAATTATAATGAAAACACATTGTTTTTTATCATTTGTATTGGAAACAACATTGTCATATGTCTTTTCTTGGATCTAAATAATACGAAACCTCGCTTTATGATTTGAAGTTAAAATCCTCAAATATGGTTAAATAGTGACTTTTTTCACGTTTTTCGTGTAGTTTGATATTACGTAAATATATTCATTTTTACCAATATTCCGATACTATTTCATGTAGTATCACGATATGTGATTTGGCCTTGAAATCACAGAATTTCGCATAATATTGCATTTTATGCAAGTTTTCTTGCATTTTGTTTCGTACGAAAAATCATCAAATTTAGCAATATTTTGACGTTTATCATCCCCTTTTCCTTCATGTGATTTAAATAAAATATCATCGAATTAGGCAATATTTTGCCGTTTTCCACGTTTTTGTGAATTTTCAGTCCATGGGTATTAATTCATATATATACGATAAAAATGATGCAAACACATAATTGATTAGATAATAACCTTAAATACTTCATTTTCAATCATCTATTTTTTTCACGTTAAAATACTGAGTAAGATATTGAAAAGGGGAGAAGTTCGGTTTTTATTGCATATATCGACGTTTCAGCCGGATTAGAGCGGTTTTACGTGTACATCTTCCATCGGTAATATAAACGGAAAATCAGGAACATTTTAGTTAATTATAATGAAAACACATCGTTTTTTATCATATGTATTGGAAACAACATTGTCATATGTCTTTTCTTGGAACTAAATAATACGAAACCTCGCTCTATGATTTGAAGCTAAAATCCTCAAATATGGTTAAATAGTGACTTTTTTCACGTTTTTCATGTAGTTTGATGTTACGTAAATATATTCATTTTTACCAATATTTCGATACTATTTCATGTAGTATCACGGTATGTGATTTGGATTTCAAATCTCAGAATTTCGCTTAATATTGCATTTTAAGCAAGTTTTCTTGCATTTTGTTTCGTACGAAAAATCATCGAATTTAGCAATATTTTGACGTTTATCATCCCCTTTTCCTTCATGTGATTTAAACAAAATATCATCGAATTAGGCAATATTTTGCAGTTTTCCACGTTTTTGTGAATTTTCAGTCCATGGGTATTACTTCATATATATACGATAAATAAGGTTGTTAACACATACTTCATTAGATAATAACCTTAAATACTTCATTTTCAATCATCTATTTGTTTCTCGTTAAAATACTGAGTAAGATATTGAAAAGGGGAGAAATTCGATTTTTATTGCATATATCGACGTTTCAGCCGGATTAGAGCGGTTTTACGTGTACATTTTCCCTCGTTAATATAAACGGAAAATCAAGAAAATTATAGGTAATTATAATGAAAACACATTGTTTTTTATCATTTGTATTGGAAACAACATTGTCATATGTCTTTTCTTGGATCTAAATAATACGAAACCTCGCTTTATGATTTGAAGTTAAAATCCTCAAATATGGTTAAATAGTGACTTTTTTCACGTTTTTCGTGTAGTTTGATATTACGTAAATATATTCATTTTTACCAATATTCCGATACTATTTCATGTAGTATCACGATATGTGATTTGGCCTTGAAATCACAGAATTTCGCATAATATTGCATTTTATGCAAGTTTTCTTGCATTTTGTTTCGTACGAAAAATCATCAAATTTAGCAATATTTTGACGTTTATCATCCCCTTTTCCTTCATGTGATTTAAATAAAATATCATCGAATTAGGCAATATTTTGCCGTTTTCCACGTTTTTGTGAATTTTCAGTCCATGGGTATTAATTCATATATATACGATAAAAATGATGCAAACACATAATTGATTAGATAATAACCTTAAATACTTCATTTTCAATCATCTATTTTTTTCACGTTAAAATACTGAGTAAGATATTGAAAAGGGGAGAAGTTCGGTTTTTATTGCATATATCGACGTTTCAGCCGGATTAGAGCGGTTTTACGTGTACATCTTCCATCGGTAATATAAACGGAAAATCAGGAACATTTTAGTTAATTATAATGAAAACACATCGTTTTTTATCATATGTATTGGAAACAACATTGTCATATGTCTTTTCTTGGAACTAAATAATACGAAACCTCGCTCTATGATTTGAAGCTAAAATCCTCAAATATGGTTAAATAGTGACTTTTTTCACGTTTTTCATGTAGTTTGATGTTACGTAAATATATTCATTTTTACCAATATTTCGATACTATTTCATGTAGTATCACGGTATGTGATTTGGATTTCAAATCTCAGAATTTCGCTTAATATTGCATTTTAAGCAAGTTTTCTTGCATTTTGTTTCGTACGAAAAATCATCGAATTTAGCAATATTTTGACGTTTATCATCCCCTTTTCCTTCATGTGATTTAAACAAAATATCATCGAATTAGGCAATATTTTGCAGTTTTCCACGTTTTTGTGAATTTTCAGTCCATGGGTATTACTTCATATATATACGATAAATAAGGTTGTTAACACATACTTGATTAGATAATAACCTTAAATACTTCATTTTCAATCATCTATTTGTTTCTCGTTAAAATACTGAGTAAGATATTGAAAAGGGGAGAAATTCGATTTTTATTGCATATATCGACGTTTCAGCCGGATTAGAGCGGTTTTACGTGTACATCTTCCCTCGTTAATATAAACGGAAAATCAAGAACATTATTGGTAATTCTAATGAAAACACATTGTTTTTTTTATCATTTGTATTGGAAACAACATTGTCATATGTCTTTTCCTGGAACTAAATAATACGAAACCTCGCTCTATGATTTGAAGGTAAAATCCTCAAATATGGTAAAAAAGTGACTTTTTCACGTTAATCATGTAGTTTGATATTACGCAAATATATTCATTTTTACCAATATTCCGATTCTATTTCATGTAGTATCACGATATGTGATTTGGCCTTTAAATCTCAGAATTTCGCATAATATTGCATTTTAAGCAAGTTTTCTTGCATTTTGTTTCGTACGAAAAATCATCGAATTTAGCAATATTTTGACGTTTATCATCCCCTTTCCTTTATTTGATTTAAACAAAATATCATCGAATTAGGCAATATTTTGCCGTTTTTCCACGTTTTTGTGAATTGTCATTCTTTGTGTATTAATTCAATATATGTACGATAAAAATGATACAAACACATAATTGATTAGATAATAACCCTAAATACTTCATTTTTAATCAACTATTTGTTTCTCGCTAAAATACTGAGTAATATATTGAAAAGGGGAGAAGTTCTGTTTTTATTGCATTTATCGACGTTTCAGCCGGAATAGAGCGGTTTTACGTGTACATCTTCCATCGGTAATATAAACGGAAAATCAGGAACATTTTAGTTAATTCTAATGAAAACACATTGATTTTTATCATTTGTATTGGAAACAACATTGTCATATGTCTTTTCTTGGATCTAAATAATACGAAACCTCGCTCTATGATTTGAAGTTAAAATCCTCACATATGGTTAAATAGTGACTTTTTTACCGTTTTTCATGTAGTTTGATATTACGTAAATATATTCATTTTTACCAATATTTCGATACTATTTTATGTAGTATCACGATATGTGATTTGGCCTTTAAATCTCAGAATTTCGCAAAATATTGCATTTTAAGCAAGTTTTCTTGCATTTTGTTTCGTACGAAAAATCATCAAATTTAGCAATATTTTGACGTTTATCATCCCCTTTTCCTTCATGTGATTTAAATAAAATATCATCGAATTAGGCAATATTTTGCCGTTTTCCACGTTTTTGTGAATTTTCAGTCCATGGGTTTTAATTCATATATATACGATAAAAATGATGCAAACACATAATTGATTAGATAATAACCTTAAATACTTCATTTTCAATCATCTATTTTTTTCACGTTAAAATACTGAGTAAGATATTGAAAAGGGGAGAAGTTCGGTTTTTATTGCATATATCGACGTTTCAGCCGGATTAGATCGGTTTTACGTGTACATCTTCCATCGGTAATATAAACGGAAAATCAGGAACATTTTAGTTAATTCTAATGAAAACACATTGTTTTTTATCATTTGTATTGGAAACAACATTGTCATATGTCTTTTCTTGGAACTAAATAATACGAAACCTCGCTCTATGATTTGAAGTTAAAATCCTCAAATATGGTTAAATAGTGACTTTTTTTCACGTTTTTCATGTAGTTTGATATTACGCAAATATACTTCATTTTTACCAATATTTCGATACTATTTCATGTAGCATCACGATATGTGATTTGGCCTTCAAATCTCAGAATTTCGCTTAATATTGCATTTTAAGCAAGTTTTCTTGCATTTTGTTTCGTACGAAAAATCATCGAATTTAGCAATATTTTGACGTTTATCATCCCCTTTTCCTTCATGTGATTTAAACAAAATATCATCGAATTAGGCAATATTTTGCCGTTTTCCACGTTTTTGTGAATTTTCAGTCCATGGGTATTACTTCATATATATACGATAAATAAGGTTGCAAACACATACTTGATTAGATAATAACCTTAAATACTTCATTTTCAATCATCTATTTGTTTCTCGTTAAAATACTGAGTAAGATATTGAAAAGGGGAGAAATTCGATTTTTATTGCATATATCGACGTTTCAGCCGGATTAGAGCGGTTTTACGTGTACATCTTCCATCGGTAATATAAACGGAAAATCAGGAACATTTTAGTTAATTCTAATGAAAACACATTGATTTTTATCATTTGTATTGGAAACAACATTGTCATATGTCTTTTCCTGGAACTAAATAATACGAAACCTCGCTCTATGATTTGAAGTTAAAATCCTCAAATATTGTTAAATAGTGACTTTTTTACCGTTTTTCATGTAGTTTGATATTACGTAAATATATTCATTTTTACCAATATTTCGATACTATTTCATGTAGTATCACGATATGTGATTTGGCCTTCAAATCTTAGAATTTCGCATAATATTGCATTTTAAGCAAGTTTTCTTGCATTTTGTTTCGTACGAAAAATCATCGAATTTAGCAATATTTTGACGTTTATCATCTCCTTTTCCTTCATGTGATTAAAACAAAATATCATCGAATTAGGCAATATTTTGCCGTTTTCCACGTTTTTGTGAATTTTCAGTCCATGGGTATTACTTCATATATATTTACGATAAAAATGATGCAAACACATAATTGATTAGATAATAACCTTAAATACTTAATTTTCAATCAACTATTTGTTTCTCGTTAAAATACTGAGTAAGATATTGAAAAGGGGAGAAGTTCTGTTTTTATTGCATATATCGACGTTTCAGCCGGAATAGAGCGGTTTTACGTGTACATCTTCCATCGGTAATATAAACGGAAAATCAGGAACATTTTAGTTAATTCTAATGAAAACACATTGATTTTTATCATTTGTATTGGAAACAACATTGTCATATGTCTTTTCTTGGATCTAAATAATACGAAACCTCGCTCTATGATTTGAAGTTAAAATCCTCAAATATGGTTAAATAGTGACTTTTTTCACGTTTTTCGTGTAGTTTGATATTACGTAAATATATTCATTTTTACCAATATTCCGATACTATTTCATGTAGTATCACGATATGTGATTTGGCCTTGAAATCACAGAATTTCGCATAATATTGCATTTTATGCAAGTTTTCTTGCATTTTGTTTCGTACGAAAAATCATCAAATTTAGCAATATTTTGACGTTTATCATCCCCTTTTCCTTCATGTGATTTAAACAAAATATCATCGAATTAGGCAATATTTTGCCGTTTTCCACGTTTTTGTGAATTTTCAGTCCATAGGTATTACTTCATATATATATGATAAATAAGGTTGCAAACACATAATTGATTAGATAATAACCTTAAATACTTCATTTTCAATCATCTATTTGTTTCTCGTTAAAATACTGAGTAAGATATTGAAAAGGGGAGAAATTCGATTTTTATTGCATATATCGACGTTTCAGCCGGATTAGAGCGGTTTTACGTGTACATTTTCCCTCGTTAATATAAACGGAAAATCAAGAAAATTATAGGTAATTATAATGAAAACACATTGTTTTTTATCATTTGTATTGGAAACAACATTGTCATATGTCTTTTCTTGGATCTAAATAATACGAAACCTCGCTTTATGATTTGAAGTTAAAATCCTCAAATATGGTTAAATAGTGACTTTTTTCACGTTTTTCGTGTAGTTTGATATTACGTAAATATATTCATTTTTACCAATATTCCGATACTATTTCATGTAGTATCACGATATGTGATTTGGCCTTGAAATCACAGAATTTCGCATAATATTGCATTTTATGCAAGTTTTCTTGCATTTTGTTTCGTACGAAAAATCATCAAATTTAGCAATATTTTGACGTTTATCATCCCCTTTTCCTTCATGTGATTTAAATAAAATATCATCGAATTAGGCAATATTTTGCCGTTTTCCACGTTTTTGTGAATTTTCAGTCCATGGGTATTAATTCATATATATACGATAAAAATTATGCAAACACATAATTGATTAGATAATAACCTTAAATACTTCATTTTCAATCATCTATTTTTTTCACGTTAAAATACTGAGTAAGATATTGAAAAGGGGAGAAGTTCGGTTTTTATTGCATATATCGACGTTTCAGCCGGATTAGAGCGGTTTTACGTGTACATCTTCCATAGGTAATATAAACGGAAAATCAGGAACATTTTAGTTAATTATAATGAAAACACATCGTTTTTTATCATATGTATTGGAAACAACATTGTCATATGTCTTTTCTTGGAACTAAATAATACGAAACCTCGCTCTATGATTTGAAGCTAAAATCCTCAAATATGGTTAAATAGTGACTTTTTTCACGTTTTTCATGTAGTTTGATGTTACGTAAATATATTCATTTTTACCAATATTTCGATACTATTTCATGTAGTATCACGGTATGTGATTTGAATTTCAAATCTCAGAATTTCGCTTAATATTGCATTTTAAGCAAGTTTTCTTGCATTTTGTTTCGTACGAAAAATCATCGAATTTAGCAATATTTTGACGTTTATCATCCCCTTTTCCTTCATGTGATTTAAACAAAATATCATCGAATTAGGCAATATTTTGCAGTTTTCCACGTTTTTGTGAATTTTCAGTCCATGGGTATTACTTCATATATATACGATAAATAAGGTTGTTAACACATACTTGATTAGATAATAACCTTAAATACTTCATTTTCAATCATCTATTTGTTTCTCGTTAAAATACTGAGTAAGATATTGAAAAGGGGAGAAATTCGATTTTTATTGCATATATCGACGTTTCAGCCGGATTAGAGCGGTTTTACGTGTACATCTTCCATCGGTAATATAAACGGAAAATCAGGAACATTTTAGTTAATTCTAATGAAAACACATTGTTTTTTATCATTTGTATTGGAAACAACATTGTCATATGTCTTTTCTTGGATCTAAATAATACGAAACCTCGCTCAATGATTTGAAGTTAAAATCCTCAAATATGGTTAAATAGTGACTTTTTTCACGTTTTTCGTGTAGTTTGATATTACGTAAATATATTCATTTTTACCAATATTCCGATACTATTTCATGTAGTATCACGATATGTGATTTGGCCTTGAAATCACAGAATTTCGCATAATATTGCATTTTATGCAAGTTTTCTTGCATTTTGTTTCGTACGAAAAATCATCAAATTTAGCAATATTTTGACGTTTATCATCCCCTTTTCCTTCATGTGATTTAAATAAAATATCATCGAATTAGGCAATATTTTGCCGTTTTCCACGTTTTTGTGAATTTTCAGTCCATGGGTATTAATTCATATATATACGATAAAAATGATGCAAACACATAATTGATTAGATAATAACCTAAATACTTCATTTTCAATCATCTATTTTTTTCACGTTAAAATACTGAGTAAGATATTGAAAAGGGGAGAAGTTCGGTTTTTATTGCATATATCGACGTTTCAGCCGGATTAGAGCGGTTTTACGTGTACATCTTCCATCGGTAATATAAACGGAAAATCAGGAACATTTTAGTTAATTATAATGAAAACACATCGTTTTTTATCATATGTATTGGAAACAACATTGTCATATGTCTTTTCTTGGAACTAAATAATACGAAACCTCGCTCTATGATTTGAAGTTAAAAACCTAAAATATGGTTAAATAGTGACTTTTTTCACGTTTTTCATGTAGTTTGATATTACGTAAATATATTCATTTTTACCAATATTTCGATACTATTTCATGTAGTATCACGGTATGTGATTTGGCCTTCAAATCTCAGAATTTCGCTTAATATTGCATTTTAAGCAAGTTTTCTTGCATTTTGTTTCGTACAAAAAATCATCGAATTTAGCAATATTTTGGCGTTTATCATCCCATTTTCCTTCATGTGATTTAAACAAAATATCATCGAATTAGGCAATATTTTGCCGTTTTCCACGTTTTTGTGAATTTTCAGTCCATAGGTATTACTTCATATATATATGATAAATAAGGTTGCAAACACATAATTGATTAGATAATAACCTTAAATACTTCATTTTCAATCATCTATTTGTTTCTCGTTAAAATACTGAGTAAGATATTGAAAAGGGGAGAAATTCGATTTTTATTGCATATATCGACGTTTCAGCCGGATTAGAGCGGTTTTACGTGTACATTTTCCCTCGTTAATATAAACGGAAAATCAAGAAAATTATAGGTAATTATAATGAAAACACATTGTTTTTTATCATTTGTATTGGAAACAACATTGTCATATGTCTTTTCTTGGATCTAAATAATACGAAACCTCGCTTTATGATTTGAAGTTAAAATCCTCAAATATGGTTAAATAGTGACTTTTTTCACGTTTTTCGTGTAGTTTGATATTACGTAAATATATTCATTTTTACCAATATTCCGATACTATTTCATGTAGTATCACGATATGTGATTTGGCCTTGAAATCACAGAATTTCGCATAATATTGCATTTTATGCAAGTTTTCTTGCATTTTGTTTCGTACGAAAAATCATCAAATTTAGCAATATTTTGACGTTTATCATCCCCTTTTCCTTCATGTGATTTAAATAAAATACCATCGAATTAGGCAATATTTTGCCGTTTTCCACGTTTTTGTGAATTTTCAGTCCATGGGTATTAATTCATATATATACGAAAAAAATGATGCAAACACATAATTGATTAGATAATAACCTTAAATACTTCATTTTCAATCATCTATTTTTTTCACGTTAAAATACTGAGTAAGATATTGAAAAGGGGAGAAGTTCGGTTTTTATTGCATATATCGACGTTTCAGCCGGATTAGAGCGGTTTTACGTGTACATCTTCCATCGGTAATATAAACGGAAAATCAGGAACATTTTAGTTAATTATAATGAAAACACATCGTTTTTTATCATATGTATTGGAAACAACATTGTCATATGTCTTTTCTTGGAACTAAATAATACGAAACCTCGCTCTATGATTTGAAGCTAAAATCCTCAAATATGGTTAAATAGTGACTTTTTTCACGTTTTTCATGTAGTTTGATATTACGTAAATATATTCATTTTTACCAATATTTCGATACTATTTCATGTAGTATCACGGTATGTGATTTGGATTTCAAATCTCAGAATTTCGCTTAATATTGCATTTTAAGCAAGTTTTCTTGCATTTTGTTTCGTACGAAAAATCATCGAATTTAGCAATATTTTGACGTTTATCATCCCCTTTTCCTTCATGTGATTTAAACAAAATATCATCGAATTAGGCAATATTTTGCAGTTTTCCACGTTTTTGTGAATTTTCAGTCCATGGGTATTACTTCATATATATACGATAAATAAGGTTGTTAACACATACTTGATTAGATAATAACCTTAAATACTTCATTTTCAATTATCTATTTGTTTCTCGTTAAAATACTGAGTAAGATATTGAAAAGGGGAGAAATTCGATTTTTATTGCATATATCGACGTTTCAGCCGGATTAGAGCGGTTTTACGTGTACATCTTCCCTCGTTAATATAAACGGAAAATCAAGAACATTATTGGTAATTCTAATGAAAACACATTGTTTTTTTTATCATTTGTATTGGAAACAACATTGTCATATGTCTTTTCCTGGAACTAAATAATACGAAACCTCGCTCTATGATTTGAAGGTAAAATCCTCAAATATGGTAAAAAAGTGACTTTTTCACGTTAATCATGTAGTTTGATATTACGCAAATATATTCATTTTTACCAATATTCCGATTCTATTTCATGTAGTATCACGATATGTGATTTGGCCTTTAAATCTCAGAATTTCGCATAATATTGCATTTTAAGCAAGTTTTCTTGCATTTTGTTTCGTACGAAAAATCATCGAATTTAGCAATATTTTGACGTTTATCATCCCCTTTCCTTTATTTGATTTAAACAAAATATCATCGAATTAGGCAATATTTTGCCGTTTTTCCACGTTTTTGTGAATTTTCATTCTTTGGGTATTAATTCAATATATATACGATAAAAATGATACAAACACATAATTGATTAGATAATAACCCTAAATACTTCATTTTCAATCAACTATTTGTTTCTCGCTAAAATACTGAGTAATATATTGAAAAGGGGAGAAGTTCTGTTTTTATTGCATATATCGACGTTTCAGCCGGAATAGAGCGGTTTTACGTGTACATCTTCCATCGGTAATATAAACGGAAAATCAGGAACATTTTAGTTAATTCTAATGAAAACACATTGATTTTTATCATTTGTATTGGAAACAACATTGTCATATGTCTTTTCTTGGATCTAAATAATACGAAACCTCGCTCTATGATTTGAAGTTAAAATCCTCACATATGGTTAAATAGTGACTTTTTTACCGTTTTTCATGTAGTTTGATATTACGTAAATATATTCATTTTTACCAATATTTCGATACTATTTTATGTAGTATCACGATATGTGATTTGGCCTTCAAATCTCAGAATTTCGCAAAATATTGCATTTTAAGCAAGTTTTCTTGCATTTTGTTTCGTACGAAAAATCATCGAATTTAGCAATATTTTGACGTTTATCATCCCCTTTTCCTTCATGTGATTTAAACAAAATATCATCGAATTAGGCAATATTTTGCAGTTTTCCACGTTTTTGTGAATTTTCAGTCCATGGGTATTACTTCATATATATACGATAAATAAGGTTGTTAACACATACTTGATTAGATAATAACCTTAAATACTTCATTTTCAATCATCTATTTGTTTCTCGTTAAAATACTGAGTAAGATATTGAAAAGGGGAGAAATTCGATTTTTATTGCATATATCGACGTTTCAGCCTGGATTAGAGCGGTTTTACGTGTACATCTTCCATCGGTAATATAAACGGAAAATCAGGAACATTTTAGTTAATTCTAATGAAAACACATTGATTTTTATCATTTGTATTGGAAACAACATTGTCATATGTCTTTTCTTGGATCTAAATAATACGAAACCTCGCTCTATGATTTGAAGTTAAAATCCTAAAATATGGTTAAATAGTGACTTTTTTACCGTTTTTCATGTAGTTTGATATTACGTAAATATATTCATTTTTACCAATATTTCGATACTATTTTATGTAGTATCACGATATGTGATTTGGCCTTCAAATCTCAGAATTTCGCATAATATTGCATTTTAAGCAAGTTTTCTTGCATTTTGTTTCGTACGAAAAATCATCGAATTTAGCAATATTTTGACGTTTATCATCCCCTTTTCCTTCATGTGATTTAAACAAAATATCATCGAATTAGGCAATATTTTGCAGTTTTCCATGTTTCTGTGAATTTTCAGTCCATGGGTATTACTTCATATATATATACGATAAAAATGATGCAAACACATAATTGATTAGATAATAACCTTAAATACTTCATTTTCAATCATCTATTTGTTTCTCGTTAAAATACTGAGTAAGATATTGAAAAGGGGAGAAGTTCGGTTTTTATTGCATATATCGACGTTTCAGCCGGATTAGAGCGGTTTTACGTGTACATCTTCCATCGGTAATATAACGGAAAATCAGGAACATTATAGTTAATTCTAATGAAAACACATTGATTTTTATCATTTGTATTGGAAACAACATTGTCATATGTCTTTTCTTGGATCTAAATAATACGAAACCTCGCTCTATGATTTGAAGTTAAAATCCTCAAATATGGTTAAATAGTGACTTTTTTAACGTTTTTCGTGTAGTTTGATATTACGTAAATATATTCATTTTTACCAATATTCCGATACTATTTCATGTAGTATCACGATATGTGATTTGGCCTTGAAATCACAGAATTTCGCATAATATTGCATTTTATGCAAGTTTTCTTGCATTTTGTTTCGTACGAAAAATCATCAAATTTAGCAATATTTTGACGTTTATCATCCCCTTTTCCTTCATGTGATTTAAATAAAATATCATCGAATTAGGCAATATTTTGCCGTTTTCCACGTTTTTGTGAATTTTCAGTCCATAGGGTATTAATTCATATATATACGATAAATAATGATGCAAACACATAATTGATTAGATAATAACCTTAAATACTTCATTTTCAATCATCTATTTTTTTCACGTTAAAATACTGAGTAAGATATTGAAAAGGGGAGAAGTTCGGTTTTTATTGCATATATCGACGTTTCAGCCGGATTAGAGCGGTTTTACGTGTACATCTTCCATCGGTAATATAAACGGAAAATCAGGAACATTATAGTTAATTATAATGAAAACACATCGTTTTTTATCATATGTATTGGAAACAACATTGTCATATGTCTTTTCTTGGAACTAAATAATACGAAACCTCGCTCTATGATTTGAAGTTAAAATCCTCAAATATGGTTAAATAGTGACTTTTTTCACGTTTTTCATGTAGTTTGATATTACGTAAATATATTCATTTTTACCAATATTTCGATACTATTTCATGTAGTATCACGGTATGTGATTTGGCCTTCAAATCTCAGAATTTCGCATTAATATTGCATTTTAAGCAAGTTTTCTTGCATTTTGTTTCGTACGAAAAATCATCGAATTTAGCAATATTTTGACGTTTATCATCCCCTTTTCCTTCATGTGATTTAAACAAAATATCATCGAATTAGGCAATATTTTGCCGTTTTCCACGTTTTTGTGAATTTTCAGTCCATAGGTATTACTTCATATATATATGATAAATAAGGTTGCAAACACATAATTGATTAGATAATAACCTTAAATACTTCATTTTCAATCATCTATTTGTTTCTCGTTAAAATACTGAGTAAGATATTGAAAAGGGGAGAAATTCGATTTTTATTGCATATATCGACGTTTCAGCCGGATTAGAGCGGTTTTACGTGTACATTTTCCCTCGTTAATATAAACGGAAAATCAAGAAAATTATAGGTAATTATAATGAAAACACATTGTTTTTTATCATTTGTATTGGAAACAACATTGTCATATGTCTTTTCTTGGATCTAAATAATACGAAACCTCGCTTTATGATTTGAAGTTAAAATCCTCAAATATGGTTAAATAGTGACTTTTTTCACGTTTTTCGTGTAGTTTGATATTACGTAAATATATTCATTTTTACCAATATTCCGATACTATTTCATGTAGTATCACGATATGTGATTTGGCCTTGAAATCACAGAATTTCGCATAATATTGCATTTTATGCAAGTTTTCTTGCATTTTGTTTCGTACGAAAAATCATCAAATTTAGCAATATTTTGACGTTTATCATCCCCTTTTCCTTCATGTGATTTAAATAAAATATCATCGAATTAGGCAATATTTTGCCGTTTTCCACGTTTTTGTGAATTTTCAGTCCATGGGTATTAATTCATATATATACGATAAAAATGATGCAAACACATAATTGATTAGATAATAACCTTAAATACTTCATTTTCAATCATCTATTTTTTTCACGTTAAAATACTGAGTAAGATATTGAAAAGGGGAGAAGTTCGGTTTTTATTGCATATATCGACGTTTCAGCCGGATTAGAGCGGTTTTACGTGTACATCTTCCATCGGTAATATAAACGGAAAATCAGGAACATTTTAGTTAATTATAATGAAAACACATCGTTTTTTATCATATGTATTGGAAACAACATTGTCATATGTCTTTTCTTGGAACTAAATAATACGAAACCTCGCTCTATGATTTGAAGCTAAAATCCTCAAATATGGTTAAATAGTGACTTTTTTCACGTTTTTCATGTAGTTTGATATTACGTAAATATATTCATTTTTACCAATATTTCGATACTATTTCATGTAGTATCACGGTATGTGATTTGGATTTCAAATCTCAGAATTTCGCTTAATATTGCATTTTAAGCAAGTTTTCTTGCATTTTGTTTCGTACGAAAAATCATCGAATTTAGCAATATTTTGACGTTTATCATCCCCTTTTCCTTCATGTGATTTAAACAAAATATCATCGAATTAGGCAATATTTTGCAGTTTTCCACGTTTTTGTGAATTTTCAGTCCATGGGTATTACTTCATATATATACGATAAATAAGGTTGTTAACACATACTTGATTAGATAATAACCTTAAATACTTCATTTTCAATCATCTATTTGTTTCTCGTTAAAATACTGAGTAAGATATTGAAAAGGGGAGAAATTCGATTTTTATTGCATATATCGACGTTTCAGCCGGATTAGAGCGGTTTTACGTGTACATCTTCCCTCGTTAATATAAACGGAAAATCAAGAACATTATTGGTAATTCTAATGAAAACACATTGTTTTTTTTATCATTTGTATTGGAAACAACATTGTCATATGTCTTTTCCTGGAACTAAATAATACGAAACCTCGCTCTATGATTTGAAGGTAAAATCCTCAAATATGGTAAAAAAGTGACTTTTTCACGTTAATCATGTAGTTTGATATTACGCAAATATATTCATTTTTACCAATATTCCGATACTATTTCATGTAGTATCACGATATGTGATTTGGCCTTTAAATCTCAGAATTTCGCATAATATTGCATTTTAAGCAAGTTTTCTTGCATTTTGTTTCGTACGAAAAATCATCGAATTTAGCAATATTTTGACGTTTATCATCCCCTTTCCTTTATTTGATTTAAACAAAATATCATCGAATTAGGCAATATTTTGCCGTTTTTCCACGTTTTTGTGAATTTTCATTCTTTGGGTATTAATTCAATATATATACGATAAAAATGATACAAACACATAATTGATTAGATAATAACCCTAAATACTTCATTTTCAATCAACTATTTGTTTCTCGCTAAAATACTGAGTAATATATTGAAAAGGGGAGAAGTTCTGTTTTTATTGCATATATCGACGTTTCAGCCGGAATAGAGCGGTTTTACGTGTACATCTTCCATCGGTAATATAAACGGAAAATCAGGAACATTTTAGTTAATTCTAATGAAAACACATTGATTTTTATCATTTGTATTGGAAACAACATTGTCATATGTCTTTTCTTGGATCTAAATAATACGAAACCTCGCTCTATGATTTGAAGTTAAAATCCTCACATATGGTTAAATAGTGACTTTTTTACCGTTTTTCATGTAGTTTGATATTACGTAAATATATTCATTTTTACCAATATTTCGATACTATTTTATGTAGTATCACGATATGTGATTTGGCCTTCAAATCTCAGAATTTCGCAAAATATTGCATTTTAAGCAAGTTTTCTTGCATTTTGTTTCGTACGAAAAATCATCGAATTTAGCAATATTTTGACGTTTATCATCCCCTTTTCCTTCATGTGATTTAAACAAAATATCATCGAATTAGGCAATATTTTGCAGTTTTCCACGTTTTTGTGAATTTTCAGTCCATGGGTATTACTTCATATATATACGATAAATAAGGTTGTTAACACATACTTGATTAGATAATAACCTTAAATACTTCATTTTCAATCATCTATTTGTTTCTCGGTAAAATACTGAGTAAGATATTGAAAAGGGGAGAAATTCGATTTTTATTGCATATATCGACGTTTCAGCCGGATTAGAGCGGTTTTACGTGTACATCTTCCATCGGTAATATAAACGGAAAATCAGGAACATTTTAGTTAATTCTAATGAAAACACATTGATTTTTATCATTTGTATTGGAAACAACATTGTCATATGTCTTTTCTTGGATCTAAATAATACGAAACCTCGCTCTATGATTTGAAGTTAAAATCCTAAAATATGGTTAAATAGTGACTTTTTTACCGTTTTTCATGTAGTTTGATATTACGTAAATATATTCATTTTTACCAATATTTCGATACTATTTTATGTAGTATCACGATATGTGATTTGGCCTTCAAATCTCAGAATTTCGCATAATATTGCATTTTAAGCAGGTTTTCTTGCATTTTGTTTCGTACGAAAAATCATCGAATTTAGCAATATTTTGACGTTTATCATCCCCTTTTCCTTCATGTGATTTAAACAAAATATCATCGAATTAGGCAATATTTTGCAGTTTTCCATGTTTCTGTGAATTTTCAGTCCATGGGTATTACTTTTATATATATATACGATAAAAATGATGCAAACACATAATTGATTAGATAATAACCTTAAATACTTCATTTTCAATCATCTATTTGTTTCTCGTTAAAATACTGAGTAAGATATTGAAAAGGGGAGAAGTTCGGTTTTTATTGCATATATCGACGTTTCAGCCGGATTAGAGCGGTTTTACGTGTACATCTTCCCTCGTTAATATAAACGGAAAATCAAGAACATTATAGTTAATTATAATGAAAACACATTGTTTTTTATCATTTGTATTGGAAACAACATTGTCATATGTCTTTTCTTGGATCTAAATAATACGAAACCTCGCTTAATGATTTGAAGTTAAAATCCTCAAATATGGTTAAATAGTGACTTTTTTAACGTTTTTCGTGTAGTTTGATATTACGTAAATATATTCATTTTTACCAATATTCCGATACTATTTCATGTAGTATCACGATATGTGATTTGGCCTTGAAATCACAGAATTTCGCATAATATTGCATTTTATGCAAGTTTTCTTGCATTTTGTTTCGTACGAAAAATCATCAAATTTAGCAATATTTTGACGTTTATCATCCCCTTTTCCTTCATGTGATTTAAATAAAATATCATCGAATTAGGCAATATTTTGCCGTTTTCCACGTTTTTGTGAATTTTCAGTCCATGGGTATTAATTCATATATATACGATAAAAATGATGCAAACACATAATTGATTAGATAATAACCTTAAATACTTCATTTTCAATCATCTATTTTTTTCACGTTAAAATACTGAGTAAGATATTGAAAAGGGGAGAAGTTCGGTTTTTATTGCATATATCGACGTTTCAGCCGGATTAGAGCGGTTTTACGTGTACATCTTCCATCGGTAATATAAACGGAAAATCAGGAACATTTTAGTTAATTATAATGAAAACACATCGTTTTTTATCATATGTATTGGAAACAACATTGTCATATGTCTTTTCTTGGAACTAAATAATACGAAACCTCGCTCTATGATTTGAAGTTAAAATCCTCAAATATGGTTAAATAGTGACTTTTTTCACGTTTTTCATGTAGTTTGATATTACGTAAATATATTCATTTTTACCAATATTTCGATACTATTTCATGTAGTATCACGGTATGTGATTTGGCCTTCAAATCTCAGAATTTCGCTTAATATTGCATTTTAAGCAAGTTTTCTTGCATTTTGTTTCGTACGAAAAATCATCGAATTTAGCAATATTTTGACGTTTATCATCCCCTTTTCCTTCATGTGATTTAAACAAAATATCATCGAATTAGGCAATATTTTGCCGTTTTCCACGTTTTTGTGAATTTTCAGTCCATAGGTATTACTTCATATATATACGATAAATAAGGTTGCAAACATAATTGATTAGATAATAACCTTAAATACTTCATTTTCAATCATCTATTTGTTTCTCGTTAAAATACTGAGTAAGATATTGAAAAGGGGAGAAATTCGATTTTTATTGCATATATCGACGTTTCAGCCGGATTAGAGCGGTTTTACGTGTACATCTTCCCTCGTTAATATAAACGGAAAATCAGAAAAATTATAGGTATTTATAATGAAAACACATTGTTTTTTATCATTTGTATTGGAAACAACATTGTCATATGTCTTTTCTTGGATCTAAATAATACGAAACCTCGCTTTATGATTTGAAGTTAAAATCCTCAAATATGGTTAAATAGTGACTTTTTTCACGTTTTTCGTGAAGTTTGATATTACGTAAATATATTCATTTTTACCAATATTCCGATACTATTTCATGTAGTATCACGATATGTGATTTGGCCTTGAAATCACAGAATTTCGCATAATATTGCATTTTATGCAAGTTTTCTTGCATTTTGTTTCGTACGAAAAATCATCAAATTTAGCAATATTTTGACGTTTATCATCCCCTTTCCCTTCATGTGATTTAAATAAAATATCATCGAATTAGGCAATATTTTGCCGTTTTCCACGTTTTTGTGAATTTTCAGTCCGTGGGTATTAATTCATATATATACGATAAAAATGATGCAAACACATAATTGATTAGATAATAACCTTAAATACTTCATTTTCAATCATCTATTTTTTTCACGTTAAAATACTGAGTAAGATATTGAAAAGGGGAGAAGTTCGGTTTTTATTGCATATATCGACGTTTCAGCCGGATTAGAGCGGTTTTACGTGTACATCTTCCATCGGTAATATAAACGGAAAATCAGTAACATTTTAGTTAATTATAATGAAAACACATCGTTTTTTATCATATGTATTGGAAACAACATTGTCATATGTCTTTTCTTGGAACTAAATAATACGAAACCTCGCTCTATGATTTGAAGTTAAAATCCTCAAATATGGTTAAATAGTGACTTTTTTCACGTTTTTCATGTAGTTTGATATTACGTAAGTATATTCATTTTTACCAATATTTCGATACTATTTCATGTAGTATCACGGTATGTGATTTGGCCTTCAAATCTCAGAATTTCGCTTAATATTGCATTTTAAGCAAGTTTTCTTGCATTTTGTTTTGTACGAAAAATCATCGAATTTAGCAATATTTTGACGTTTATCATCCCCTTTTCCTTCATGTGATTTAAACAAAATATCATCGAATTAGGCAATATTTTGCCGTTTTCCACGTTTTTGTGAATTTTCAGTCCATAGGTATTACTTCATATATATACGATAAATAAGGTTGCAAACATAATTGATTAGATAATAACCTTAAATACTTCATTTTCAATCATCTATTTGTTTCTCGTTAAAATACTGAGTAAGATATTGAAAAGGGGAGAAATTCGATTTTTATTGCATATATCGACGTTTCAGCCGGATTAGAGCGGTTTTACGTGTACATCTTCCCTCGTTAATATAAACGGAAAATCAGGAAAATTATAGGTAATTATAATGAAAACACATTGTTTTTTATCATTTGTATTGGAAACAACATTGTCATATGTCTTTTCTTGGATCTAAATAATACGAAACCTCGCTTTATGATTTGAAGTTAAAATCCTCAAATATGGTTAAATAGTGACTTTTTTCACGTTTTTCGTGTAGTTTGATATTACGTAAATATATTCATTTTTACCAATATTCCGATACTATTTCATGTAGTATCACGATATGTGATTTGGCCTTGAAATCACAGAATTTCGCATAATATTGCATTTTATGCAAGTTTTCTTGCATTTTGTTTCGTACGAAAAATCATCAAATTTAGCAATATTTTGACGTTTATCATCCCCTTTTCCTTCATGTGATTTAAATAAAATATCATCGAATTAGGCAATATTTTGCCGTTTTCCACGTTTTTGTGAATTTTCAGTCCATGGGTATTAATTCATATATATACGATAAAAATGATGCAAACACATAATTGATTAGATAATAACCTTAAATACTTCATTTTCAATCATCTATTTTTTTCACGTTAAAATACTGAGTAAGATATTGAAAAGGGGAGAAGTTCGGTTTTTATTGCATATATCGACGTTTCAGCCTGATTAGAGCGGTTTTACGTGTACATCTTCCATCGGTAATATAAACGGAAAATCAGGAACATTTTAGTTAATTATAATGAAAACACATCGTTTTTTATCATATGTATTGGAAACAACATTGTCATATGTCTTTTCTTGGAACTAAATAATACGAAACCTCGCTCTATGATTTGAAGTTAAAATCCTCAAATATGGTTAAATAGTGACTTTTTTCACGTTTTTCATGTAGTTTGATATTACGTAAATATATTCATTTTTACCAATATTTCGATACTATTTCATGTAGTATCACGGTATGTGATTTGGCCTTCAAATCTCAGAATTTCGCTTAATATTGCATTTTAAGCAAGTTTTCTTGCATTTTGTTTCGTACGAAAAATCATCGAATTTAGCAATATTTTGACGTTTATCATCCCCTTTTCCTTCATGTGATTTAAACAAAATATCATCGAATTAGGCAATATTTTGCCGTTTTCCACGTTTTTGTGAATTTTCAGTCCATAGGTATTACTTCATATATATACGATAAATAAGGTTGCAAACACATAATTGATTAGATAATAACCTTAAATACTTCATTTTCAATCATCTATTTGTTTCTCGTTAATATACTGAGTAAGATATTGAAAAGGGGAGAAATTCGATTTTTATTGCATATATCGACGTTTCAGCCGGATTAGAGCGGTTTTACGTGTACATCTTCCCTCGTTAATATAAACGGAAAATCAAGAACATTATTGGTAATTCTAATGAAAACACATTGTTTTTTTTATCATTTGTATTGGAAACAACATTGTCATATGTCTTTTCCTGGAACTAAATAATACGAAACCTCGCTCTATGATTTGAAGGTAAAATCCTCAAATATGGTAAAAAAGTGACTTTTTCACGTTAATCATGTAGTTTGATATTACGCAAATATATTCATTTTTACCAATATTCCGATACTTTTTCATGTAGTATCACGATATGTGATTTGGCCTTTAAATCTCAGAATTTTGCATAATATTGCATTTTAAGCAAGTTTTCTTGCATTTTGTTTCGTACGAAAAATCATCGAATTTAGCAATATTTTGACGTTTATCATCCCCTTTCCTTTATTTGATTTAAACAAAATATCATCGAATTAGGCAATATTTTGCCGTTTTTCCACGTTTTTGTGAATTTTCATTCTTTGGGTATTAATTCAATATATATATACGATAAAAATGATACAAACACATAATTGATTAGATAATAACCCTAAATACTTCATTTTCAATCAACTATTTGTTTCTCGCTAAAATACTGAGTAATATATTGAAAAGGGGAGAAGTTCTGTTTTTATTGCATATATCGACGTTTCAGCCGGAATAGAGCGGTTTTACGTGTACATCTTCCATCGGTAATATAAACGGAAAATCAGGAACATTTTAGTTAATTCTAATGAAAACACATTGATTTTTATCATTTGTATTGGAAACAACATTGTCATATGTCTTTTCTTGGATCTAAATAATACGAAACCTCGCTCTATGATTTGAAGTTAAAATCCTCACATGTGGTTAAATAGTGACTTTTTTACCGTTTTTCATGTAGTTTGATATTACGTAAATATATTCATTTTTACCAATATTTCGATACTATTTTATGTAGTATCACGATATGTGATTTGGCCTTCAAATCTCAGAATTTCGCATAATATTGCATTTTAAGCAAGTTTTCTTGCATTTTGTTTCGTACGAAAAATCATCGAATTTAGCAATATTTTGACGTTTATCATCCCCTTTTCCTTCATGTGATTTAAACAAAATATCATCGAATTAGGCAATATTTTGCAGTTTTCCACGTTTTTGTGAATTTTCAGTCCATGGGTATTACTTCATATATATACGATAAATAAGGTTGTTAACACATACTTGATTAGATAATAACCTTAAATACTTCATTTTCAATCATCTATTTGTTTCTCGTTAAAATACTGAGTAAGATATTGAAAAGGGGAGAAATTCGATTTTTATTGCATATATCGACGTTTCAGCCGGATTAGAGCGGTTTTACGTGTACATCTTCCATCGGTAATATAAACGGAAAATCAGGAACATTTTAGTTAATTCTAATGAAAACAAATTGATTTTTATCATTTGTATTGGAAACAACATTGTCATATGTCTTTTCTTGGATCTAAATAATACGAAACCTCGCTCTATGATTTGAAGTTAAAATCCTAAAATATGGTTAAATAGTGACTTTTTTACCGTTTTTCATGTAGTTTGATATTACGTAAATATATTCATTTTTACCAATATTTCGATACTATTTTATGTAGTATCACGATATGTGATTTGGCCTTCAAATCTCAGAATTTCGCATAATATTGCATTTTAAGCAAGTTTTCTTGCATTTTGTTTCGTACGAAAAATCATCGAATTTAGCAATATTTTGACGTTTATCATCCCCTTTTCCTTCATGTGATTTAAACAAAATATCATCGAATTAGGCAATATTTTGCAGTTTTCCATGTTTCTGTGAATTTTCAGTCCATGGGTATTACTTCATATATATATACGATAAAAATGATGCAAACACATAATTGATTAGATAATAACCTTAAATACTTCATTTTCAATCATCTATTTTTTCACGTTAAAATACTGAGTAAGATATTGAAAAGGGGAGAAGTTCGGTTTTTATTGCATATATCGACGTTTCAGCCGGATTAGAGCGGTTTTACGTGTACATCTTCCATCGGTAATATAAACGGAAAATCAGGAACATTTTAGTTAATTATAATGAAAACACATCGTTTTTTATCATATGTATTGGAAACAACATTGTCATATGTCTTTTCTTGGAACTAAATAATACGAAACCTCGCTCTATGATTTGAAGTTAAAGTCCTCAAATATGGTTAAATAGTGACTTTTTTCACGTTTTTCATGTAGTTTGATATTACGTAAATATATTCATTTTTACCAATATTTCGATACTATTTCATATAGTATCACGGTATGTGATTTGGCCTTCAAATCTCAGAATTTCGCTTAATATTGCATTTTAAGCAAGTTTTCTTGCATTTTGTTTCGTACGAAAAATCATCGAATTTAGCAATATTTTGACGTTTATCATCCCCTTTTCCTTCATGTGATTTAAACAAAATATCATCGAATTAGGCAAAATTTTGCCGTTTTCCACGTTTTTGTGAATTTTCAGTCCATAGGTATTACTTCATATATATACGATAAATAAGGTTGCAAACATAATTGATTAGATAATAACCTTAAATACTTCATTTTCAATCATCTATTTGTTTCTCGTTAAAATACTGAGTAAGATATTGAAAAGGGGAGAAATTCGATATTTATTGCATATATCGACGTTTCAGCCGGATTAGAGCGGTTTTACGTGTACATCTTCCCTCGTTAATATAAACGGAAAATCAGGAACATTATAGGTAATTATAATGAAAACACATTGTTTTTTATCATTTGTATTGGAAACAACATTGTCATATGTCTTTTCTTGGATCTAAATAATACGAAACCTCGCTTTATGATTTGAAGTTAAAATCCTCAAATATGGTTAAATAGTGACTTTTTTAACGTTTTTCGTGTAGTTTGATATTACGTAAATATATTCATTTTTACCAATATTCCGATACTATTTCATGTAGTATCACGATATGTGATTTGGCCTTGAAATCACAGAATTTCGCATAATATTGCATTTTATGCAAGTTTTCTTGCATTTTGTTTCGTACGAAAAATCATCAAATTTAGCAATATTTTGACGTTTATCATCCCCTTTTCCTTCATGTGATTTAAATAAAATATCATCGAATTAGGCAATATTTTGCCGTTTTCCACGTTTTTGTGAATTTTCAGTCCATGGGTATTAATTCATATATATACGATAAAAATGATGCAAACACATAATTGATTAGATAATAACCTTAAATACTTCATTTTCAATCATCTATTTTTTTCACGTTAAAATACTGAGTAAGATATTGAAAAGGGGAGAAGTTCGGTTTTTATTGCATATATCGACGTTTCAGCCGGATTAGAGCGGTTTTACGTGTACATCTTCCATCGGTAATATAAACGGAAAATCAGGAACATTTTAGTTAATTATAATGAAAACACATCGTTTTTTATCATATGTATTGGAAACAACATTGTCATATGTCTTTTCTTGGAACTAAATAATACGAAACCTCGCTCTATGATTTGAAGTTAAAATCCTCAAATATGGTTAAATAGTGACTTTTTTCACGTTTTTCATGTAGTTTGATATTACGTAAATATATTCATTTTTACCAATATTTCGATACTATTTCATGTAGTATCACGGTATGTGATTTGGCCTTCAAATCTCAGAATTTCGCTTAATATTGCATTTTAAGCAAGTTTTCTTGCATTTTGTTTCGTACGAAAAATCATCGAATTTAGCAATATTTTGACGTTTATCATCCCCTTTTCCTTCATGTGATTTAAACAAAATATCATCGAATTAGGCAATATTTTGCCGTTTTCCACGTTTTTGTGAATTTTCAGTCCATAGGTATTACTTCATATATATACGATAAATAAGGTTGCAAACATAATTGATTAGATAATAACCTTAAATACTTCATTTTCAATCATCTATTTGTTTCTCGTTAAAATACTGAGTAAGATATTGAAAAGGGGAGAAATTCGATTTTTATTGCATATATCGACGTTTCAGCCGGATTAGAGCGGTTTTACGTGTACATCTTCCCTCGTTAATATAAACGGAAAATCAGGAAAATTATAGGTAATTATAATGAAAACACATTGTTTTTTATCATTTGTATTGGAAACAACATTGTCATATGTCTTTTCTTGGATCTAAATAATACGAAACCTCGCTTTATGATTTGAAGTTAAAATCCTCAAATATGGTTAAATAGTGACTTTTTTCACGTTTTTCGTGTAGTTTGATATTACGTAAATATATTCATTTTTACCAATATTCCGATACTATTTCATGTAGTATCACGATATGTGATTTGGCCTTGAAATCACAGAATTTCGCATAATATTGCATTTTATGCAAGTTTTCTTGCATTTTGTTTCGTACGAAAAATCATCAAATTTAGCAATATTTTGACGTTTATCATCCCCTTTTCCTTCATGTGATTTAAATAAAATATCATCGAATTAGGCAATATTTTGCCGTTTTCCACGTTTTTGTGAATTTTCAGTCCGTGGGTATTAATTCATATATATACGATAAAAATGATGCAAACACATAATTGATTAGATAATAACCTTAAATACTTCATTTTCAATCATCTATTTTTTTCACGTTAAAATACTGAGTAAGATATTGAAAAGGGGAGAAGTTCGGTTTTTATTGCATATATCGACGTTTCAGCCGGATTAGAGCGGTTTTACGTGTACATCTTCCATCGGAAATATAAACGGAAAATCAGGAACATTTTAGTTAATTATAATGAAAACACATCGTTTTTTATCATATGTATTGGAAACAACATTGTCATATGTCTTTTCTTGGAACTAAATAATACGAAACCTCGCTCTATGATTTGAAGTTAAAATCCTCAAATATGGTTAAATAGTGACTTTTTTCACGTTTTTCATGTAGTTTGATATTACGTAAATATATTCATTTTTACCAATATTTCGATACTATTTCATGTAGTATCACGGTATGTGATTTGGCCTTCAAATCTCAGAATTTCGCTTAATATTGCATTTTAAGCAAGTTTTCTTGCATTTTGTTTCGTACGAAAAATCATCGAATTTAGCAATATTTTGACGTTTATCATCCCCTTTTCCTTCATGTGATTTAAACAAAATATCATCGAATTAGGCAATATTTTGCCGTTTTCCACGTTTTTGTGAATTTTCAGTCCATAGGTATTACTTCATATATATACGATAAATAAGGTTGCAAACATAATTGATTAGATAATAACCTTAAATACTTCATTTTCAATCATCTATTTGTTTCTCGTTAAAATACTGAGTAAGATATTGAAAAGGGGAGAAATTCGATTTTTATTGCATATATCGACGTTTCAGCCGGATTAGAGCGGTTTTACGTGTACATCTTCCCTCGTTAATATAAACGGAAAATCAGGAAAATTATAGGTAATTATAATGAAAACACATTGTTTTTTATCATTTGTATTGGAAACAACATTGTCATATGTCTTTTCTTGGATCTAAATAATACGAAACCTCGCTTTATGATTTGAAGTTAAAATCCTCAAATATGGTTAAATAGTGACTTTTTTCACGTTTTTCGTGTAGTTTGATATTACGTAAATATATTCATTTTTACCAATATTCCGATACTATTTCATGTAGTATCACGATATGTGATTTGGCCTTGAAATCACAGAATTTCGCATAATATTGCATTTTATGCAAGTTTTCTTGCATTTTGTTTCGTACGAAAAATCATCAAATTTAGCAATATTTTGACGTTTATCATCCCCTTTTCCTTCATGTGATTTAAATAAAATATCATCGAATTAGGCAATATTTTGCCGTTTTCCACGTTTTTGTGAATTTTCAGTCCATGGGTATTAATTCATATATATACGATAAAAATGATGCAAACACATAATTGATTAGATAATAACCTTAAATACTTCATTTTCAATCATCTATTTTTTTCACGTTAAAATACTGAGTAAGATATTGAAAAGGGGAGAAGTTCGGTTTTTATTGCATATATCGACGTTTCAGCCTGATTAGAGCGGTTTTACGTGTACATCTTCCATCGGTAATATAAACGGAAAATCAGGAACATTTTAGTTAATTATAATGAAAACACATCGTTTTTTATCATATGTATTGGAAACAACATTGTCATATGTCTTTTCTTGGAACTAAATAATACGAAACCTCGCTCTATGATTTGAAGTTAAAATCCTCAAATATGGTTAAATAGTGACTTTTTTCACGTTTTTCATGTAGTTTGATATTACGTAAATATATTCATTTTTACCAATATTTCGATACTATTTCATGTAGTATCACGGTATGTGATTTGGCCTTCAAATCTCAGAATTTCGCTTAATATTGCATTTTAAGCAAGTTTTCTTGCATTTTGTTTCGTACGAAAAATCATCGAATTTAGCAATATTTTGACGTTTATCATCCCCTTTTCCTTCATGTGATTTAAACAAAATATCATCGAATTAGGCAATATTTTGCCGTTTTCCACGTTTTTGTGAATTTTCAGTCCATAGGTATTACTTCATATATATACGATAAATAAGGTTGCAAACACATAATTGATTAGATAATAACCTTAAATACTTCATTTTCAATCATCTATTTGTTTCTCGTTAATATACTGAGTAAGATATTGAAAAGGGGAGAAATTCGATTTTTATTGCATATATCGACGTTTCAGCCGGATTAGAGCGGTTTTACGTGTACATCTTCCCTCGTTAATATAAACGGAAAATCAAGAACATTATTGGTAATTCTAATGAAAACACATTGTTTTTTTTATCATTTGTATTGGAAACAACATTGTCATATGTCTTTTCCTGGAACTAAATAATACGAAACCTCGCTCTATGATTTGAAGGTAAAATCCTCAAATATGGTAAAAAAGTGACTTTTTCACGTTAATCATGTAGTTTGATATTACGCAAATATATTCATTTTTACCAATATTCCGATACTATTTCATGTAGTATCACGATATGTGATTTGGCCTTTAAATCTCAGAATTTTGCATAATATTGCATTTTAAGCAAGTTTTCTTGCATTTTGTTTCGTACGAAAAATCATCGAATTTAGCAATATTTTGACGTTTATCATCCCCTTTCCTTTATTTGATTTAAACAAAATATCATCGAATTAGGCAATATTTTGCCGTTTTTCCACGTTTTTGTGAATTTTCATTCTTTGGGTATTAATTCAATATATATATACGATAAAAATGATACAAACACATAATTGATTAGATAATAACCCTAAATACTTCATTTTCAATCAACTATTTGTTTCTCGCTAAAATACTGAGTAATATATTGAAAAGGGGAGAAGTTCTGTTTTTATTGCATATATCGACGTTTCAGCCGGAATAGAGCGGTTTTACGTGTACATCTTCCATCGGTAATATAAACGGAAAATCAGGAACATTTTAGTTAATTCTAATGAAAACACATTGATTTTTATCATTTGTATTGGAAACAACATTGTCATATGTCTTTTCTTGGATCTAAATAATACGAAACCTCGCTCTATGATTTGAAGTTAAAATCCTCACATGTGGTTAAATAGTGACTTTTTTACCGTTTTTCATGTAGTTTGATATTACGTAAATATATTCATTTTTACCAATATTTCGATACTATTTTATGTAGTATCACGATATGTGATTTGGCCTTCAAATCTCAGAATTTCGCATAATATTGCATTTTAAGCAAGTTTTCTTGCATTTTGTTTCGTACGAAAAATCATCGAATTTAGCAATATTTTGACGTTTATCATCCCCTTTTCCTTCATGTGATTTAAACAAAATATCATCGAATTAGGCAATATTTTGCAGTTTTCCACGTTTTTGTGAATTTTCAGTCCATGGGTATTACTTCATATATATACGATAAATAAGGTTGTTAACACATACTTGATTAGATAATAACCTTAAATACTTCATTTTCAATCATCTATTTGTTTCTCGTTAAAATACTGAGTAAGATATTGAAAAGGGGAGAAATTCGATTTTTATTGCATATATCGACGTTTCAGCCGGATTAGAGCGGTTTTACGTGTACATCTTCCATCGGTAATATAAACGGAAAATCAGGAACATTTTAGTTAATTCTAATGAAAACAAATTGATTTTTATCATTTGTATTGGAAACAACATTGTCATATGTCTTTTCTTGGATCTAAATAATACGAAACCTCGCTCTATGATTTGAAGTTAAAATCCTAAAATATGGTTAAATAGTGACTTTTTTACCGTTTTTCATGTAGTTTGATATTACGTAAATATATTCATTTTTACCAATATTTCGATACTATTTTATGTAGTATCACGATATGTGATTTGGCCTTCAAATCTCAGAATTTCGCATAATATTGCATTTTAAGCAAGTTTTCTTGCATTTTGTTTCGTACGAAAAATCATCGAATTTAGCAATATTTTGACGTTTATCATCCCCTTTTCCTTCATGTGATTTAAACAAAATATCATCGAATTAGGCAATATTTTGCAGTTTTCCATGTTTCTGTGAATTTTCAGTCCATGGGTATTACTTCATATATATATACGATAAAAATGATGCAAACACATAATTGATTAGATAATAACCTTAAATACTTCATTTTCAATCATCTATTTTTTCACGTTAAAATACTGAGTAAGATATTGAAAAGGGGAGAAGTTCGGTTTTTATTGCATATATCGACGTTTCAGCCGGATTAGAGCGGTTTTACGTGTACATCTTCCATCGGTAATATAAACGGAAAATCAGGAACATTTTAGTTAATTATAATGAAAACACATCGTTTTTTATCATATGTATTGGAAACAACATTGTCATATGTCTTTTCTTGGAACTAAATAATACGAAACCTCGCTCTATGATTTGAAGTTAAAGTCCTCAAATATGGTTAAATAGTGACTTTTTTCACGTTTTTCATGTAGTTTGATATTACGTAAATATATTCATTTTTACCAATATTTCGATACTATTTCATATAGTATCACGGTATGTGATTTGGCCTTCAAATCTCAGAATTTCGCTTAATATTGCATTTTAAGCAAGTTTTCTTGCATTTTGTTTCGTACGAAAAATCATCGAATTTAGCAATATTTTGACGTTTATCATCCCCTTTTCCTTCATGTGATTTAAACAAAATATCATCGAATTAGGCAAAATTTTGCCGTTTTCCACGTTTTTGTGAATTTTCAGTCCATAGGTATTACTTCATATATATACGATAAATAAGGTTGCAAACATAATTGATTAGATAATAACCTTAAATACTTCATTTTCAATCATCTATTTGTTTCTCGTTAAAATACTGAGTAAGATATTGAAAAGGGGAGAAATTCGATATTTATTGCATATATCGACGTTTCAGCCGGATTAGAGCGGTTTTACGTGTACATCTTCCCTCGTTAATATAAACGGAAAATCAGGAACATTATAGGTAATTATAATGAAAACACATTGTTTTTTATCATTTGTATTGGAAACAACATTGTCATATGTCTTTTCTTGGATCTAAATAATACGAAACCTCGCTTTATGATTTGAAGTTAAAATCCTCAAATATGGTTAAATAGTGACTTTTTTAACGTTTTTCGTGTAGTTTGATATTACGTAAATATATTAATTTTTACCAATATTCCGATACTATTTCATGTAGTATCACGATATGTGATTTGGCCTTGAAATCACAGAATTTCGCATAATATTGCATTTTATGCAAGTTTTCTTGCATTTTGTTTCGTACGAAAAATCATCAAATTTAGCAATATTTTGACGTTTATCATCCCCTTTTCCTTCATGTGATTTAAATAAAATATCATCGAATTAGGCAATATTTTGCCGTTTTCCACGTTTTTGTGAATTTTCAGTCCATGGGTATTAATTCATATATATACGATAAAAATGATGCAAACACATAATTGATTAGATAATAACCTTAAATACTTCATTTTCAATCATCTATTTTTTTCACGTTAAAATACTGAGTAAGATATTGAAAAGGGGAGAAGTTCGGTTTTTATTGCATATATCGACGTTTCAGCCGGATTAGAGCGGTTTTACGTGTACATCTTCCATCGGTAATATAAACGGAAAATCAGGAACATTTTAGTTAATTATAATGAAAACACATCGTTTTTTATCATATGTATTGGAAACAACATTGTCATATGTCTTTTCTTGGAACTAAATAATACGAAACCTCGCTCTATGATTTGAAGTTAAAATCCTCAAATATGGTTAAATAGTGACTTTTTTCACGTTTTTCATGTAGTTTGATATTACGTAAATATATTCATTTTTACCAATATTTCGATACTATTTCATGTAGTATCACGGTATGTGATTTGGCCTTCAAATCTCAGAATTTCGCTTAATATTGCATTTTAAGCAAGTTTTCTTGCATTTTGTTTCGTACGAAAAATCATCGAATTTAGCAATATTTTGACGTTTATCATCCCCTTTTCCTTCATGTGATTTAAACAAAATATCATCGAATTAGGCAATATTTTGCCGTTTTCCACGTTTTTGTGAATTTTCAGTCCATAGGTATTACTTCATATATATACGATAAATAAGGTTGCAAACATAATTGATTAGATAATAACCT
Organism: Procambarus clarkii; assembly: GCF_040958095.1. Lineage (NCBI taxonomy): Eukaryota > Metazoa > Arthropoda > Malacostraca > Decapoda > Cambaridae > Procambarus > Procambarus clarkii. The sequence goes on from NC_091195.1 coordinate 33,305,966, forward strand.
TAAATACTTCATTTTCAATCATCTATTTGTTTCTCGTTAAAATACTGAGTAAGATATTGAAAAGGGGAGAAATTCGATTTTTATTGCATATATCGACGTTTCAGCCGGATTAGAGCGGTTTTACGTGTACATCTTCCCTCGTTAATATAAACGGAAAATCAGGAAAATTATAGGTAATTATAATGAAAACACATTGTTTTTTATCATTTGTATTGGAAACAACATTGTCATATGTCTTTTCTTGGATCTAAATAATACGAAACCTCGCTTTATGATTTGAAGTTAAAATCCTCAAATATGGTTAAATAGTGACTTTTTTCACGTTTTTCGTGTAGTTTGATATTACGTAAATATATTCATTTTTACCAATATTCCGATACTATTTCATGTAGTATCACGATATGTGATTTGGCCTTGAAATCACAGAATTTCGCATAATATTGCATTTTATGCAAGTTTTCTTGCATTTTGTTTCGTACGAAAAATCATCAAATTTAGCAATATTTTGACGTTTATCATCCCCTTTTCCTTCATGTGATTTAAATAAAATATCATCGAATTAGGCAATATTTTGCCGTTTTCCACGTTTTTGTGAATTTTCAGTCCGTGGGTATTAATTCATATATATACGATAAAAATGATGCAAACACATAATTGATTAGATAATAACCTTAAATACTTCATTTTCAATCATCTATTTTTTTCACGTTAAAATACTGAGTAAGATATTGAAAAGGGGAGAAGTTCGGTTTTTATTGCATATATCGACGTTTCAGCCGGATTAGAGCGGTTTTACGTGTACATCTTCCATCGGAAATATAAACGGAAAATCAGGAACATTTTAGTTAATTATAATGAAAACACATCGTTTTTTATCATATGTATTGGAAACAACATTGTCATATGTCTTTTCTTGGAACTAAATAATACGAAACCTCGCTCTATGATTTGAAGTTAAAATCCTCAAATATGGTTAAATAGTGACTTTTTTCACGTTTTTCATGTAGTTTGATATTACGTAAATATATTCATTTTTACCAATATTTCGATACTATTTCATGTAGTATCACGGTATGTGATTTGGCCTTCAAATCTCAGAATTTCGCTTAATATTGCATTTTAAGCAAGTTTTCTTGCATTTTGTTTCGTACGAAAAATCATCGAATTTAGCAATATTTTGACGTTTATCATCCCCTTTTCCTTCATGTGATTTAAACAAAATATCATCGAATTAGGCAATATTTTGCCGTTTTCCACGTTTTTGTGAATTTTCAGTCCATAGGTATTACTTCATATATATACGATAAATAAGGTTGCAAACATAATTGATTAGATAATAACCTTAAATACTTCATTTTCAATCATCTATTTGTTTCTCGTTAAAATACTGAGTAAGATATTGAAAAGGGGAGAAATTCGATTTTTATTGCATATATCGACGTTTCAGCCGGATTAGAGCGGTTTTACGTGTACATCTTCCCTCGTTAATATAAACGGAAAATCAGGAAAATTATAGGTAATTATAATGAAAACACATTGTTTTTTATCATTTGTATTGGAAACAACATTGTCATATGTCTTTTCTTGGATCTAAATAATACGAAACCTCGCTTTATGATTTGAAGTTAAAATCCTCAAATATGGTTAAATAGTGACTTTTTTCACGTTTTTCGTGTAGTTTGATATTACGTAAATATATTCATTTTTACCAATATTCCGATACTATTTCATGTAGTATCACGATATGTGATTTGGCCTTGAAATCACAGAATTTCGCATAATATTGCATTTTATGCAAGTTTTCTTGCATTTTGTTTCGTACGAAAAATCATCAAATTTAGCAATATTTTGACGTTTATCATCCCCTTTTCCTTCATGTGATTTAAATAAAATATCATCGAATTAGGCAATATTTTGCCGTTTTCCACGTTTTTGTGAATTTTCAGTCCGTGGGTATTAATTCATATATATACGATAAAAATGATGCAAACACATAATTGATTAGATAATAACCTTAAATACTTCATTTTCAATCATCTATTTTTTTCACGTTAAAATACTGAGTAAGATATTGAAAAGGGGAGAAGTTTGGTTTTTATTGCATATATCGACGTTTCAGCCGGATTAGAGCGGTTTTACGTGTACATCTTCCATCGGTAATATAAACGGAAAATCAGGAACATTTTAGTTAATTATAATGAAAACACATCGTTTTTTATCATATGTATTGGAAACAACATTGTCATATGTCTTTTCTTGGAACTAAATAATACGAAACCTCGCTCTATGATTTGAAGTTAAAATCCTCAAATATGGTTAAATAGTGACTTTTTTCACGTTTTTCATGTAGTTTGATATTACGTAAATATATTCATTTTTACCAATATTTCGATACTATTTCATGTAGTATCACGGTATGTGATTTGGCCTTCAAATCTCAGAATTTCGCTTAATATTGCATTTTAAGCAAGTTTTCTTGCATTTTGTTTCGTACGAAAAATCATCGAATTTAGCAATATTTTGACGTTTATCATCCCCTTTTCCTTCATGTGATTTAAACAAAATATCATCGAATTAGGCAATATTTTGTCGTTTTCCACGTTTTTGTGAATTTTCAGTCCATAGGTATTACTTCATATATATACGATAAATAAGGTTGCAAACACATAATTGATTAGATAATAACCTTAAATACTTCATTTTCAATCATCTATTTGTTTCTCGTTAAAATACTGAGTAAGATATTGAAAAGGGGAGAAATTCGATTTTTATTGCATATATCGACGTTTCAGCCGGATTAGAGCGGTTTTACGTGTACATCTTCCCTCGTTAATATAAACGGAAAATCAGGAAAATTATAGGTAATTATAATGAAAACACATTGTTTTTTATCATTTGTATTGGAAACAACATTGTCATATGTCTTTCTTGGATCTAAATAATACGAAACCTCGCTTTATGATTTGAAGTTAAAATCCTCAAATATGGTTAAATAGTGACTTTTTTCACGTTTTTCGTGTAGTTTGATATTACGTATAAATATTCATTTTTACCAATATTCCGATACTATTTCATGTAGTATCACGATATGTGATTTGGCCTTGAAATCACAGAATTTCGCATAATATTGCATTTTATGCAAGTTTTCTTGCATTTTGTTTCGTACGAAAAATCATCAAATTTAGCAATATTTTGACGTTTATCATCCCCTTTTCCTTCATGTGATTTAAATAAAATATCATCGAATTAGGCAATATTTTGCCGTTTTCCACGTTTTTGTGAATTTTCAGTCCGTGGGTATTAATTCATATATATATGATAAAAATGATGCAAACACATAATTGATTAGATAATAACCTTAAATACTTCATTTTCAATCATCTATTTTTTTCACGTTAAAATACTGAGTAAGATATTGAAAAGGGGAGAAGTTCGGTTTTTATTGCATATATCGACGTTTCAGCCGGATTAGAGCGGTTTTACGTGTACATCTTCCATCGGTAATATAAACGGAAAATCAGTAACATTTTAGTTAATTATAATGAAAACACATCGTTTTTTATCATATCTATTGGAAACAACATTGTCATATGTCTTTTCTTGGAACTAAATAATACGAAACCTCGCTCTATGATTTGAAGTTAAAATCCTCAAATATGGTTAAATAGTGACTTTTTTCACGTTTTTCATGTAGTTTGATATTACGTAAGTATATTCATTTTTACCAATATTTCGATACTATTTCATGTAGTATCACGGTATGTGATTTGGCCTTCAAATCTCAGAATTTCGCTTAATATTGCATTTTAAGCAAGTTTTCTTGCATTTTGTTTTGTACGAAAAATCATCGAATTTAGCAATATTTTGACGTTTATCATCCCCTTTTCCTTCATGTGATTTAAACAAAATATCATCGAATTAGGCAATATTTTGCCGTTTTCCACGTTTTTGTGAATTTTCAGTCCATAGGTATTACTTCATATATATACGATAAATAAGGTTGCAAACACATAATTGATTAGATAATAACCTTAAATACTTCATTTTCAATCATCTATTTGTTTCTCGTTAAAATACTGAGTAAGATATTGAAAAGGGGAGAAATTCGATTTTTATTGCATATATCGACGTTTCAGCCGGATTAGAGCGGTTTTACGTGTACATCTTCCCTCGTTAATATAAACGGAAAATCAGGAAAATTATAGGTAATTATAATGAAAACACATTGTTTTTTATCATTTGTATTGGAAACAACATTGTCATATGTCTTTTCTTGGATCTAAATAATACGAAACCTCGCTTTATGATTTGAAGTTAAAATCCTCAAATATGGTTAAATAGTGACTTTTTTAACGTTTTTCGTGTAGTTTGATATTACGTAAATATATTCATTTTTACCAATATTCCGATACTATTTCATGTAGTATCACGATATGTGATTTGGCCTTGAAATCACAGAATTTCGCATAATATTGCATTTTATGCAAGTTTTCTTGCATTTTGTTTCGTACGAAAAATCATCAAATTTAGCAATATTTTGACGTTTATCATCCCCTTTTCCTTCATGTGATTTAAATAAAATATCATCGAATTAGGCAATATTTTGCCGTTTTCCACGTTTTTGTGAATTTTCAGTCCATGGGTATTAATTCATATATATACGATAAAAATGATGCAAACACATAATTGATTAGATAATAACCTTAAATACTTCATTTTCAATCATCTACTTTTTTCACGTTAAAATACTGAGTAAGATATTGAAAAGGGGAGAAGTTCGGTTTTTATTGCATATATCGACGTTTCAGCCGGATTAGAGCGGTTTTACGTGTACATCTTCCATCGGTAATATAAACGGAAAATCAGGAACATTTTAGTTAATTATAATGAAAACACATCGTTTTTTATCATATGTATTGGAAACAACATTGTCATATGTCTTTTCTTGGAACTAAATAATACGAAACCTCGCTCTATGATTTGAAGTTAAAATCCTCAAATATGGTTAAATAGTGACTTTTTTCACGTTTTTCATGTAGTTTGATATTACGTAAATATATTCATTTTTACCAATATTTCGATACTATTTCATGTAGTATCACGGTATGTGATTTGGCCTTCAAATCTCAGAATTTCGCTTAATATTGCATTTTAAGCAAGTTTTCTTGCATTTTGTTTCGTACGAAAAATCATCGAATTTAGCAATATTTTGACGTTTATCATCCCCTTTTCCTTCATGTGATTTAAACAAAATATCATCGAATTAGGCAATATTTTGCCGTTTTCCACGTTTTTGTGAATTTTCAGTCCATAGGTATTACTTCATATATATACGATAAATAAGGTTGCAAACACATAATTGATTAGTTAATAACCTTAAATACTTCATTTTCAATCATCTATTTGTTTCTCGTTAAAATACTGAGTAAGATATTGAAAAGGGGAGAAATTCGATTTTTATTGCATATATCGACGTTTCAGCCGGATTAGAGCGGTTTTACGTGTACATCTTCCCTCGTTAATATAAACGGAAAATCAGGAACATTATAGGTAATTATAATGAAAACACATTGTTTTTTATCATTTGTATTGGAAACAACATTGTCATATGTCTTTTCTTGGATCTAAATAATACGAAACCTCGCTTTATGATTTGAAGTTAAAATCCTCAAATATGGTTAAATAGTGACTTTTTCACGTTTTTCGTGTAGTTTGATATTACGTAAATATATTCATTTTTACCAATATTCCGATACTATTTCATGTAGTATCACGATATGTGATTTGGATTTGAAATCACAGAATTTCGTATAATATTGCATTTTATGCAAGTTTTCTTGCATTTTGTTTCGTACGGAAAATCATCAAATTTAGCAATATTTTGACGTTTATCAACCCCTTTTCCTTCATGTGATTTAAATAAAATATCGAATTAGGCAATATTTTGCCGTTTTCCACGTTTTTGTGAATTTTCAGTCCATGGGTATTAATTCATATATATACGATAAAAATTATGCAAACACATAATTGATTAGATAATAACCTTAAATACTTCATTTTCAATCATCTATTTTTTTCACGTTAAAATACTGAGTAAGATATTGAAAAAGGGAGAAGTTCGGTTTTTATTGCATATATCGACGTTTCAGCCGGATTAGAGCGGTTTTACGTGTACATCTTCCATCGGTAATATAAACGGAAAATCAGGAACATTTTAGTTAATTATAATGAAAACACATCGTTTTTTATCATATGTATTTAAAACAACATTGTCATATGTCTTTTCTTGGAACTAAATAATACGAAACCTCGCTCTATGATTTGAAGTTAAAATCCTCAAATATGGTTAAATAGTGACTTTTTTCACGTTTTTCATGTAGTTTGATATTACGTAAATATATTAATTTTTACCAATATTTCGATACTATTTCATGTAGTATCACGGTATGTGATTTGGCCTTCAAATCTCAGAATTTCGCTTAATATTGCATTTTAAGCAAGTTTTCTTGCATTTTGTTTCGTACGAAAAATCATCGAATTTAGCAATATTTTGACGTTTATCATCCCCTTTTCCTTCATGTGATTTAAACAAAATATCATCGAATTAGGCAATATTTTGCCGTTTTCCACGTTTTTGTGAATTTTCAGTCCATAGGTATTACTTCATATATATACGATAAATAAGGTTGCAAACACATAATTGATTAGATAATTACCTTAAATACTTCATTTTCAATCATCTATTTGTTTCTCGTTAAAATACTGAGTAAGATATTGAAAAGGGGAGAAATTCGATTTTTATTGCATATATCGACGTTTCAGCCGGATTAGAGCGGTTTTACGTGTACATCTTCCCTCGTTAATATAAACGGAAAATCAAGAACATTATTGGTAATTCTAATGAAAACACATTGTTTTTTTTATCATTTGTATTGGAAACAACATTGTCATATGTCTTTTCCTGGAACTAAATAATACGAAACCTCGCTCTATGATTTGAAGGTAAAATCCTCAAATATGGTAAAAAAGTGACTTTTCACGTTAATCATGTAGTTTGATATTACGCAAATATATTCATTTTTACCAATATTCCGATACTATTTCATGTAGTATCACGATATGTGATTTGGCCTTTAAATCTCAGAATTTTGCATAATATTGCATTTTAAGCAAGTTTTCTTGCATTTTGTTTCGTACGAAAAATCATCGAATTTAGCAATATTTTGACGTTTATCATCCCCTTTCCTTTATTTGATTTAAACAAAATATCATCGAATTAGGCAATATTTTGCCGTTTTTCCACGTTTTTGTGAATTTTCATTCTTTGGGTATTAATTCAATATATATACGATAAAAATGATACAAACACATAATTGATTAGATAATAACCCTAAATACTTCATTTTCAATCAACTATTTGTTTCTCGCTAAAATACTGAGTAATATATTGAAAAGGGGAGAAGTTCTGTTTTTATTGCATATATCGACGTTTCAGCCGGAATAGAGCGGTTTTACGTGTACATCTTCCATCGGTAATATAAACGGAAAATCAGGAACATTTTAGTTAATTCTAATGAAAACACATTGATTTTTATCATTTGTATTGGAAACAACATTGTCATATGTCTTTTCTTGGATCTAAATAATACGAAACCTCGCTCTATGATTTGAAGTTAAAATCCTCACATATGGTTAAATAGTGACTTTTTTACCGTTTTTCATGTAGTTTGATATTACGTAAATATATTCATTTTTACCAATATTTCGATACTATTTTATGTAGTATCACGATATGTGATTTGGCCTTCAAATCTCAGAATTTCGCAAAATATTGCATTTTAAGCAAGTTTTCTTGCATTTTGTTTCGTACGAAAAATCATCGAATTTAGCAATATTTTGACGTTTATCATCCCCTTTTCCTTCATGTGATTTAAACAAAATATCATCGAATTAGGCAATATTTTGCAGTTTTCCACGTTTTTGTGAATTTTCAGTCCATGGGTATTACTTCATATATATACGATAAATAAGGTTGTTAACACATACTTGATTAGATAATAACCTTAAATACTTCATTTTCAATCATCTATTTGTTTCTCGTTAAAATACTGAGTAAGATATTGAAAAGGGGAGAAATTCGATTTTTATTGCATATATCGACGTTTCAGCCGGATTAGAGCGGTTTTACGTGTACATCTTCCATCGGTAATATAAACGGAAAATCAGGAACATTTTAGTTAATTCTAATGAAAACACATTGATTTTTATCATTTGTATTGGAAACAACATTGTCATATGTCTTTTCTTGGATCTAAATAATACGAAACCTCGCTCTATGATTTGAAGTTAAAATCCTAAAATATGGTTAAATAGTGACTTTTTTACCGTTTTTCATGTAGTTTGATATTACGTAAATATATTCATTTTTACCAATATTTCGATACTATTTCATGTAGTATCACGATATGTGATTTGGCCTTCAAATCTCAGAATTTCGCATAATATTGCATTTTAAGCAAGTTTTCTTGCATTTTGTTTCGTACGAAAAATCATCGAATTTAGCAATATTTTGACGTTTATCATCCCCTTTTCCTTCATGTGATTTAAACAAAATATCATCGAATTAGGCAATATTTTGCAGTTTTCCATGTTTCTGTGAATTTTCAGTCCATGGGTATTACTTCATATATATATACGATAAAAATGATGCAAACACATAATTGATTAGATAATAACCTTAAATACTTCATTTTCAATCATCTATTTGTTTCTCGTTAAAATACTGAGAAAGATATTGAAAAGGGGAGAAGTTCGGTTTTTATTGCATATATCGACGTTTCAGCCGGATTAGAGCGGTTTTACGTGTACATCTTCCCTCGTTAATATAAACGGAAAATCAAGAACATTATAGTTAATTATAATGAAAACACATTGTTTTTTATCATTTGTATTGGAAACAACATTGTCATATGTCTTTTCTTGGATCTAAATAATACGAAACCTCGCTCTATGATTTGAAGTTAAAATCCTCAAATATGGTTAAATAGTGACTTTTTTCACGTTTTTCATGTAGTTTGATATTACGTAAGTATATTCATTTTTACCAATATTTCGATACTATTTCATGTAGTATCACGGTATGTGATTTGGCCTTCAAATCTCAGAATTTCGCTTAATATTGCATTTTAAGCAAGTTTTCTTGCATTTTGTTTTGTACGAAAAATCATCGAATTTAGCAATATTTTGACGTTTATCATCCCCTTTTCCTTCATGTGATTTAAACAAAATATCATCGAATTAGGCAATATTTTGCCGTTTTCCACGTTTTTAAGAATTTTCAGTCCATAGGTATTACTTCATATATATACGATAAATAAGGTTGCAAACACATAATTGATTAGATAATAACCTTAAATACTTCATTTTCAATCATCTATTTGTTTCTCGTTAAAATACTGAGTAAGATATTGAAAAGGGGAGACATTCGATTTTTATTGCATATATCGACGTTTCAGCCGGATTAGAGCGGTTTTACGTGTACATCTTCCCTCGTTAATATAAACGGAAAATCAGGAAAATTATAGGTAATTATAATGAAAACACATTGTTTTTTATCATTTGTATTGGAAACAACATTGTCATATGTCTTTACTTGGATCTAAATAATACGAAACCTCGCTTTATGATTTGAAGTTAAAATCCTCAAATATGGTTAAATAGTGACTTTTTTCACTTTTTTCGTGTAGTTTGATATTACGTAAATATATTCATTTTTACCAATATTCCGATACTATTTCATGTAGTATCACGATATGTGATTTGGCCTTGAAATCACAGAATTTCGCATAATATTGCATTTTATGCAAGTTTTCTTGCATTTTGTTTCGTACGAAAAATCATCAAATTTAGCAATATTTTGACGTTTATCATCCCCTTTTCCTTCATGTGATTTAAATAAAATATCATCGAATTAGGCAATATTTTGCCGTTTTCCACGTTTTTGTGAATTTTCAGTCCATGGGTATTAATTCATATATATATACGATAAAAATGATGCAAACACATAATTGATTAGATAATAACCTTAAATACTTCATTTTCAATCATCTATTTTTTTCACGTTAAAATACTGAGTAAGATATTGAAAAGGGGAGAAGTTCGGTTTTTATTGCATATATCGACGTTTCAGCCGGATTAGAGCGGTTTTACGTGTACATCTTCCATCGGTAATATAAACGGAAAATCAGGAACATTTTAGTTAATTATAATGAAAACACATCGTTTTTTATCATATGTATTGGAAACAACATTGTCATATGTCTTTTCTTGGAACTAAATAATACGAAACCTCGCTCTATGATTTGAAGTTAAAATCCTCAAATATGGTTAAATAGTGACTTTTTTCACGTTTTTCATGTAGTTTGATATTACGTAAATATATTCATTTTTACCAATATTTCGATACTATTTCATGTAGTATCACGGTATGTGATTTGGCCTTCAAATCTCAGAATTTCGCTTAATATTGCATTTTAAGCAAGTTTTCTTGCATTTTGTTTCGTACGAAAAATCATCGAATTTAGCAATATTTTGACGTTTATCATCCCCTTTTCCTTCATGTGATTTAAACAAAATATCATCGAATTAGGCAATATTTTGCCGTTTTCCACGTTTTTGTGAATTTTCAGTCCATAGGTATTACTTCATATATATACGATAAATAAGGTTGCAAACACATAATTGATTAGATAATAACCTTAAATACTTCATTTTCAATCATCTATTTGTTTCTCGTTAAAATACTGAGTAAGATATTGAAAAGGGGAGAAATTCGATTTTTATTGCATATATCGACGTTTCAGCCGGATTAGAGCGGTTTTACGTGTACATCTTCCCTCGTTAATATAAACGGAAAATCAGGAACATTATAGGTAATTATAATGAAAACACATTGTTTTTTATCATTTGTATTGGAAACAACATTGTCATATGTCTTTTCTTGGATCTAAATAATACGAAACCTCGCTTTATGATTTGAAGTTAAAATCCTCAAATATGGTTAAATAGTGACTTTTTCACGTTTTTCGTGTAGTTTGATATTACGTAAATATATTCATTTTTACCAATATTCCGATACTATTTCATGTAGTATCACGATATGTGATTTGGATTTGAAATCACAGAATTTCGTATAATATTGCATTTTATGCAAGTTTTCTTGCATTTTGTTTCGTACGAAAAATCATCAAATTTAGCAATATTTTGACGTTTATCATCCCCTTTTCCTTCATGTGATTTAAATAAAATATCGAATTAGGCAATATTTTGCCGTTTTCCACGTTTTTGTGAATTTTCAGTCCATGGGTATTAATTCATATATATACGATAAAAATGATGCAAACACATAATTGATTAGATAATAACCTTAAATACTTCATTTTCAATCATCTATTTTTTTCACGTTAAAATACTGAGTAAGATATTGAAAAAGGGAGAAGTTCGGTTTTTATTGCATATATCGACGTTTCAGCCGGATTAGAGCGGTTTTACGTGTACATCTTCCATCGGTAATATAAACGGAAAATCAGGAACATTTTAGTTAATTATAATGAAAACACATCGTTTTTTATCATATGTATTTAAAACAACATTGTCATATGTCTTTTCTTGGAACTAAATAATACGAAACCTCGCTCTATGATTTGAAGTTAAAATCCTCAAATATGGTTAAATAGTGACTTTTTTCACGTTTTTCATGTAGTTTGATATTACGTAAATATATTAATTTTTACCAATATTTCGATACTATTTCATGTAGTATCACGGTATGTGATTTGGCCTTCAAATCTCAGAATTTCGCTTAATATTGCATTTTAAGCAAGTTTTCTTGCATTTTGTTTCGTACGAAAAATCATCGAATTTAGCAATATTTTGACGTTTATCATCCCCTTTTCCTTCATGTGATTTAAACAAAATATCATCGAATTAGGCAATATTTTGCCGTTTTCCACGTTTTTAAGAATTTTCAGTCCATAGGTATTACTTCATATATATACGATAAATAAGGTTGCAAACACATAATTGATTAGATAATTACCTTAAATACTTCATTTTCAATCATCTATTTGTTTCTCGTTAAAATACTGAGTAAGATATTGAAAAGGGGAGAAATTCGATTTTTATTGCATATATCGACGTTTCAGCCGGATTAGAGCGGTTTTACGTGTACATCTTCCCTCGTTAATATAAACGGAAAATCAAGAACATTATTGGTAATTCTAATGAAAACACATTGTTTTTTTTATCATTTGTATTGGAAACAACATTGTCATATGTCTTTTCCTGGAACTAAATAATACGAAACCTCGCTCTATGATTTGAAGGTAAAATCCTCAAATATGGTAAAAAAGTGACTTTTCACGTTAATCATGTAGTTTGATATTACGCAAATATATTCATTTTTACCAATATTCCGATACTATTTCATGTAGTATCACGATATGTGATTTGGCCTTTAAATCTCAGAATTTTGCATAATATTGCATTTTAAGCAAGTTTTCTTGCATTTTGTTTCGTACGAAAAATCATCGAATTTAGCAATATTTTGACGTTTATCATCCCCTTTCCTTTATTTGATTTAAACAAAATATCATCGAATTAGGCAATATTTTGCCGTTTTTCCACGTTTTTGTGAATTTTCATTCTTTGGGTATTAATTCAATATATATACGATAAAAATGATACAAACACATAATTGATTAGATAATAACCCTAAATACTTCATTTTCAATCAACTATTTGTTTCTCGCTAAAATACTGAGTAATATATTGAAAAGGGGAGAAGTTCTGTTTTTATTGCATATATCGACGTTTCAGCCGGAATAGAGCGGTTTTACGTGTACATCTTCCATCGGTAATATAAACGGAAAATCAGGAACATTTTAGTTAATTCTAATGAAAACACATTGATTTTTATCATTTGTATTGGAAACAACATTGTCATATGTCTTTTCTTGGATCTAAATAATACGAAACCTCGCTCTATGATTTGAAGTTAAAATCCTCACATATGGTTAAATAGTGACTTTTTTACCGTTTTTCATGTAGTTTGATATTACGTAAATATATTCATTTTTACCAATATTTCGATACTATTTTATGTAGTATCACGATATGTGATTTGGCCTTCAAATCTCAGAATTTCGCAAAATATTGCATTTTAAGCAAGTTTTCTTGCATTTTGTTTCGTACGAAAAATCATCGAATTTAGCAATATTTTGACGTTTATCATCCCCTTTTCCTTCATGTGATTTAAACAAAATATCATCGAATTAGGCAATATTTTGCAGTTTTCCACGTTTTTGTGAATTTTCAGTCCATGGGTATTACTTCATATATATACGATAAATAAGGTTGTTAACACATACTTGATTAGATAATAACCTTAAATACTTCATTTTCAATCATCTATTTGTTTCTCGTTAAAATACTGAGTAAGATATTGAAAAGGGGAGAAATTCGATTTTTATTGCATATATCGACGTTTCAGCCGGATTAGAGCGGTTTTACGTGTACATCTTCCATCGGTAATATAAACGGAAAATCAGGAACATTTTAGTTAATTCTAATGAAAACACATTGATTTTTATCATTTGTATTGGAAACAACATTGTCATATGTCTTTTCTTGGATCTAAATAATACGAAACCTCGCTCTATGATTTGAAGTTAAAATCCTAAAATATGGTTAAATAGTGACTTTTTTACCGTTTTTCATGTAGTTTGATATTACGTAAATATATTCATTTTTACCAATATTTCGATACTATTTCATGTAGTATCACGATATGTGATTTGGCCTTCAAATCTCAGAATTTCGCTTAATATTGCATTTTAAGCAAGTTTTCTTGCATTTTGTTTTGTACGAAAAATCATCGAATTTAGCAATATTTTGACGTTTATCATCCCCTTTTCCTTCATGTGATTTAAACAAAATATCATCGAATTAGGCAATATTTTGCCGTTTTCCACGTTTTTAAGAATTTTCAGTCCATAGGTATTACTTCATATATATACGATAAATAAGGTTGCAAACACATAATTGATTAGATAATAACCTTAAATACTTCATTTTCAATCATCTATTTGTTTCTCGTTAAAATACTGAGTAAGATATTGAAAAGGGGAGACATTCGATTTTTATTGCATATATCGACGTTTCAGCCGGATTAGAGCGGTTTTACGTGTACATCTTCCCTCGTTAATATAAACGGAAAATCAGGAAAATTATAGGTAATTATAATGAAAACACATTGTTTTTTATCATTTGTATTGGAAACAACATTGTCATATGTCTTTACTTGGATCTAAATAATACGAAACCTCGCTTTATGATTTGAAGTTAAAATCCTCAAATATTGTTAAATAGTGACTTTTTTCACTTTATTCGTGTAGTTTGATATTACGTAAATATATTCATTTTTACCAATATTCCGATACTATTTCATGTAGTATCACGATATGTGATTTGGCCTTGAAATCACAGAATTTCGCATAATATTGCATTTTATGCAAGTTTTCTTGCATTTTGTTTCGTACGAAAAATCATCAAATTTAGCAATATTTTGACGTTTATCATCCCCTTTTCCTTCATGTGATTTAAATAAAATATCATCGAATTAGGCAATATTTTGCCGTTTTCCACGTTTTTGTGAATTTTCAGGTAATGGGTATTAATTCATATATATATACGATAAAAATGATGCAAACACATAATTGATTAGATAATAACCTTAAATACTTCATTTTCAATCATCTATTTTTTTCACGTTAAAATACTGAGTAAGATATTGAAAAGGGGAGAAGTTCGGTTTTTATTGCATATATCGACGTTTCAGCCGGATTAGAGCGGTTTTACGTGTACATCTTCCATCGGTAATATAAACGGAAAATCAGGAACATTTTAGTTAATTATAATGAAAACACATCGTTTTTTATCATATGTATTGGAAACAACATTGTCATATGTCTTTTCTTGGAACTAAATAATACGAAACCTCGCTCTATGATTTGAAGTTAAAATCCTCAAATATGGTTAAATAGTGACTTTTTTCACGTTTTTCATGTAGTTTGATATTACGTAAATATATTCATTTTTACCAATATTTCGATACTATTTCATGTAGTATCACGGTATGTGATTTGGCCTTCAAATCTCAGAATTTCGCTTAATATTGCATTTTAAGCAAGTTTTCTTGCATTTTGTTTCGTACGAAAAATCATCGAATTTAGCAATATTTTGACGTTTATCATCCCCTTTTCCTTCATGTGATTTAAACAAAATATCATCGAATTAGGCAATATTTTGCCGTTTTCCACGTTTTTGTGAATTTTCAGTCCATAGGTATTACTTCATATATATACGATAAATAAGGTTGCAAACACATAATTGATTAGATAATAACCTTAAATACTTCATTTTCAATCATCTATTTGTTTCTCGTTAAAATACTGAGTAAGATATTGAAAAGGGGAGAAATTCGATTTTTATTGCATATATCGACGTTTCAGCCGGATTAGAGCGGTTTTACGTGTACATCTTCCCTCGTTAATATAAACGGAAAATCAGGAACATTATAGGTAATTATAATGAAAACACATTGTTTTTTATCATTTGTATTGGAAACAACATTGTCATATGTCTTTTCTTGGATCTAAATAATACGAAACCTCGCTTTATGATTTGAAGTTAAAATCCTCAAATATGGTTAAATAGTGACTTTTTCACGTTTTTCGTGTAGTTTGATATTACGTAAATATATTCATTTTTACCAATATTCCGATACTATTTCATGTAGTACCACGATATGTGATTTGGATTTGAAATCACAGAATTTCGCATAATATTGGATTTTATGCAAGTTTTCTTGCATTTTGTTTCGTACGAAAAATCATCAAATTTAGCAATATTTTGACGTTTATCATCCCCTTTTCCTTCATGTGATTTAAATAAAATACCGAATTAGGGAATATTTTGCCGTTTTCCACGTTTTTGTGAATTTTCAGTCCATGGGTATTAATTCATATATATATACGATAAAAATGATGCAAACACATAATTGATTAGATAATAACCTTAAATACTTCATTTTCAATCATCTATTTTTTTTCACGTTAAAATACTGAGTAAGATATTGAAAAAGGGAGAAGTTCGGTTTTTATTGCATATATCGACGTTTCAGCCGGATTAGAGCGGTTTTACGTGTACATCTTCCATCGGTAATATAAACGGAAAATCAGGAACATTTTAGTTAATTATAATGAAAACACATCGTTTTTTATCATATGTATTGGAAACAACATTGTCATATGTCTTTTCTTGGAACTAAATAATACGAAACCTCGCTCTATGATTTGAAGTTAAAATCCTCAAATATGGTTAAATAGTGACTTT
This sequence comes from Procambarus clarkii, assembly GCF_040958095.1. NCBI lineage: Eukaryota > Metazoa > Arthropoda > Malacostraca > Decapoda > Cambaridae > Procambarus > Procambarus clarkii. The sequence goes on from NC_091195.1 coordinate 33,322,418, forward strand.
TTTCACGTTTTTCATGTAGTTTGATATTACGTAAATATATTAATTTTTACCAATATTTCGATACTATTTCATGTAGTATCACGGTATGTGATTTGGCCTTCAAATCTCAGAATTTCGCTTAATATTGCATTTTAAGCAAGTTTTCTTGCATTTTGTTTCGTACGAAAAATCATCGAATTTAGCAATATTTTGACGTTTATCATCCCCTTTTCCTTCATGTGATTTAAACAAAATATCATCGAATTAGGCAATATTTTGCCGTTTTCCACGTTTTTGTGAATTTTCAGTCCATAGGTATTACTTCATATATATACGATAAATAAGGTTGCAAACACATAATCGATTAGATTAGATTACCTTAAATACTTCATTTTCAATCATCTATTTGTTTCTCGTTAAAATACTGAGTAAGATATTGAAAAGGGGAGAAATTCGATTTTTATTGCATATATCGACGTTTCAGCCGGATTAGAGCGGTTTTACGTGTACATCTTCCCTCGTTAATATAAACGGAAAATCAAGAACATTATAGGTAATTCTAATGAAAACACATTGTTTTTTTTTATCATTTGTATTGGTAACAACATTGTCATATGTCTTTTCCTGGAACTAAATAATACGAAACCTCGCTCTATGATTTGAAGGTAAAATCCTCAAATATGGTGAAAAAGGGACTTTTTCACGTTAATCATGTAGTTTGATATTACGCAAATATATTCATTTTTACCAATATTCCGATACTATTTCATGTAGTATCACGATATGTGATTTGGCCTTTAAATCTCAGAATTTCGCATAATATTGCATTTTAAGCAAGTTTTCTTGCATTTTGTTTCGTACGAAAAATCATCGAATTTAGCAATATTTTGACGTTTATCATCCCCTTTCCTTTATTTGATTTAAACAAAATATCATCGAATTAGGCAATATTTTGCCGTTTTTCCACGTTTTTGTGAATTTTCATTCTATGGGTATTAATTCAATATATATACGATAAAAATGATACAAACACATAATTGATTAGATAATAGCCCTAAATACTTCATTTTCAATCAACTATTTGTTTCTCGCTAAAATACTGAGTAATATATTGAAAAGGGGAGAAGTTCTGTTTTTATTGCATATATCGACGTTTCAGCCGGAATAGAGCGGTTTTACGTGTACATCTTCCATCGGTAATATAAACGGAAAATCAGGAACATTTTAGTTAATTCTAATGAAAACACATTGTTTTTTATCATTTGTATTGGAAACAACATTGTCATATGTCTTTTCTTGGAACTAAATAATATGAAACCTCGCTCTATGATTTGAAGTTAAAATCCTCAAATATGGTTAAATAGTGACTTTTTTCACGTTTTTCATGTAGTTTGATATTACGCAAATATATTCATTTTTACCAATATTTCGATACTATTTCATGTAGTATCACGATATGTGATTTGGCCTTCAAATCTTAGAATTTCGCATAATATTGCATTTTAAGCAAGTTTTCTTGCATTTTGTTTCGTACGAAAAATTATCGAATTTAGCAATATTTTGACGTTTATCATCTCCTTTTCCTTCATGTGATTTAAACAAAATATCATCGAATTAGGCAATATTTTGCCGTTTTCCACGTTTTTGTGAATTTTCAGTCCATGGGTATTACTTCATATATATACGATAAATAAGGTTGTTAACACATACTTGATTAGATAATAACCTTAAATACTTCATTTTCAATCATCTATTTGTTTCTCGTTAAAATACTGAGTAAGATATTGAAAAGGGGAGAAATTCGATTTTTATTGCATATATCGACGTTTCAGCCGGATTAGAGCGGTTTTACGTGTACATCTTACTTCGTTAATATAAACGGAAAATCAAGAACATTATAGGTAATTCTAATGAAAACACATTGTTTTTTTATCATTTGAATTGGAAACAACATTGTCATATGTCTTTTCCTGGAACTAAATAATACGAAACCTCGCTCTATGATTTGAAGGTAAAATCCTCAAATATGGTAAAAAAGTGACTTTTTCACGTTAATCATGTAGTTTGATATTACGCAAATATATTCATTTTTACCAATATTTCGATACTATTTCATGTAGTATCACGATATGTGATTTGGCCTTCAAATCTTAGAATTTCGCATAATATTGCATTTTAAGCAAGTTTTCTTGCATTTTGTTTCGTACGAAAAATTATCGAATTTAGCAATATTTTGACGTTTATCATCTCCTTTTCCTTCATGTGATTTAAACAAAATATCATCGAATTAGGCAATATTTTGCCGTTTTCCACGTTTTTGTGAATTTTCAGTCCATGGGTATTACTTCATATATTTACGATAAAAATGATGCAAACACATAATTGATTAGATAATAACCTTAAATACTTCATTTTCAATCAACTATTTGTTTCTCGCTAAAATGCTGAGTAATATATTGAAAAGGGGAGAAGTTCTGTTTTTATTGCATATATCGACGTTTCAGCCGGAATAGAGCGGTTTTACGTGTACATCTTCCATCGGTAATATAAACGGAAAATCAGGAACATTTTAGTTAATTCTAATGAAAACACATTGATTTTTATCATTTGTATTGGAAACAACATTGTCATATGTCTTTTCTTGGATCTAAATAATTCGAAACCTCGCTCTATGATTTGAAGTTAAAATCCTCAAATATGGTTAAATAGTGACTTTTTTACCGTTTTTCATGTAGTTTGATATTACGTAAATATATTCATTTTTACCAATATTTCGATACTATTTCATGTAGTATCACGATATGTGATTTGGCCTTCAAATCTCAGAATTTCGCAAAATATTGCATTTTAAGCAAGTTTTCTTGCATATTGTTTCGTACGAAAAATCATCGAATTTAGCAATATTTTGACGTTTATCATCCCCTTTTCCTTCATGTGATTTAAACAAAATATCATCGAATTAGGCAATATTTTGCAGTTTTCCACGTTTTTGTGAATTTTCAGTCCATGGGTATTACTTCATATATATATACGATAAAAATGATGCAAACACATAATTGATTAGATAATAACCTTAAATACTTCATTTTCAATCATCTATTTGTTTCTCGTTAAAATACTGAGTAAGATATTGAAAAGGGAAGAAATTTGATTTTTATTGCATATATCGACGTTTCAGCCGGATAAGAGCGGTTCTACGTGTACATCTTCCCTCGTTAATATAAACGGAAAATCAAGAACATTATAGTTAATTCTAATGAAAACACATTGTTTTTTATCATTTGTATTGGAAACAACATTGTCATATGTCTTTTCTTGGATCTAAATAATACGAAACCTCGCTTTATGATTTGAAGTTAAAAATCTCAAATATGGTTAAATAGTGACTTTTTTCACGTTTTTCGTGTAGTTTGATATTACGTAAATATATTTATTTTTACCAATATTCCGATACTATTTCATGTAGTATCACGATATGTGATTTGGCCTTGAAATCACAGAATTTCGCATAATATTGCATTTTAAGCAAGTTTTCTTGCATTTTGTTTCGTACGAAAAATCATCAAATTTAGCAATATTTTGACGTTTATCATCCCCTTTTCCTTCATGTGATTTAAATAAAATATCATCGAATTAGGCAATATTTTGCCGTTTTCCACGTTCTTGTGAATTTTCAGTCCATGGGTATTACTTCATATATATACGATAAAAATGATGCAAACACATAATTGATTAGATAATAACCTTAAATACTTCATTTTCAATCAACTATTTGTTTCTCGTTAAAATACTGAGTAAGATATTGAAAAGGGGAGAAGTTCTGTTTTTATTGCATATATCGACGTTTCAGCCGGAATAGAGCGGTTTTACGTGTACATTTTCCATCGGTAATATAAACGGAAAATCTGGAACATTTTAGTTAATTCTAATGAAAACACATTGATTTTTATCATTTGTATTGGAAACAACATTGTCATATGTCTTTTCTTGGATCTAAATAATACGAAACCTCGCTCTATGATTTGAAGTTAAAATCCTAAAATATGGTTAAATAGTGACTTTTTTACCGTTTTTCATGTAGTTTGATATTACGTAAATATATTCATTTTTACCAATATTTCGATACTATTTTATGTAGTATCACGATATGTGATTTGGCCTTCAAATCTCAGAATTTCGCATAATATTGCATTTTAAGCAAGTTTTCTTGCATTTTGTTTCGTACGAAAAATCATCGAATTTAGCAATATTTTGACGTTTATCATCCCCTTTTCCTTCATGTGATTTAAACAAAATATCATCGAATTAGGCAATATTTTGCAGTTTTCCACGTTTTTATGAATTTTCAGTCCATGGGTATTACTTCATATATATATACGATAAAAATGATGCAAACACATAATTGATTAGATAATAACCTTAAATACTTCATTTTCAATCATCTATTTGTTTCTCGTTAAAATACTGAGTAAGATATTGAAAAGGGGAGAAGTTCGGTTTTTATTGCATTTATCGACGTTTCAGCCGGATTAGAGCGGTTTTACGTGTACATCTTCCCTCGTTAATATAAACGGAAAATCAAGAACATTATAGTTAATTATAATGAAAACACATTGTTTTTTATCATTTGTATTGGAAACAACATTGTCATATGTCTTTTCTTGGATCTAAATAATACGAAACCTCGCTTTATGATTTGAAGTTAAAATCCTCAAATATGGTTAAATAGTGACTTTTTTAACGTTTTTCGTGTAGTTTGATATTACGTAAATATATTCATTTTTACCAATATTCCGATACTATTTCATGTAGTATCACGATATGTGATTTGGCCTTGAAATCAAAGAATTTCGCATAATATTGCATTTTATGCAAGTTTTCTTGCATTTTGTTTCGTACGAAAAATCATCAAATTTAGCAATATTTTGACGTTTATCATCCCCTTTTCCTTCATGTGATTTAAATAAAATATCATCGAATTAGGCAATATTTTGCCGTTTTCCACGTTTTTGTGAATTTTCAGTCCATGGGTATTAATTCATATATATACGATAAAAATGATGCAAACACATAATTGATTAGATAATAACCTTAAATACTTCATTTTCAATCATCTATTTTTTTCACGTTAAAATACTGAGTAAGATATTGAAAAGGGGAGAAGTTCGGTTTTTATTGCATATATCGACGTTTCAGCCGGATTAGAGCGGTTTTACGTGTACATCTTCCATTGGTAATATAAACGGAAAATCAGGAACATTTTAGTTAATTATAATGAAAACACATCGTTTTTTATCATATGTATTGGAAACAACATTGTCATATGTCTTTTCTTGGAACTAAATAATACGAAACCTCGCTCTATGATTTGAAGTTAAAATCCTCAAATATGGTTAAATAGTGACTTTTTTCACGTTTTTCATGTAGTTTGATATTACGTAAATATATTCATTTTTACCAATATTTCGATACTATTTCATGTAGTATCACGGTATGTGATTTGGCCTTCAAATCTCAGAATTTCGCTTAATATTGCACTTTAAGCAAGTTTTCTTGCATTTTGTTTCGTACGAAAAATCATCGAATTTAGCAATATTTTGACGTTTATCATCCCCTTTTCCTTCATGTGATTTAAACAAAATATCATCGAATTAGGCAATATTTTGCCGTTTTCCACGTTTTTGTGAATTTTCAGTCCATAGGTATTACTTCATATATATACGATAAATAAGGTTGCAAACACATAATTGATTAGATAATAACCTTAAATACTTCATTTTCAATCATCTATTTGTTTCTCGTTAAAATACTGAGTAAGATATTGAAAAGGGGAGAAATTCGATTTTTATTGCATATATCGACGTTTCAGCCGGATTAGAGCGGTTTTACGTGTACATCTTCCCTCGTTAATATAAACGGAAAATCAGGAAAATTATAGGTAATTATAATGAAAACACATTGTTTTTTATCATTTGTATTGGAAACAACATTGTCATATGTCTTTTCTTGGATCTAAATAACACGAAACCTCGCTTTATGATTTGAAGTTAAAATCCTCAAATATGGTTAAATAGTGACTTTTTTCACGTTTTTCGTGTAGTTTGATATTACGATGTGAAAACACATTGTTTTTTTTATTATTTGTATTGGTAACAACATTGTCATATGTCTTTTCCTGGAACTAAATAATACGAAACCTCGCTCTATGATTTGAAGGTAAAATCCTCAAATATGGTAAAAAAGGGACTTTTTCACGTTAATCATGTAGTTTGATATTACGCAAATATATTCATTTTTACCAATATTCCGATACTATTTCATGTAGTATCACGATATGTGATTTGGCCTTTACATCTCAGAATTTCGCATAATATTGCATTTTAAGCAAGTTTTCTTGCATTTTGTTTCGTACGAAAAATCATCGAATTTAGCAATATTTTGACGTTTATCATCCCCTTTCCTTTATTTGATTTAAACAAAATATCATCGAATTAGGCAATATTTTGCCGTTTTTCCACGTTTTTGTGAATTTTCATTCTATGGGTATTAATTCAATATATATACGATAAAAATGATACAAACACATAATTGATTAGATAATAACCCTAAATACTTCATTTTCAATCAACTATTTGTTTCTCGCTAAAATACTGAGTAATATATTGAAAAGGGGAGAAGTTCTGTTTTTATTGCATATATCGACGTTTCAGCCGGAATAGAGCGGTTTTACGTGTACATCTTCCATCGGTAATATAAACGGAAAATCAGGAACATTTTAGTTAATTCTAATGAAAACACATTGTTTTTTATCATTTGTATTGGAAACAACATTGTCATATGTCTTTTCTTGGAACTAAATAATACGAAACCTCGCTCTATGATTTGAAGTTAAAATCCTCAAATATGATTAAATAGTGACTTTTTGCACGTTTTTCATGTAGTTTGATATTACGCAAATATATTCATTTTTACCAATATTTCGATACTATTTCATGTAGTATCACGATATGTGATTTGGCCTTCAAATCTCAGAATTTCGCTTAATATTGCATTTTAAGCAAGTTTTCTTGCATTTTGTTTCGTACGAAAAATCATCGAATTTAGCAATATTTTGACGTTTATCATCCCCTTTTCCTTCATGTGATTTAAACAAAATATCATCGAATTAGGCAATATTTTGCCGTTTTCCACGTTTTTGTGAATTTTCAGTCCATAGGTATTACTTCATATATATACGATAAATAAGGTTGCAAACACATAGTCGATTAGATAATAACCTTAAATACTTCATTTTCAATCATCTATTTGTTTCTCGTTAAAATACTGAGTAAGATATTGAAAAGGGGAGAAATTCGATTTTTATTGCATATATCGACGTTTCAGCCGGATTAGAGCGGTTTTACGTGTACATCTTCCCTCGTTAATATAAACGGAAAATCAAGAACATTATAGGTAATTCTAATGAAAACACATTGTTTTTTTATCATTTGTATTGGAAACAACATTGTCATATGTCTTTTCCTGGAACTAAATAATACGAAACCTCGCTTTATGATTTGAAGTTAAAATCCTCAAATATGGTTAAATAGTGACTTTTTTTCACGTTTTTCGTGTAGTTTGATATTACGTAAATATATTCATTTTTACCAATATTCCGATACTATTTCATGTAGTATCACGATATGTGATTTGGCCTTGAAATCACAGAATTTCGCATAATATTGCATTTTAAGCAAGTTTTCTTGCATTTTGTTTCGTACGAAAAATCATCAAATTTAGCAATATTTTGACGTTTATCATCCCCCTTTTCCTTCATGTGATTTAAATAAAATATCATCGAATTAGGCAATATTTTGCCGTTTTCCACGTTTTTGTGAATTTTCAGTCCATTCATATATATACGATAAAAATGATGCAAACACATAATTGATTAGATAATAACCTTAAATACTTCATTTTCAATCGTCTATTTTTTTCACGTTAAAATACTGAGTAAGATATTGAAAAGGGGAGAAGTTCAGTTTTTATTGCATATATCAACGTTTCAGCCGGATTAGAGCGGTTTTACGTGTACATCTTCCATCGGTAATATAAACGGAAAATCAGGAACATTTTAGTTAATTCTAATGAAAACACACTGTTTTTTATCATTTGTATTGGAAACAACATTGTCATATGTCTTTTCTTGGATCTAAATAATACGAAACCTCGCTCTATGATTTGAAGTTAAAATCCTCAAATATGGTTAAATAGTGACTTTTTTACCGTTTTTCATGTAGTTTGATATTACGTAAATATATTCATTTTTACCAATATTTCGATACTATTTCATGTAGTATCACGATATGTGATTTGGCCTTCAAATCTCAGAATTTCGCTTAATATTGCATTTTAAGCAAGTTTTCTTGCATTTTGTTTCGTACGAAAAATCATCGAATTTAGCAATATTTTTACGTTTATCATCCCCTTTTCCTTCATGTGATTTAAACAAAATATCATCGAATTAGGCAATATTTTGCAGTTTTCCACGTTTTTGTGAATTTTCAGTCCATGGGTATTACTTCATATATATATACGATAAAAATGATGCAAACACATAATTGATTAGATAATAACCTTAAATACTTCATTTTCAATCATCTATTTGTTTCTCGTTAAAATACTGAGTAAGATATTGAAAAGGGGAGAAGTTCGGTTTTTATTGCATATATCGACGTTTCAGCCGGAATAGAGCGGTTTTACGTGTACATCTTCCCTCGTTAATATAAGCGGAAAATCAAGAACATTATAGTTAATTATAATGAAAACACATCGTTTTTTATCATTTGTATTGGAAACAACATTGTCATATGTCTTTTCTTGGATCTAAATAATACGAAACCTCGCTTTACGATTTGAAGTTAAAATCCTCAAATATGGTTAAATAGTGACTTTTTTCACGTTTTTCGTGTAGTTTGATATTACGTAAATATATTCATTTTTACCAATATTCCGATACTATTTCATGTAGTATCACGATATGTGATTTGGCCTTGAAATCACAGAATTTCGCATAATATTGCATTTTAAGCAAGTTTTCTTGCATTTTGTTTCGTACGAAAAATCATCAAATTTAGCAATATTTTGACGTTTATCATCCCCTTTTCCTTCATGTGATTTAAACAAAATATCATCGAATTAGGCAATATTTTGCCGTTTTCCACGTTTTTGTGAATTTTCAGTCCATGGGTATTACTTCATATATATACGATAAATAAGGTTGTTAACACATACTTGATTAGATAATAACCTTAAATACTTCATTTTCAATCATCTATTTGTTTCTCGTTAAAATACTGAGTAAGATATTGAAAAGGGAAGAAATTCGATTTTTATTGCATATATCGACGTTTCAGCCGGATTAGAGCGGTTTTACGTGTACATCTTCCCTCGTTAATATAAACGGAAAATCAAGAACATTATAGGTAATTCTAATGAAAACACATTGTTTTTTTATCATTTGTATTGGAAACAACATTGTCATATGTCTTTTCCTGGAACTAAATAATACGAAACCTCGCTCTATGATTTGAAGGTAAAATCCTCAAATATGGTAAAAAAGTGACTTTTTCACGTTAATCATGTAGTTTGATATTACGCAAATATATTCATTTTTACCAATATTTCGATACTATTTCATGTAGTATCACGATATGTGATTTGGCCTTCAAATCTTAGAATTTCGCATAATATTGCATTTTAAGCAAGTTTTCTTGCATTTTGTTTCGTACGAAAAATTATCGAATTTAGCAATATTTTGACGTTTATCATCTCCTTTTCCTTCATGTGATTTAAACAAAATATCATCGAATTAGGCAATATTTTGCCGTTTTCCACGTTTTTGTGAATTTTCAGTCCATGGGTATTACTTCATATATATACGATAAAAATGATGCAAACACATAATTGATTAGATAATAACCTTAAATACTTCATTTTCAATCAACTATTTGTTTCTCGTTAAAATACTGAGTAAGATATTGAAAAGGGGAGAAGTTCTGTTTTTATTGCATATATCGACGTTTCAGCCGGAATAGAGCGGTTTTACGTGTACATTTTCCATCGGTAATATCAATGGAAAATCAGGAACATTTTAGTTAATTCTAATGAAAACACATTGATTTTTATCATTTGTATTGGAAACAACATTGTCATATGTCTTTTCTTGGATCTAAATAATACGAAACCTCGCTCTATGATTTGAAGTTAAAATCCTAAAATATGGTTAAATAGTGACTTTTTTACCGTTTTTCATGTAGTTTGATATTACGTAAATATATTCATTTTTACCAATATTCCGATACTATTTCATGTAGTATCACGATATGTGATTTGGCCTTGAAATCACAGAATTTCGCATAATATTGCATTTTAAGCAAGTTTTCTTGCATTTTGTTTCGAACGAAAAATAATCGAATTTAGCAATATTTTGACGTTTATCATCCCCTTTTCCTTCATGTGATTTAAACAAAATATCATCGAATTAGGCAATATTTTACCGTTTTCCACGTTTTTGTGAATTTTCAGTCCATGGGTATTAATTCATATATATACGATAAAAATGATGCAAACACATAATTGATTAGATAATAACCTTAAATACTTCATTTTCAATCATTTTTTTTTTTCACGTTAAAATACTGAGTAAGATATTGAAAAGGGGAGAAGTTCGGTTTTTATTGCATATATCGACGTTTCAGCCGGATTAGAGCGGTTTTACGTGTACATCTTCCATCGGTAATATAAACGGAAAATCAGGAACATTTTAGTTAATTCTAATGAAAACACATTGTTTTTTATCATATGTATTGGAAACAACATTGTCATATGTCTTTTCTTGGAACTAAATAATACGAAACCTCGCTCTATGATTTGAAGTTTAAATCCTCAAATATGGTTAAATAGTGACTTTTTTCACGTTTTTCATGTAGTTTGATATTACGTAAATATATTCATTTTTACCAATATTTCGATACTATTTCATGCAGTATCACGATATGTGATTTGGCCTTCAAATATCAGAATTTCGCTTAATATTGCATTTTAAGCAAGTTTTCTTGCATTTTGTTTCGTACGAAAAATCATCGAATTTAGCAATATTTTGACGTTTATCATCCCCTTTTCCTTCATGTGATTTAAACAAAATATCATCGAATTAGGCAATATTTTGCCGTTTTCCACGTTTTTGTGAATTTTCAGTCCATGGGTATTACTTCATATATATACGATAAATAAGGATGCAAACACATAATTGATTAGATAATAACCTTAAATACTTCATTTTCAATCATCTGTTTGTTTCTCGTTAAAATACTGAGTAAGATATTGAAAAGGGGAGAAATTCGATTTTTATTGCATATATCGACGTTTCAGCCGGATTAGAGCGGTTTTACGTGTACATCTTCCCTCGTTAATATAAACGGAAAATCAAGAACATTATAGGTAATTCTGATGAAAACACATTGTTTTTTATCATTTGTATTGGAAAAAACATTGTCATATGTCTTTTCCTGGAACTAAATAATACGAAACCTCGCTCTATGATTTGAAGGTAAAATCCTCAAATATGGTTAAATAGTGACTTTTTCACGTTAATCATGTAGTTTGATATTACGCAAATATATTCATTTTTACCAATATTTCGATACTATTTCATGTAGTATCACGATATGTGATTTGGCCTTCAAATCTCAGAATTTCGCATAATATTGCATTTTAAGCAAGTTTTCTTGCATTTTGTTCCGTACGAAAAATCATCGAATTTAGCAATATTTTGACGTTTATCATCCCTTTTCCTTTATTTGATTTAAACAAAATATCATCGAATTAGGCAATATTTTGCCGTTTTTCAACGTTTTTGTGAATTTTCAATCTATGGGTAATAATTCATTATATATACGATAAAAATGATACAAACACATAATTGATTAGATAATAACCTTAAATACTTCATTTTCAATCTATTTGAAAATATATGTTTCATATATTTCATATATTTTCATATATTTGTTTCTCGTTAAAATACTGATTAAGATATTGAAAAGGGGAGAAGTTCGGTTTTTATTGCATATATCGACGTTTCAGCCGGATTAGAGCGGTTTTACATGTACATCTTCCCTCGTTAATATAAACGGAAAATCAAGAACATTATAGTTAATACGAATGAAAACACATTGTTTTTTATCATTTGTATTGGAAACAACATTGTCATGTCTTTTCTTGGAACTAAATAATACGAAACCTCGCTCTATGATTTGAAGGTAAAATCCTCAAATATGGTAAAATAGTGACTTTTTCACGTTAATCGTGTAGTTTGATATTACGCAAATATATTCATTTTTACCAATATTTCAATACTATTTCATGTAGTATCACGATCTGTGATTTGGCCTTCAAATCTCAGAATTTCGCATAATATTGCATTTTAAGCAAGTTTTCTTGCATTTTGTTTCGTACGAAAAATCATCGAATTTAGCAATATTTTGACGTTTATCATCCCCTTTTCCTTTATTTGATTTAAACAAAATATCATCGTATTAGGCAATATTTTGCCGTTTTTCCACGTTTTTGTGAATTTTCAGTCTATGGGTAATAATTCATTATATATACGATTAAAATGATGCAAACACATAATTGATTAGATAATAACCTAAAATACTTCATTTTCAATCAACTATTTGCTTCTCGTCAAAATACTTAGTAAGATATTGAAAAGGGGAGAAGTTCTGTTTTTATTGCATATATCGACGTTTCAGCCGGAATAGAGCGGTTTTACGTGTACATCTTCCATCGGTAATATAAACCGAAAATCAGGAACATTTTAGTTAATTCTAATGAAAACATTGATTTTTATCATTTGTATTGGAAACAACATTGTCATGTCTTTTCTTGGATCTAAATAATACGAAACCTCGCTCTATGATTTGAAGTTAAAATCCTCAAATATGGTTAAATAGTGACTTTTTTCACGTTTTTCGTGTAGTTTGATATTACGTAAATATATTCATTTTTACCAATATTCCGATACTATTTCATGTAGTATCACGATATGTGATTTGGCCTTGAAATCACAGAATTTCGCAAAATATTGCATTTTAAGCAAGTTTTCTTGCATTTTGTTTCGTACGAAAAATCATCGAATTTAGCAATATTTCGACGTTTATCATCCCTTTTTCCTTTATGTGATTTAAATAAAATGTCATCGAATTAGGCAATATTTTGCCGTTTTCCAAGTTTTTGTGAATTTTCAGTCCATGGCTATTAATTCATATATATACGATAAAAATGATGCAAACACATAATTGATTAGATAATAACCTTAAATACTTCATTTTCAATCATCTATTTGTTTCTCGTTAAAATACTGAGTAAGATATTGAAAAGGGGAGAAGTTCGGTTTTTATTGCATATATCGACGTTTCAGCCTGATTAGAGCGGTTTTACGTGTACATCTTCCCTCGTTAATATAAACGGAAAATCAAGAACACTATAGTTAATTCTAATGAAAACACATTGTTTTTTATCATTTGTATTGGAAACAACATTGTCATATGTTTTTTTTTGGATCTAAATAATACGAAACCTCGCTCTATGATTTGAAGTTAAAATCCTCAAATATGGTTAAATAGTGACTTTTTTCACGTTTTTCATGTAGTTTGATATTACGCAAATATATTCAATTTTACCAATATTTCGATGCTATTTCATGTAGTATCACGATATGTGATTTGGCCTTCAAATCTCAGAATTTCGCATAATATTGCATTTTAAGCAAGTTTTCTTGCATTTTGTTTCGTACGAAAAATCATCGAATTTAGCAATATTTTGACGTTTATCATCCCTTTTCCTTTATTTGATTTAAACAAAATATCATCGAATTAGGCAATATTTTGCCGTTTTTCAACGTTTTTGTGAATTTTCAATCTATGGGTAATAATTCATTATATATACGATAAAAATGATACAAACACATAATTGATTAGATAATAACCTTAAATACTTCATTTTCAATCTATTTGAAAATATATGTTTCATATATTTCATATATTTTCATATATTTGTTTCTCGTTAAAATACTGATTAAGATATTGAAAAGGGGAGAAGTTCGGTTTTTATTGCATATATCGACGTTTCAGCCGGATTAGAGCGGTTTTACATGTACATCTTCCCTCGTTAATATAAACGGAAAATCAAGAACATTATAGTTAATACGAATGAAAACACATTGTTTTTTATCATTTGTATTGGAAACAACATTGTCATGTCTTTTCTTGGAACTAAATAATACGAAACCTCGCTCTATGATTTGAAGGTAAAATCCTCAAATATGGTAAAATAGTGACTTTTTCACGTTAATCGTGTAGTTTGATATTACGCAAATATTTTCATTTTTACCAATATTTCAATACTATTTCATGTAGTATCACGATCTGTGATTTGGCCTTCAAATCTCAGAATTTCGCATAATATTGCATTTTAAGCAAGTTTTCTTGCATTTTGTTTCGTACGAAAAATCATCGAATTTAGCAATATTTTGACGTTTATCATCCCCTTTTCCTTTATTTGATTTAAATAAAATGTCATCGAATTAGGCAATATTTTGCCGTTTTCCAAGTTTTTGTGAATTTTCAGTCCATGGCTATTAATTCATATATATACGATAAAAATGATGCAAACACATAATTGATTAGATAATAACCTTAAATACTTCATTTTCAATCATCTATTTGTTTCTCGTTAAAATACTGAGTAAGATATTGAAAAGGGGAGAAGTTCGGTTTTTATTGCATATATCGACGTTTCAGCCTGATTAGAGCGGTTTTACGTGTACATCTTCCCTCGTTAATATAAACGGAAAATCAAGAACACTATAGTTAATTCTAATGAAAACACATTGTTTTTTATCATTTGTATTGGAAACAACATTGTCATATGTCTTTTTTTGGATCTAAATAATACGAAACCTCGCTCTATGATTTGAAGTTAAAATCCTCAAATATGGTTAAATAGTGACTTTTTTCACGTTTTTCATGTAGTTTGATATTACGTAAATATATTCATTTTTACCAATATTTCGATACTATTTCATGTAGTATCACGATATGTGATTTGGCCTTCATATCTCAGAATTTCGCATAATATTGCATTTTAAGAAAGCTTTCTTGCATTTTGTTTCGTACGAAAAATCATCGAATTTAGCAATATTTTGACGTTTATCATCCCCTTTTCCTTCATGTGATTTAAACAAAATATCATCGAATTAGGCAATATTTTGCCGTTTTCCACGTTTTCGTGAATTTTCAGTCAATGGGTATTACTTCATATATATACGATAAATAAGGTTGCAAACACATAATTGATTAGATAATAACCTTAAATACTTCATTTTCAATCATCTATTTGTTTCTCGTTAAAATACTGAGTAAGATATTGAAAAGGGGAGAAGTTCGGTTTTTATTGCATATATAGACGTTTCAGCTGGATTAGAGCGGTTTTACGTGCACATCTTCCCTCGTTAATATAAACGGAAAATCAAGAACATTATAGTTAATTCTAATAAAAACACATTGTTTTTTATCATTTGTATTGGAAACAACATTGTCATATGTCTTTTCTTGGAACTAAATAATTCGAAACCTCGCTCTATGATTTGAAGGTAAAATCCTCAAATATGGTAAAATAGTGACTTTTTTCACGTTTTTCATGTAGTTTGATATTACGTAAATATATTCATTTTTACCAATATTTCGATACTATTTCATCTAGTATCACGATATGTGATTTGGCCTACAAATCTCAGAATTTTGCATAATATTGCATTTTAAGCAAGTTTTGTTGCATTTTGTTTCGTACGAAAAATCATCGAATTTACCAATATTTTGACCTTTATCATCCCCTTTTCCTTCATGTGATTTAAATAAAATATCATCGAATTAGGCAATATTTTGCCGTTTTCCACGTTTTTGTGAATTTTCAGTCCATGGGTATTAATTGATATATATACGATAAAAATTATGCAAACACATAATTGATTAGATAATAACCTTAAATACTTCATTTTCAATCAACTATTTGTTTCTCGTTAAAATACTGAGTAAGATATTGAAAAGGGGAGAAGTTCGGTTTGTATTGCATATATCGACGTTTCAGCCGGAATAGAGCGGTTTTACGTATACATCTTCCATCGGTAATATAAACGGAAAATCAGGAACATTTTAGTTAATTCTAATGAAAACACATTGATTTTTATCATTTGTATTGGAAACAACATTGTCATATGTCTTTTCTTGGATCTAAATAATACGAAACCTTTTTCTATGATTTGAAGTTAAAATCCTCAAATATGGTTAAATAGTGACTTTTTTCACGTTTTTCATGTAGTTTGATATTACGTAAATATATTCATTTTTACCAATATTTCGATACTATTTTATGTAGTATCACGATATGTGATTTGACCTTCAAATCTCAGAATTTCGCATAATATTGCATTTTAAGAAAGCTTTCTTGCATTTTGTTTCGTACGAAAAATCATCGAATTTTGCAATATTTTGACGTTTATCATCTCCTTTTCCTTCATGTGATTTAAACAAAATATCATCGAATTAAGCAATATTTTGCCGTTTTCCACGTTTTTGTGAATTTTCAGTCCATGGGCATTACTTCATATATATATACGATAAAAATGATGCAAACTCATAATTGATTAGATAATAACCTTAAATACTTCATTTTCAATCATCTATTTGTATCTCGTTAAAATACTGAGTAAGATATTGAAAAGGGGAGAAGTTCGGTTTTTATTGCATATATCGACGTTTCAGCCGGATTAGAGCGGTTTTACGTGTACATCTTCCCTCGTTAATATAAACGGAAAATCAAGAACATTATAGTTAATTCTAATGAAAACACATTGTTTTTTATCAATTGTATTGGAACCAACATTGTCATATGTCTTTTCTTGGAACTAAATAATTCGAAACCTCGCTCTATGATTTGAAGGTAAAATCCTCAAATATGGTAAAATAGTGACTTTTTTCACGTTTTTCATGTAGTTTGATATTACGTAAATATATTCATTTTTACCAATATTTCGATACTATTTCATGTAGTATCACGATATGTGATTTGGCCTTCAAATCTCAGAATTTAGCATAATATTGCATTTTAAGCAAGTTTTCTTGCATTTTGTTTCGTTCGAAAAATCATCGAATTTAGCAATATTTATACGTTTATCATCCCCTTTTCCTTCATGTGATTTAAATAAAATATCATCGAATTAGGCAATATTTTGCCGTTTTCCACGATTTTGTGAATTTTCAGTCCATGGGAATTAATTCATATATATACGATAAAAATGATGCAAACACATAATTGATTAGACAATAACCTTAAATACTTCATTTTCAATCAACTATTTGTTTCTCGTTAAAATACTGAGTAAGATATTGAAATGGGGAGAAGTTCGGTTTTTATTGCATATATCGACGTTACAGCCGGTTTAGAGCGGTTTTACGTGTACATCTTCCATCGGTAATATAAACGGAAAATCAGGAACATTTTAGTTAATTCTAATGAAAACACATTGATTTTTATCATTTGTATTGGAAACAACATTGTCATATGTCTTTTCTTGGATCTAAATAATACGAAACCTCGCTCTATGATTTGAAGTTAAAATCCTCAAATATGGTTAAATAGTGACTTTTTTCACGTTTTTCGTGTAGTTTGATATTACGTAAATATATTCATTTTTACCAATATTCCGATACTATTTCATGTAGTATCACGATATGTGATTTGGCCTTGAAATCACAGAATTTCGCATAATATTGCATTTTAAGCAAGTTTTCTTGCATTTTGTTTCGTACGAAAAATCATCGAATTTAGCAATATTTCGACGTTTATCATCCCTTTTTCCTTCATGTGATTTAAATAAAATGTCATCGAATTAGGCAATATTTTGCCGTTTTCCAAGTTTTTGTGAATTTTCAGTCCATGGCTATTAATTCATATATATACGATAAAAATGATGCAAACACATAATTGATTAGATAATAACCTTAAATACTTCATTTTCAATCATCTATTTGTTTCTCGTTAAAATACTGAGTAAGATATTGAAAAGGGGAGAAGTTCGGTTTTTATTGCATATATCGACGTTTCAGCCTGATTAGAGCGGTTTTACGTGTACATCTTCCCTCGTTAATATAAACGGAAAATCAAGAACACTATAGTTAATTCTAATGAAAACACATTGTTTTTTATCATTTGTATTGGAAACAACTTTGTCATATGTCTTTTTTTGGATCTAAATAATACGAAACCTCGCTCTATGATTTGAAGTTAAAATCCTCAAATATGGTTATATAGTGACTTTTTTCACGTTTTTCATGTAGTTTGATATTACGTAAATATATTCATTTTTACCAATATTTCGATACTATTTCATGTAGTATCACGATATGTGATTTGGCCTTCAAATCTCAGAATTTCGCATAATATTGCATTTTAAGCAAGTTTTCTGGCATTTCGTTTCGTACGAAAAATCATCGAATTTAGCAATATTTTGACGTTTATCATCCCCTTTTCCTTCATGTGATTTAAACAAAATATCATCGAATTAGACAATATTTTGCCGTTTTCCACGTTTTTGTGAATTTTCAGTCAATGGGTAATACTTCATATATATACGATAAATAAGGTTGCAAACACATAATTGATTAGATAATAACCTTAAATACTTCATTTTCAATCATCTATTTGTTTCTCGTTAAAATACTGAGTAAGATATTGAAAGGGGAGAAGTTCGGTTTTTATTGCATATATCGACGTTTCAGCTGGATTCGAGCGGTTTTACGTGTACATCTTCCCTCGTTAATATAAACGGAAAATCAAGAACATTATAGTTAATTCTAATGAAAACACATTGTTTTTTATCATTTGTATTGGAAACAACATTGTCATATGTCTTTTCTTGGAACTAAATAATTCGAAACCTCGCTCAATGATTTGAAGGTAAAAACCTCAAATATGGTAAAATAGTGACTTTTTTCACGTTTTTCATGTAGTTTGATATTACGTAAATATATTCATTTTTACCAATATTTCGATACTATTTCATGTAGTATCACGATATGTGGTTTGGCCTTCAAATCTCAGAATTTTGCATAATATTGCATTTTAAGCAAGTTTTCTTGCATTTTGTTTCGTACGAAAAATCATCGAATTTACCAATATTTTGACCTTTATCATCCCCTTTTCCTTCATGTGATTTAAATAAAATATCATCGAATTAGGCAATATTTTGCCGTTTTCCACGTTTTTGTGAATTTTCAGTCCATGGGTATTAATTGATATATATACGATAAAAATGATGCAAACACATAATTGATTAGATAATAACCTTAAATACTTCATTTTCAATCAACTATTTGTTTCTCGTTAAAATACTGAGTAAGATATTCAAAAGGGGAGAAGTTCGGTTTGTATTGCATATATCGACGTTTCAGCCGGAATAGAGCGGTTTTACGTATACATCTTCCATCGGTAATATAAACGGAAAATCAGGAACATTTTAGTTAATTCTAATGAAAACACATTGATTTTTATCATTTGTATTGGAAACAACATTGTCATATGTCTTTTCTTGGATCTAAATAATACGAAACCTTGTTCTATGATTTGAAGTTAAAATCCTCAAATATGGTTAAATAGTGACTTTTTTCACGTTTTTCATGTAGTTTGATATTACGTAAATATATTCATTTTTACCAATATTTCGATACTATTTTATGTAGTATCACGATATGTGATTTGACCTTCAAATCTCAGAATTTCGCATAATATTGCATTTTAAGAAAGCTTTCTTGCATTTTGTTTCGTACGAAAAATCTTCGAATTTTGCAATATTTTGACGTTTATCATCTCCTTTTCCTTCATGTGATTTAAACAAAATATCATCGAATTAGGCAATATTTTGCCGTTTTCCACGTTTTTGTGAATTTTCAGTCCATGGGTATTACTTCATATATATACGATAAAAATGATGCAAACACATAATTGATTAGATAATAACCTTAAATACTTCATTTTCAATCATCTATTTGTTTCTCGTTAAAATACTGAGTAAGATATTGAAAAGGGGAGAGGTTCGGTTTTTATTGCATATATCGACGTTTCAGCCGGATTAGAGCGGTTTTACGTGTACATCTTCCATCGGTAATATAAACGGAAAATCAGGAACATTTTAGTTAATTCTAATGAAAACACATTGTTTTTTATCATTTGTATTGGAAACAACATTGTCATATGTCTTTTCTTGGATTTAAATAATACGAAACCTCGCTTTATGATTTGAAGTTAAAATCCTCAAATATGGTTAAATAGTGACTTTTTTCACGTTTTTCGTGTAGTTTGATATTACGTAAATATATTCATTTTTACCAATATTCCGATACTATTTCATGTAGTATCACGATATGTGATTTGGCCTTGAAATCACAGAATTTCGCATAATATTGCATTTTAAGCAAGTTTTCTTGCATTTTGTTTCGTACGAAAAATCATCGAATTTAGCAATATTTCAACGTTTATCATCCCTTTTTCCTTCATGTGATTTAAATAAAATGTCATCGAATTAGGCAATATTTTGCCGTTTTCCAAGTTTTTGTGAATTTTCAGTCCATGGCTATTAATTCATATATATACGATAAAAATGATGCAAACACATAATTGATTAGATAATAACCTTAAATTCTTCATTTTCAATCATCTATTTGTTTCTCGTTAAAATACTGAGTAAGATATTGAAAAGGGGAGAAGTTCGGTTTTTATTGCATATATCGACGTTTCAGCCTGATTAGAGCGGTTTTACGTGTACATTTTCCCTCGTTAATATAAACGGAAAATCAAGAACACTATAGTTAATTCTAATGAAAACACATTGTTTTTTATCATTTGTATTGGAAACAACATTGTCATATGTCTTTTTTTGGATCTAAATAATACGAAACCTCGCTCTATGATTTGAAGTTAAAATCCTCAAATATGGTTAAATAGTGACTTTTTTCACGTTTTTTATGTAGTTTGATATTACGAAAATATATTCATTTTTACCAATATTTCGATACTATTTCATGTAGTATCACGATATGTGATTTGGCCTTCAAATCTCAGAATTTAGCATAATATTGCATTTTAAGCAAGTTTTCTTGCATTTTGTTTCGTTCGAAAAATCATCGAATTTAGCAATATTTAAACGTTTATCATCCCCTTTTCCTTCATGTGATTTAAATAAAATATCATCGAATTAGGCAATATTTTGCCGTTTTCCACGATTTTGTGAATTTTCAGTCCATGGGTATTAATTCATATATATACGATAAAAATGATGCAAACACATAATTGATTAGACAATAACCTTAAATACTTCATTTTCAATCAACTATTTGTTTCTCGTTAAAATACTGAGTAAGATATTGAAATGGGGAGAAGTTCGGTTTTTATTGCATATATCGACGTTTCAGCCGGATTAGAGCGGTTTTACGTGTACATCTTCCATCGGTAATATAAACGGAAAATCAGGAACATTTTAGTTAATTCTAATGAAAACACATTGATTTTTATCATTTGTATTGGAAACAACATTGTCATATGTCTTTTCTTGGATCTAAATAATACGAAACCTCGCTCTATGATTTGAAGTTAAAATCCTCAAATATGGTTAAATAGTGACTTTTTTCACGTTTTTCGTGTAGTTTGATATTACGTAAATATATTCATTTTTACCAATATTTCGATACTATTTCATCTAGTATCACGATATGTGATTTGGCCTACAAATCTCAGAATTTTGCATAATATTGCATTTTAAGCAAGTTTTCTTGCATTTTGTTTCGTACGAAAAATCATCGAATTTACCAAAATTTTGACCTTTATCATCCCCTTTTCCTTCATGTGATTTAAATAAAATATCATCGAATTAGGCAATATTTTGCCGTTTTCCACGTTTTTGTGAATTTTCAGTCCATGGGTATTAATTGATATATTTACGATAAAAATTATGCAAACACATAATTGATTAGATAATAACCTTAAATACTTCATTTTCAATCAACTATTTGTTTCTCGTTAAAATACTGAGTAAGATATTGAAAAGGGGAGAAGTTCGGTTTGTATTGCATATATCGACGTTTCAGCCGGAATAGAGCGGTTTTACGTATACATCTTCCATCGGTAATATAAACGGAAAATCAGGAACATTTTAGTTAATTCTAATGAAAACACATTGATTTTTATCATTTGTATTGGAAACAACATTGTCATATGTCTTTTCTTGGATCTAAATAATACGAAACCTTGTTCTATGATTTGAAGTTAAAATCCTCAAATATGGTTAAATAGTGACTTTTTTCACGTTTTTCATGTAGTTTGATATTACGTAAATATATTCATTTTTACCAATATTTCGATACTATTTTATGTAGTATCACGATATGTGATTTGACCTTCAAATCTCAGAATTTCGCATAATATTGCATTTTAAGAAAGCTTTCTTGCATTTTGTTTCGTACGAAAAATCTTCGAATTTTGCAATATTTTGACGTTTATCATCTCCTTTTCCTTCATGTGATTTAAACAAAATATCATCGAATTAGGCAATATTTTGCCGTTTTCCACGTTTTTGTGAATTTTCAGTCCATGGGTATTACTTCATATATATACGATAAAAATGATGCAAACACATAATTGATTAGATAATAACCTTAAATACTTCATTTTCAATCATCTATTTGTTTCTCGTTAAAATACTGAGTAAGATATTGAAAAGGGGAGAGGTTCGGTTTTTATTGCATATATCGACGTTTCAGCCGGATTAGAGCGGTTTTACGTGTACATCTTCCATCGGTAATATAAACGGAAAATCAGGAACATTTTAGTTAATTCTAATGAAAACACATTGTTTTTTATCATTTGTATTGGAAACAACATTGTCATATGTCTTTTCTTGGATCTAAATAATACGAAACCTCGCTTTATGATTTGAAGTTAAAATCCTCAAATATGGTTAAATAGTGACTTTTTTCACGTTTTTCGTGTAGTTTGATATTACGTAAATACATTCATTTTTACCAATATTCCGATACTATTTCATGTAGTATCACGATATGTGATTTGGCCTTGAAATCACAGAATTTCGCATAATATTGCATTTTAAGCAAGTTTTCTTGCATTTTGTTTCGTACGAAAAATCATCGAATTTAGCAATATTTCGACGTTTATCATCCCTTTTTCCTTCATGTGATTTAAATAAAATGTCATCGAATTAGGCAATATTTTGCCGTTTTCCAAGTTTTTGTGAATTTTCAGTCCATGGCTATTAATTCATATATATACGATAAAAATGATGCAAACACATAATTGATTAGATAATAACCTTAAATTCTTCATTTTCAATCATCTGTTTGTTTCTCGTTAAAATACTGAGTAAGATATTGAAAAGGGGAGAAGTTCGGTTTTTATTGCATATATCGACGTTTCAGCCTGATTAGAGCGGTTTTACGTGCACATTTTCCCTCGTTAATATAAACGGAAAATCAAGAACACTATAGTTAATTCTAATGAAAACACATTGTTTTTTATCATTTGTATTGGAAACAACATTGTCATATGTCTTTTTTTGGATCTAAATAATACGAAACCTCGCTCTATGATTTGAAGTTAAAATCCTCAAATATGGTTAAATAGTGACTTTTTTCACGTTTTTCATGTAGTTTGATATTACGAAAATATATTCATTTTTACCAATATTCCGATACTATTTCATGTAGTATCACGATATGTGATTTGGCCTTGAAATCACAGAATTTCGCATAATATTGCATTTTAAGCAAGTTTTCTTGCATTTTGTTTCGTACGAAAAATCATCGAATTTAGCAATATTTTGACGTTTATCATCCCCTTTTCCTTCATGTGATTTAAACAAAATATCATCGAATTAGACAATATTTTGCCGTTTTCCACGTTTTTGTGAATTTTCAGTCAATGGGTATTACTTCATATATATTCGATAAATAAGGTTTCAAACACATAATTGATTAGATAATAACCTTAAATACTTCATTTTCAATCATCTATTTGTTTCTCGTTAAAATACTGAGTAAGATATTGAAAAGGGGAGAAGTTCTGTTTTTATTGCATATATCGACGTTTCAGCCGGAATAGAGCGGTTTTACGTGTACATCTTCCATCGGTAATATAAAAGGAAAATCAGGAACATTTTAGTTAATTCTAATGAAAACACATTGATTTTTATCATTTGTATTGGAAACAACATTGTCATATGTCTTTTCTTGGAACTAAATAATTCGAAACCTCGCTCTATGATTTGAAGGTAAAATCCTCAAATATGGTAAAATAGTGACTTTTTTCACGTTTTTCATGTAGTTTGATATTACGTAAATATATTCATTTTTACCAATATTTCGATACTATTTCATCTAGTATCACGATAGCCTGGTATCACGATTTGGCCTACAAATCTCAGAATTTTGCATAATATTGCATTTTAAGCAAGTTTTCTTGCATTTTGTTTCGTACGAAAAATCATCGAATTTACCAATATTTTGACCTTTATCATCCCCTTTTCCTTCATGTGATTTAAATAAAATATCATCGAATTAGGCAATATTTTGCCGTTTTCCACGTTTTTGTGAATTTTCAGTCCATGGGTATTAATTGATATATATACGATAAAAATGATGCAAACACATAATTGATTAGATAATAACCTTAAATACTTCATTTTCAATCAACTATTTGTTTCTCGTTAAAATACTGAGTAAGATATTGAAAAGGGGAGAAGTTCGGTTTATATTGCATATATCGACGTTTCAGCCGGAATAGAGCGGTTTTACGTATACATCTTCCATCGGTAATATAAACGGAAAATCAGGAACATTTTAGTTAATTCTAATGAAAACACATTGATTTTTATCATTTGTATTGGAAACAACATTGTCATATGTCTTTTCTTGTATCTAAATAATACGAAACCTTGTTCTATGATTTGAAGTTAAAATCCTCAAATATGGTTAAATAGTGACTTTTTTCACGTTTTTCATGTAGTTTGATATTACGTAAATATATTCATTTTTACCAATATTTCGATACTATTTTATGTAGTATCACGATATGTGATTTGACCTTCAAATCTCAGAATTTCGCATAATATTGCATTTTAAGAAAGCTTTCTTGCATTTTGTTTCGTACGAAAAATCTTCGAATTTTGCAATATTTTGACGTTTATCATCTCCTTTTCCTTCATGTGATTTAAACAAAATATCATCGAATTAGGCAATATTTTGCCGTTTTCCACGATTTTGTGAATTTTCAGTCCATGGGTATTAATTCATATATATACGATAAAAATGATGCAAACACATAATTGATTAGACAATAACCTTAAATACTTCATTTTCAATCAACTATTTATTTCTCGTTAAAATACTGAGTAAGATATTGAAAAGGGGAGAGGTTCGGTTTTTATTGCATATATCGACGTTTCAGCCGGATTAGAGCGGTTTTACGTGTACATCTTCCATCGGTAATATAAACGGAAAATCATGAACATTTTAGTTAATTCTAATGAAAACACATTGATTTTTATCATTTGTATTGGAAACAACATTGTCATATGTCGTTTCTTGGATCTAAATAATACGAAACCTCGCTTTATGATTTGAAGTTAAAATCGTCAAATATGGTTAAATAGTGACTTTTTTCACGTTTTTCGTGTAGTTTGATATTACGTAAATATATTCATTTTTACCAATATTCCGATACTATTTCATGTAGTATCACGATATGTGATTTGGCCTTGAAATCACAGAATTTCGCATAATATTGCATTTTAAGCAAGTTTTCTTGCATTTTGTTTCGTACGAAAAATCATCGAATTTAGCAATATTTTGACGTTTATCATCCCCTTTTCCTTCATGTGATTTAAACAAAATATCATCGAATTAGACAATATTTTGCCGTTTTCCACGTTTTTGTGAATTTTCAGTCAATGGGTATTACTTCATATATATACGATAAATAAGGTTGCAAACACATAATTGATTAGATAATAACCTTAAATACTTCATTTTCAATTATCTATTTGTTTCTCGTTAAAATACTGAGTAAGATATTGAAAAGGGGAGAAGTTCGGTTTTTATTGCATATATCGACGTTTCAGCTGGATTCGAGCGGTTTTACGTGTACATCTTCCCTCGTTAATATAAACGGAAAATCAAGAACATTATAGTTAATTCTAATGAAAACACATTGTTTTTTATCATTTGTATTGGAAACAACATTGTCATATGTCTTTTCTTGGAACTAAATAATTCGAAACCTCGCTCTATGATTTGAAGGTAAAATCCTCAAATATGGTAAAATAGTGACTTTTTTCACGTTTTTCATGTAGTTTGATATTACGTAAATATATTCATTTTTACCAATATTTCGATACTATTTCATGTAGTATCACGATATGTGATTTGGCCTTCAAATCTCAGAATTTTGCATAATATTGCATTTTAAGCAAGTTTTCTTGCATTTTGTTTCGTACGAAAAATCATCGAATTTACCAATATTTTGACGTTTATCATCCCCTTTTCCTTCATGTGATTTAAATAAAATATCATCGAATTAGGCAATATTTTGCCGTTTTCCACGTTTTTGTGAATTTTCAGTCCAAGGGTATTAATTGATATATATACGATAAAAATGATGCAAACATATAATTGATTAGATAATAACCTTAAATTCTTCATTTTCAATCAACTATTTGTTTCTCGTTAAAATACTGAGTAAGATATTGAAAAGGGGAGAAGTTCGGTTTTTATTGCATATATCGACGTTTCAGCCGGAATAGAGCGGTTTTACGTATACATCTTCCATCGGTAATATAAACGGAAAATCAGGAACATTTTAGTTAATTCTAATAAAAACACATTGATTTTTATCATTTGTATTGGAAACAACATTGTCATATGTCTTTTCTTGGATCTAAATAATACGAAACCTTGTTCTATGATTTGAAGTTAAAATCCTCAAATATGGTTAAATAGTGACTTTTTTTACGTTTTTCATGTAGTTTGATATTACGTAAATATATTCATTTTTACCAATATTTCGATACTATTTTATGTAGTATCACGATATGTGATTTGACCTTCAAATCTCAGAATTTCGCATAATATTGCATTTTAAGAAAGCTTTCTTGCATTTTGTTTCGTACGAAAAATCATCGAATTTTACAATATTTTGACGTTTATCATCTCCTATTTCGACGACGTTATCATCGACGTTACAGCCGGTTTAGAGCGGTTTTACGTGTACATCTTCCATCGGTAATATAAACGGAAAATCAGGAACATTTTAGTTAATTCTAATGAAAACACATTGATTTTTATCATTTGTATTGGAAACAACATTGTCATATGTCTTTTCTTGGATCTAAATAATACGAAACCTCGCTCTATGATTTGAAGTTAAAATCCTCAAATATGGTTAAATAGTGACTTTTTTCACGTTTTTCGTGTAGTTTGATATTACGTAAATATATTCATTTTTACCAATATTCCGATACTATTTCATGTAGTATCACGATATGTGATTTGGCCTTGAAATCACAGAATTTCGCATAATATTGCATTTTAAGCAAGTTTTCTTGCATTTTGTTTCGTACGAAAAATCATCGAATTTAGCAATATTTCGACGTTTATCATCCCTTTTTCCTTCATGTGATTTAAATAAAATGTCATCGAATTAGGCAATATTTTGCCGTTTTCCAAGTTTTTGTGAATTTTCAGTCCATGGCTATTAATTCATATATATACGATAAAAATGATGCAAACACATAATTGATTAGATAATAACCTTAAATACTTCATTTTCAATCATCTATTTGTTTCTCGTTAAAATACTGAGTAAGATATTGAAAAGGGGAGAAGTTCGGTTTTTATTGCATATATCGACGTTTCAGCCTGATTAGAGCGGTTTTACGTGTACATCTTCCCTCGTTAATATAAACGGAAAATCAAGAACACTATAGTTAATTCTAATGAAAACACATTGTTTTTTATCATTTGTATTGGAAACAACTTTGTCATATGTCTTTTTTTGGATCTAAATAATACGAAACCTCGCTCTATGATTTGAAGTTAAAATCCTCAAATATGGTTATATAGTGACTTTTTTCACGTTTTTCATGTAGTTTGATATTACGTAAATATATTCATTTTTACCAATATTTCGATACTATTTCATGTAGTATCACGATATGTGATTTGGCCTTCAAATCTCAGAATTTCGCATAATATTGCATTTTAAGCAAGTTTTCTGGCATTTCGTTTCGTACGAAAAATCATCGAATTTAGCAATATTTTGACGTTTATCATCCCCTTTTCCTTCATGTGATTTAAACAAAATATCATCGAATTAGACAATATTTTGCCGTTTTCCACGTTTTTGTGAATTTTCAGTCAATGGGTAATACTTCATATATATACGATAAATAAGGTTGCAAACACATAATTGATTAGATAATAACCTTAAATACTTCATTTTCAATCATCTATTTGTTTCTCGTTAAAATACTGAGTAAGATATTGAAAGGGGAGAAGTTCGGTTTTTATTGCATATATCGACGTTTCAGCTGGATTCGAGCGGTTTTACGTGTACATCTTCCCTCGTTAATATAAACGGAAAATCAAGAACATTATAGTTAATTCTAATGAAAACACATTGTTTTTTATCATTTGTATTGGAAACAACATTGTCATATGTCTTTTCTTGGAACTAAATAATTCGAAACCTCGCTCAATGATTTGAAGGTAAAAACCTCAAATATGGTAAAATAGTGACTTTTTTCACGTTTTTCATGTAGTTTGATATTACGTAAATATATTCATTTTTACCAATATTTCGATACTATTTCATGTAGTATCACGATATGTGGTTTGGCCTTCAAATCTCAGAATTTTGCATAATATTGCATTTTAAGCAAGTTTTCTTGCATTTTGTTTCGTACGAAAAATCATCGAATTTACCAATATTTTGACCTTTATCATCCCCTTTTCCTTCATGTGATTTAAATAAAATATCATCGAATTAGGCAATATTTTGCCGTTTTCCACGTTTTTGTGAATTTTCAGTCCATGGGTATTAATTGATATATATACGATAAAAATGATGCAAACACATAATTGATTAGATAATAACCTTAAATACTTCATTTTCAATCAACTATTTGTTTCTCGTTAAAATACTGAGTAAGATATTCAAAAGGGGAGAAGTTCGGTTTGTATTGCATATATCGACGTTTCAGCCGGAATAGAGCGGTTTTACGTATACATCTTCCATCGGTAATATAAACGGAAAATCAGGAACATTTTAGTTAATTCTAATGAAAACACATTGATTTTTATCATTTGTATTGGAAACAACATTGTCATATGTCTTTTCTTGGATCTAAATAATACGAAACCTTGTTCTATGATTTGAAGTAAAAATCCTCAAATATGGTTAAATAGTGACTTTTTTCACGTTTTTCATGTAGTTTGATATTACGTAAATATATTCATTTTTACCAATATTTCGATACTATTTTATGTAGTATCACGATATGTGATTTGACCTTCAAATCTCAGAATTTCGCATAATATTGCATTTTAAGAAAGCTTTCTTGCATTTTGTTTCGTACGAAAAATCTTCGAATTTTGCAATATTTTGACGTTTATCATCTCCTTTTCCTTCATGTGATTTAAACAAAATATCATCGAATTAGGCAATATTTTGCCGTTTTCCACGTTTTTGTGAATTTTCAGTCCATGGGTATTACTTCATATATATACGATAAAAATGATGCAAACACATAATTGATTAGATAATAACCTTAAATACTTCATTTTCAATCATCTATTTGTTTCTCGTTAAAATACTGAGTAAGATATTGAAAAGGGGAGAAGTTCGGTTTTTATTGCATATATCGACGTTTCAGCCTGATTAGAGCGGTTTTACGTGTACATTTTCCCTCGTTAATATAAACGGAAAATCAAGAACACTATAGTTAATTCTAATGAAAACACATTGTTTTTTATCATTTGTATTGGAAACAACATTGTCATATGTCTTTTTTTGGATCTAAATAATACGAAACCTCGCTCTATGATTTGAAGTTAAAATCCTCAAATATGGTTAAATAGTGACTTTTTTCACGTTTTTTATGTAGTTTGATATTACGAAAATATATTCATTTTTACCAATATTTCGATACTATTTCATGTAGTATCACGATATGTGATTTGGCCTTCAAATCTCAGAATTTAGCATAATATTGCATTTTAAGCAAGTTTTCTTGCATTTTGTTTCGTTCGAAAAATCATCGAATTTAGCAATATTTAAACGTTTATCATCCCCTTTTCCTTCATGTGATTTAAATAAAATATCATCGAATTAGGCAATATTTTGCCGTTTTCCACGATTTTGTGAATTTTCAGTCCATGGGTATTAATTCATATATATACGATAAAAATGATGCAAACACATAATTGATTAGACAATAACCTTAAATACTTCATTTTCAATCAACTATTTGTTTCTCGTTAAAATACTGAGTAAGATATTGAAATGGGGAGAAGTTCGGTTTTTATTGCATATATCGACGTTTCAGCCGGATTAGAGCGGTTTTACGTGTACATCTTCCATCGGTAATATAAACGGAAAATCAGGAACATTTTAGTTAATTCTAATGAAAACACATTGATTTTTATCATTTGTATTGGAAACAACATTGTCATATGTCTTTTCTTGGATCTAAATAATACGAAACCTCGCTTTATGATTTGAAGTTAAAATCCTCAAATATGGTTAAATAGTGACTTTTTTCACGTTTTTCGTGTAGTTTGATATTACGTAAATATATTCATTTTTACCAATATTTCGATACTATTTCATGTAGTATCACGATATGTGGTTTGGCCTTCAAATCTCAGAATTTTGCATAATATTGCATTTAAGCAAGTTTTCTTGCATTTTGTTTCGTACGAAAAATCATCGAATTTACCAATATTTTGACGTTTATCATCCCCTTTTCCTTCATGTGATTTAAATAAAATATCATCGAATTTGGCAATATTTTGCCGTTTTCCACGTTTTTGTGAATTTTCAGTCCATGAGTATTAATTGATATATATACGATAAAAATGATGCAAACACATAATTGATTAGATAATAACCTTAAATACTTCATTTTCAATCAACTATTTGTTTCTCGTTAAAATACTGAGTAAGATATTGAAAAGGGGAGAAGTTCGGTTTTTATTGCATATATCGACGTTTCAGCCGGAATAGAGCGGTTTTACGTATACATCTTCCATCGGTAATATAAACGGAAAATCAGGAACATTTTAGTTAATTCTAATGAAAACACATTGATTTTTATCATTTGTATTGGAAACAACATTGTCATATGTCTTTTCTTGGATCTAAATAATACGAAACCTTGTTCTATGATTTGAAGGTAAAATCCTCAAATATGGTTAAATAGTGACTTTTTTCACGTTTTTCATATAGTTTGATATTACTTAAATATATTCATTTTTACCAATATTTCGATACTATTTTATGTAGTATCACGATATGTGATTTGACCTTCAAATCTCAGAATTTCGCATAATATTGCATTTTAAGAAAGCTTTCTTGCATTTTGTTTCGTACGAAAAATCATCGAATTTAGCAATATTTTAACGTTTATCATCCCCTTTTCCTTCATGTGATTTAAACAAAATATCATCGAATTAAGCAATATTTTGCCGTTTTCCACGTTTTCGTGAATTTTCAGTCAATGGGTATTACTTCATATATATACGATAAATAAGGTTGCAAACATATAATTGATTAGATAATAACCTTAAATACTTCATTTTCAATCATCTATTTGTTTCTCGTTAAAATACTGAGTAAGATATTGAAAAGGGGAGAGGTTCGGTTTTTATTGCATATATCGACGTTTCAGCCGGATTAGAGCGGTTTTACGTGTACATCTTCCATCGGTAATATAAACGGAAAATCAGGAACATTTTAGTTAATTCTAATGAAAACACATTGTTTTTTATCATTTGTATTGGAAACAACATTGTCATATGTCTTTTCTTGGATCTAAATAATACGAAACCTCGCTTTATGATTTGAAGTTAAAATCCTCAAATATGGTTAAATAGTGACTTTTTCACGTTTTTCGTGTAGTTTGATATTACGTAAATACATTCATTTTTACCAATATTCCGATACTATTTCATGTAGTATCACGATATGTGATTTGGCCTTGAAATCACAGAATTTCGCATAATATTGCATTTTAAGCAAGTTTTCTTGCATTTTGTTTCGTACGAAAAATCATCGAATTTAGCAATATTTCGACGTTTATCATCCCTTTTTCCTTCATGTGATTTAAATAAAATGTCATCGAATTAGGCAATATTTTGCCGTTTTCCAAGTTTTTGTGAATTTTCAGTCCATGGCTATTAATTCATATATATACGATAAAAATGATGCAAACACATAATTGATTAGATAATAACCTTAAATTCTTCATTTTCAATCATCTATTTGTTTCTCGTTAAAATACTGAGTAAGATATTGAAAAGGGGAGAAGTTCGGTTTTTATTGCATATATCGACGTTTCAGCCTGATTAGAGCGGTTTTACGTGTACATTTTCCCTCGTTAATATAAACGGAAAATCAAGAACACTATAGTTAATTCTAATGAAAACACATTGTTTTTTATCATTTGTATTGGAAACAACATTGTCATATGTCTTTTTTTGGATCTAAATAATACGAAACCTCGCTCTATGATTTGAAGTTAAAATCCTCAAATATGGTTAAATAGTGACTTTTTTCACGTTTTTCATGTAGTTTGATATTACGAAAATATATTCATTTTTACCAATATTCCGATACTATTTCATGTAGTATCACGATATGTGATTTGGCCTTGAAATCACAGAATTTCGCATAATATTGCATTTTAAGCAAGTTTTCTTGCATTTTGTTTCGTACGAAAAATCATCGAATTTAGCAATATTTTGACGTTTATCATCCCCTTTTCCTTCATGTGATTTAAACAAAATATCATCGAATTAGACAATATTTTGCCGTTTTCCACGTTTTTGTGAATTTTCAGTCAATGGGTATTACTTCATATATATTCGATAAATAAGGTTTCAAACACATAATTGATTAGATAATAACCTTAAATACTTCATTTTCAATCATCTATTTGTTTCTCGTTAAAATACTGAGTAAGATATTGAAAAGGGGAGAAGTTCTGTTTTTATTGCATATATCGACGTTTCAGCCGGAATAGAGCGGTTTTACGTGTACATCTTCCATCGGTAATATAAACGGAAAATCAGGAACATTTTAGTTAATTCTAATGAAAACACATTGATTTTTATCATTTGTATTGGAAACAACATTGTCATATGTCTTTTCTTGGAACTAAATAATTCGAAACCTCGCTCTATGATTTGAAGGTAAAATCCTCAAATATGGTAAAATAGTGGCTTTTTTCACGTTTTTCATGTAGTTTGATATTACGTAAATATATTCATTTTTACCAATATTTCGATACTATTTCATCTAGTATCACGATAGCCTGGTATCACGATTTGGCCTACAAATCTCAGAATTTTGCATAATATTGCATTTTAAGCAAGTTTTCTTGCATTTTGTTTCGTACGAAAAATCATCGAATTTACCAATATTTTGACCTTTATCATCCCCTTTTCCTTCATGTGATTTAAATAAAATATCATCGAATTAGGCAATATTTTGCCGTTTTCCACGTTTTTGTGAATTTTCAGTCCATGGGTATTAATTGATATATATACGATAAAAATGATGCAAACACATAATTGATTAGATAATAACCTTAAATACTTCATTTTCAATCAACTATTTGTTTCTCGTTAAAATACTGAGTAAGATATTGAAAAGGGGAGAAGTTCGGTTTATATTGCATATATCGACGTTTCAGCCGGAATAGAGCGGTTTTACGTATACATCTTCCATCGGTAATATAAACGGAAAATCAGGAACATTTTAGTTAATTCTAATGAAAACACATTGATTTTTATCATTTGTATTGGAAACAACATTGTCATATGTCTTTTCTTGTATCTAAATAATACGAAACCTTGTTCTATGATTTGAAGTTAAAATCCTCAAATATGGTTAAATAGTGACTTTTTTCACGTTTTTCATGTAGTTTGATATTACGTAAATATATTCATTTTTACCAATATTTCGATACTATTTTATGTAGTATCACGATATGTGATTTGACCTTCAAATCTCAGAATTTCGCATAATATTGCATTTTAAGAAAGCTTTCTTGCATTTTGTTTCGTACGAAAAATCTTCGAATTTTGCAATATTTTGACGTTTATCATCTCCTTTTCCTTCATGTGATTTAAACAAAATATCATCGAATTAGGCAATATTTTGCCGTTTTCCACGATTTTGTGAATTTTCAGTCCATGGATATTAATTCATATATATACGATAAAAATGATGCAAACACATAATTGATTAGACAATAACCTTAAATACTTCATTTTCAATCAACTATTTATTTCTCGTTAAAATACTGAGTAAGATATTGAAAAGGGGAGAGGTTCGG
This sequence comes from Procambarus clarkii, assembly GCF_040958095.1. Lineage (NCBI taxonomy): Eukaryota > Metazoa > Arthropoda > Malacostraca > Decapoda > Cambaridae > Procambarus > Procambarus clarkii. The sequence continues at coordinate 33,357,174 of NC_091195.1, forward strand.
TTTTTATTGCATATATCGACGTTTCAGCCGGATTAGAGCGGTTTTACGTGTACATCTTCCATCGGTAATATAAACGGAAAATCATGAACATTTTAGTTAATTCTAATGAAAACACATTGATTTTTATCATTTGTATTGGAAACAACATTGTCATATGTCGTTTCTTGGATCTAAATAATACGAAACCTCGCTTTATGATTTGAAGTTAAAATCGTCAAATATGGTTAAATAGTGACTTTTTTCACGTTTTTCGTGTAGTTTGATATTACGTAAATATATTCATTTTTACCAATATTCCGATACTATTTCATGTAGTATCACGATATGTGATTTGGCCTTGAAATCACAGAATTTCGCATAATATTGCATTTTAAGCAAGTTTTCTTGCATTTTGTTTCGTACGAAAAATCATCGAATTTAGCAATATTTTGACGTTTATCATCCCCTTTTCCTTCATGTGATTTAAACAAAATATCATCGAATTAGACAATATTTTGCCGTTTTCCACGTTTTTGTGAATTTTCAGTCAATGGGTATTACTTCATATATATACGATAAATAAGGTTGCAAACACATAATTGATTAGATAATAACCTTAAATTCTTCATTTTCAATCAACTATTTGTTTCTCGTTAAAATACTGAGTAAGATATTGAAAAGGGGAGAAGTTCGGTTTTTATTGCATATATCGACGTTTCAGCCGGAATAGAGCGGTTTTACGTATACATCTTCCATCGGTAATATAAACGGAAAATCAGGAACATTTTAGTTAATTCTAATAAAAACACATTGATTTTTATCATTTGTATTGGAAACAACATTGTCATATGTCTTTTCTTGGATCTAAATAATACGAAACCTTGTTCTATGATTTGAAGTTAAAATCCTCAAATATGGTTAAATAGTGACTTTTTTCACGTTTTTCATGTAGTTTGATATTACGTAAATATATTCATTTTTACCAATATTTCGATACTATTTTATGTAGTATCACGATATGTGATTTGACCTTCAAATCTCAGAATTTCGCATAATATTGCATTTTAAGAAAGCTTTCTTGCATTTTGTTTCGTACGAAAAATCATCGAATTTTACAATATTTTGACGTTTATCATCTCCTATTCCTTCATGTGATTTAAACAAAATATCATCGAATTAGGCAATATTTTGCCGTTTTCCACGTTTTTGTGAATTTTCAGTCCAAGGGCATTACTTCTTATATATATACGATAAAAATGAGGCAAACACATAATTGATTAGATAATAACCTTAAATACTTCATTTTCAATCATCTATTTGTTTCTCGTTAAAATACTGAGTAAGATATTGAAAAGGGGAGAAGTTCGGTTTTTATTGCATATATCGACGTTTCAGCAGGATTAGAGTGGTTTTACGTGTACATCTTCCCTCGTTAATATAAACGGAAAATCAAGAACATTATAGGTAATTCTGATGAAAACACATTGTTTTTTATCATTTCTATTGGAAACAACATTGTCATATGTCTTTTCCTGGAACTAAATAATTCGAAACCTCGCTCTATGATTTGAAGGTAAAATCCTCAAATATGGTAAAAAAGTGACTTTTTCACGTTAATCATGTAGTTTGATATTACGCAAATATATTCATTTTTACCAATATTCCGATACTATTTCATGTAGTATCACGATATGTGATTTGGCCTTTAAATCTCAGAATTTCGCATAATATTGCATTTTAAGCAAGTTTTCTTGCATTTTGTTTCGTACGAAAAATCATCGAATTTAGCAATATTTTGACGTTTATCATCCCCTTTCCTTTATTTGATTTAAACAAAATATCATCGAATTAGACAATATTTTGCCGTTTTTCCACGTTTTTGTGAATTTTCATTCTATGGGTATTAATTCAATATATATACGATAAAAATGATACAAACACATAATTGATTAGATAATAACCCTAAATACTACATTTTCAATCAACTATTTGTTTCTCGCTAAAATACTGAGTAATATATTGAAAAGGGGAGAAGTTCTGTTTTTATTGCATATATCGACGTTTCAGCCGGAATAGAGCGGTTTTACGTGTACATCTTCCATCGGTAATATAAACGGAAAATCAGGAACATTTTAGTTAATTCTAATGAAAACACATTGATTTTTATCATTTGTATTGGAAACAACATTGTCATATGTCTTTTCTTGGAACTAAATAATTCGAAACCTCGCTCTATGATTTGAAGGTAAAATCCTCAAATATGGTAAAATAGTGACTTTTTTCACGTTTTTCATGTAGTTTGATATTACGTAAATATATTCATTTTTACCAATATTTCGATACTATTTCATCTAGTATCACGATATGTGATTTGGCCTACAAATCTCAGAATTTTGCATAATATTGCATTTTAAGCAAGTTTTCTTGCATTTTGTTTCGTACGAAAAATCATCGAATTTACCAATATTTTGACCTTTATCATCCCCTTTTCCTTCATGTGATTTAAATAAAATATCATCGAATTAGGCAATATTTTGCCGTTTTCCACGTTTTTATGAATTTTCAGTCCATGGGTATTAATTGATATATATACGATAAAAATGATGCAAACACATAATTGATTAGATAATAACCTTAAATACTTCATTTTCAATCAACTATTTGTTTCTCGTTAAAATACTGAGTAAGATATTGAAAATGGGAGAAGTTCGGTTTATATTGCATATATCGACGTTTCAGCCGGAATAGAGCGGTTTTACGTATACATCTTCCATCGGTAATATAAACGGAAAATCAGGAACATTTTAGTTAATTCTAATGAAAACACATTGATTTTTATCATTTGTATTGGAAACAACATTGTCATATGTCTTTTCTTGGATCTAAATAATACGAAACCTTGTTCTATGATTTGAAGTTAAAATCCTCAAATATGGTTAAATAGTGACTTTTTTCACGTTTTTCATGTAGTTTGATATTACGTAAATATATTCATTTTTACCAATATTTCGATACTATTTTATGTAGTATCACGATATGTGATTTGACCTTCAAATCTCAGAATTTCGCATAATATTGCATTTTAAGAAAGCTTTCTTGCATTTTGTTTCGTACGGAAAATCTTCGAATTTTGCAATATTTTGACGTTTATCATCTCCTGTTCCTTCATGTGATTTAAACAAAATATCATCGAATTAGGCAATATTTTGCCGTTTTCCACGTTTTTGTGAATTTTCAGTCCATGGGTATTACTTCATATATATACGATAAAAATGATGCAAACACATAATTGATTAGATAATAACCTTAAATACTTCATTTTCAATCATCTATTTGTTTCTCGTTAAAATACTGAGTAAGATATTGAAAAGGGGAGAGGTTCGGTTTTTATTGCATATATCGACGTTTCAGCCGGATTAGAGCGGTTTTACGTGTACATCTTCCCTCGTTAATATAAACGGAAAATCAAGAACATTATAGTTAATTCTAATGAAAACACATTGTTTTTTATCAATTGTATTGGAACCAACATTGTCATATGTCTTTTCTTGGAACTAAATAATTCGAAACCTCGCTCTATGTTAAAGGTAAAATCCTCAAATATGGTAAAATAGTGACTTTTTTCACGTTTTTCATGTAGTTTGATATTACGTAAATATATTCATTTTTACCAATATTTCGATACTATTTCATGTAGTATCACGATATGTGATTTGGCCTTCAAATCTCAGAATTTAGCATAATATTGCATTTTAAGCAAGTTTTGTTGCATTTTGTTTCGTTCGAAAAATCATCGAATTTAGCAATATTTAAACGTTTATCATCCCCTTTTCCTTTTCCTTTTCCTTCATGTGATTTAAATAAAATATCATCGAATTAGGCAATATTTTGCCGTTTTCCACGATTTTGTGAATTTTCAGTCCATGGGTATTAATTCATATATATACGATAAAAATGATGCAAACTCATAATTGATTAGACAATAACCTTAAATACTTCATTTTCAATCAACTATTTGTTTCTCGTTAAAATACTGAGTAAGATATTGAAAAGGGGAGAAGTTCGGTTTTTATTGCATATATCGACGTTTCAGCCGGATTAGAGCGGTTTTACGTGTACATCTTCCATCGGTAATATAAACGGAAAATCAGGAACATTTTAGTTAATTCTAATGAAAACACATTGATTTTTATCATTTGTATTGGAAACAACATTGTCATATGTCTTTTCTTGGAACTAAATAATTCGAAACCTCGCTCTATGATTTGAAGGTAAAATCCTCAAATATGGTAAAATAGTGACTTTTTTCACGTTTTTCATGTAGTTTGATATTACGTAAATATATTCATTTTTACCAATATTTCGATACTATTTCATCTAGTATCACGATATGTGATTTGGCCTACAAATCTCAGAATTTTGCATAATATTGCATTTTAAGCAAGTTTTCTTGCATTTTGTTTCGTACGAAAAATCATCGAATTTACCAATATTTTGACCTTTATCATCCCCTTTTCCTTCATGTGATTTAAATAAAATATCATCGAATTAGGCAATATTTTGCCGTTTTCCACGTTTTTGTGAATTTTCAGTCCATGGGTATTAATTGATATATATACGATAAAAATGATGCAAACACATAATTGATTAGATAATAACCTTAAATACTTCATTTTCAATCAACTATTTGTTTCTCGTTAAAATACTGAGTAAGATATTGAAAAGGGGAGAAGTTCGGTTTATATTGCATATATCGACGTTTCAGCCGGAATAGAGCGGTTTTACGTATACATCTTCCATCGGTAATATAAACGGAAAATCAGGAACATTTTAGTTAATTCTAATGAAAACACATTGATTTTTATCATTTGTATTGGAAACAACATTGTCATATGTCTTTTCTTGGATCTAAATAATACGAAACCTTGTTCTATGATTTGAAGTTAAAATCCTCAAATATGGTTAAATAGTGACTTTTTTCACGGTTTTCATGTAGTTTGATATTACGTAAATATATTCATTTTTACCAATATTTCGATACTATTTTATGTAGTATCACGATATGTGATTTGACCTTCAAATCCCAGAATTTCGCATAATATTGCATTTTAGGAAAGCTTTCTTGCATTTTGTTTCGTACGAAAAATCTTCGAATTTTGCAATATTTTGACGTTTATCATCTCCTTTTCCTTCATGTGATTTAAACAAAATATCATCGAATTAGGCAATATTTTGCCGTTTTCCACGTTTTTGTGAATTTTCAGTCCATGGGTATTACTTCATATATATACGATAAAAATGATGCAAACACATAATTGATTAGATAATAACCTTAAATACTTCATTTTCAATCATCTATTTGTTTCTCGTTAAAATACTGAGTAAGATATTGAAAAGGGGAGAGGTTCGGTTTTTATTGCATATATCGACGTTTCAGCCGGATTAGAGCGGTTTTACGTGTACATCTTTCCTCGTTAATATAAACGGAAAATCAAGAACATTATAGTTAATTCTAATGAAAACACATTGTTTTTTATCAATTGTATTGGAACCAACATTGTCATATGTCTTTTCTTGGAACTAAATAATTCGAAACCTCGCTCTATGATTTGAAGGTAAAATCCTCAAATATGGTAAAAAAGTGACTTTTTCACGTTAATCATGTAGTTTGATATTACGCAAATATATTCATTTTTACCAATATTCCGATACTATTTCATGTAGTATCACGATATGTGATTTGGCCTTTAAATCTCAGAATTTCGCATAATATTGCATTTTAAGCAAGTTTTCTTGCATTTTGTTTCGTACGAAAAATCATCGAATTTAGCAATATTTTGACGTTTATCATCCCCTTTCCTTTATTTGATTTAAACAAAATATCATCGAATTAGACAATATTTTGCCGTTTTTCCACGTTTTTGTGAATTTTCATTCTATGGGTATTAATTCAATATATATACGATAAAAATGATACAAACACATAATTGATTAGATAATAACCCTAAATACTACATTTTCAATCAACTATTTGTTTCTCGCTAAAATACTGAGTAATATATTGAAAAGGGGAGAAGTTCTGTTTTTATTGCATATATCGACGTTTCAGCCGGAATAGAGCGGTTTTACGTGTACATCTTCCATCGGTAATATAAACGGAAAATCAGGAACATTTTAGTTAATTCTAATGAAAACACATTGATTTTTATCATTTGTATTGGAAACAACATTGTCATATGTCTTTTCTTGGAACTAAATAATTCGAAACCTCGCTCTATGATTTGAAGGTAAAATCCTCAAATATGGTAAAATAGTGACTTTTTTCACGTTTTTCATGTAGTTTGATATTACGTAAATATATTCATTTTTACCAATATTTCGATACTATTTCATCTAGTATCACGATATGTGATTTGGCCTACAAATCTCAGAATTTTGCATAATATTGCATTTTAAGCAAGTTTTCTTGCATTTTGTTTCGTACGAAAAATCATCGAATTTACCAATATTTTGACCTTTATCATCCCCTTTTCCTTCATGTGATTTAAATAAAATATCATCGAATTAGGCAATATTTTGCCGTTTTCCACGTTTTTATGAATTTTCAGTCCATGGGTATTAATTGATATATATACGATAAAAATGATGCAAACACATAATTGATTAGATAATAACCTTAAATACTTCATTTTCAATCAACTATTTGTTTCTCGTTAAAATACTGAGTAAGATATTGAAAATGGGAGAAGTTCGGTTTATATTGCATATATCGACGTTTCAGCCGGAATAGAGCGGTTTTACGTATACATCTTCCATCGGTAATATAAACGGAAAATCAGGAACATTTTAGTTAATTCTAATGAAAACACATTGATTTTTATCATTTGTATTGGAAACAACATTGTCATATGTCTTTTCTTGGATCTAAATAATACGAAACCTTGTTCTATGATTTGAAGTTAAAATCCTCAAATATGGTTAAATAGTGACTTTTTTCACGTTTTTCATGTAGTTTGATATTACGTAAATATATTCATTTTTACCAATATTTCGATACTATTTTATGTAGTATCACGATATGTGATTTGACCTTCAAATCTCAGAATTTCGCATAATATTGCATTTTAAGAAAGCTTTCTTGCATTTTGTTTCGTACGGAAAATCTTCGAATTTTGCAATATTTTGACGTTTATCATCTCCTGTTCCTTCATGTGATTTAAACAAAATATCATCGAATTAGGCAATATTTTGCCGTTTTCCACGTTTTTGTGAATTTTCAGTCCATGGGTATTACTTCATATATATACGATAAAAATGATGCAAACACATAATTGATTAGATAATAACCTTAAATACTTCATTTTCAATCATCTATTTGTTTCTCGTTAAAATACTGAGTAAGATATTGAAAAGGGGAGAGGTTCGGTTTTTATTGCATATATCGACGTTTCAGCCGGATTAGAGCGGTTTTACGTGTACATCTTCCCTCGTTAATATAAACGGAAAATCAAGAACATTATAGTTAATTCTAATGAAAACACATTGTTTTTTATCAATTGTATTGGAACCAACATTGTCATATGTCTTTTCTTGGAACTAAATAATTCGAAACCTCGCTCTATGTTAAAGGTAAAATCCTCAAATATGGTAAAATAGTGACTTTTTTCACGTTTTTCATGTAGTTTGATATTACGTAAATATATTCATTTTTACCAATATTTCGATACTATTTCATGTAGTATCACGATATGTGATTTGGCCTTCAAATCTCAGAATTTAGCATAATATTGCATTTTAAGCAAGTTTTGTTGCATTTTGTTTCGTTCGAAAAATCATCGAATTTAGCAATATTTAAACGTTTATCATCCCCTTTTCCTTTTCCTTTTCCTTCATGTGATTTAAATAAAATATCATCGAATTAGGCAATATTTTGCCGTTTTCCACGATTTTGTGAATTTTCAGTCCATGGGTATTAATTCATATATATACGATAAAAATGATGCAAACTCATAATTGATTAGACAATAACCTTAAATACTTCATTTTCAATCAACTATTTGTTTCTCGTTAAAATACTGAGTAAGATATTGAAAAGGGGAGAAGTTCGGTTTTTATTGCATATATCGACGTTTCAGCCGGATTAGAGCGGTTTTACGTGTACATCTTCCATCGGTAATATAAACGGAAAATCAGGAACATTTTAGTTAATTCTAATGAAAACACATTGATTTTTATCATTTGTATTGGAAACAACATTGTCATATGTCTTTTCTTGGAACTAAATAATTCGAAACCTCGCTCTATGATTTGAAGGTAAAATCCTCAAATATGGTAAAATAGTGACTTTTTTCACGTTTTTCATGTAGTTTGATATTACGTAAATATATTCATTTTTACCAATATTTCGATACTATTTCATCTAGTATCACGATATGTGATTTGGCCTACAAATCTCAGAATTTTGCATAATATTGCATTTTAAGCAAGTTTTCTTGCATTTTGTTTCGTACGAAAAATCATCGAATTTACCAATATTTTGACCTTTATCATCCCCTTTTCCTTCATGTGATTTAAATAAAATATCATCGAATTAGGCAATATTTTGCCGTTTTCCACGTTTTTGTGAATTTTCAGTCCATGGGTATTAATTGATATATATACGATAAAAATGATGCAAACACATAATTGATTAGATAATAACCTTAAATACTTCATTTTCAATCAACTATTTGTTTCTCGTTAAAATACTGAGTAAGATATTGAAAAGGGGAGAAGTTCGGTTTATATTGCATATATCGACGTTTCAGCCGGAATAGAGCGGTTTTACGTATACATCTTCCATCGGTAATATAAACGGAAAATCAGGAACATTTTAGTTAATTCTAATGAAAACACATTGATTTTTATCATTTGTATTGGAAACAACATTGTCATATGTCTTTTCTTGGATCTAAATAATACGAAACCTTGTTCTATGATTTGAAGTTAAAATCCTCAAATATGGTTAAATAGTGACTTTTTTCACGGTTTTCATGTAGTTTGATATTACGTAAATATATTCATTTTTACCAATATTTCGATACTATTTTATGTAGTATCACGATATGTGATTTGACCTTCAAATCCCAGAATTTCGCATAATATTGCATTTTAGGAAAGCTTTCTTGCATTTTGTTTCGTACGAAAAATCTTCGAATTTTGCAATATTTTGACGTTTATCATCTCCTTTTCCTTCATGTGATTTAAACAAAATATCATCGAATTAGGCAATATTTTGCCGTTTTCCACGTTTTTGTGAATTTTCAGTCCATGGGTATTACTTCATATATATACGATAAAAATGATGCAAACACATAATTGATTAGATAATAACCTTAAATACTTCATTTTCAATCATCTATTTGTTTCTCGTTAAAATACTGAGTAAGATATTGAAAAGGGGAGAGGTTCGGTTTTTATTGCATATATCGACGTTTCAGCCGGATTAGAGCGGTTTTACGTGTACATCTTTCCTCGTTAATATAAACGGAAAATCAAGAACATTATAGTTAATTCTAATGAAAACACATTGTTTTTTATCAATTGTATTGGAACCAACATTGTCATATGTCTTTTCTTGGAACTAAATAATTCGAAACCTCGCTCTATGTTAAAGGTAAAATCCTCAAATATGGTAAAATAGTGACTTTTTTCACGTTTTTCATGTAGTTTGATATTACGTAAATATATTCATTTTTACCAATATTTCGATACTATTTCATGTAGTATCACGATATGTGATTTGGCCTTCAAATCTCAGAATTTAGCATAATATTGCATTTTAAGCAAGTTTTGTTGCATTTTGTTTCGTTCGAAAAATCATCGAATTTAGCAATATTTAAACGTTTATCATCCCCTTTTCCTTTTCCTTTTCCTTCATGTGATTTAAATAAAATATCATCGAATTAGGCAATATTTTGCCGTTTTCCACGATTTTGTGAATTTTCAGTCCATGGGTATTAATTCATATATATACGATAAAAATGATGCAAACACATAATTGATTAGACAATAACCTTAAATACTTCATTTTCAATCAACTATTTGTTTCTCGTTAAAATACTGAGTAAGATATTGAAAAGGGGAGAAGTTCGGTTTTTATTGCATATATCGACGTTTCAGCCGGATTAGAGCGGTTTTACGTGTACATCTTCCATCGGTAATATAAACGGAAAATCATGAACATTTTAGTTAATTCTAATGAAAACACATTGATTTTTATCATTTGTATTGGAAACAACATTGTCATATGTCTTTTCTTGGATCTAAATAATACGAAACCTTGTTCTATGATTTGAAGTTAAAATCCTCAAATATGGTTAAATAGTGACTTTTTTCACGGTTTTCATGTAGTTTGATATTACGTAAATATATTCATTTTTACCAATATTTCGATACTATTTTATTAGTATCACGATATGTGATTTGACCTTCAAATCCCAGAATTTCGCATAATATTGCATTTTAAGAAAGCTTTCTTGCATTTTGTTTCGTACGAAAAATCTTCGAATTTTGCAATATTTTGACGTTTATCATCTCCTTTTCCTTCATGTGATTTAAACAAAATATCATCGAATTAGGCAATATTTTGCCGTTTTCCACGTTTTTGTGAATTTTCAGTCCATGGGTATTACTTCATATATATACGATAAAAATGATGCAAACACATAATTGATTAGATAATAACCTTAAATACTTCATTTTCAATCATCTATTTGTTTCTCGTTAAAATACTGAGTAAGATATTGAAAAGGGGAGAGGTTCGGTTTTTATTGCATATATCGACGTTTCAGCCGGATTAGAGCGGTTTTACGTGTACATCTTCCCTCGTTAATATAAACGGAAAATCAAGAACATTATAGTTAATTCTAATGAAAACACATTGTTTTTTATCAATTGTATTGGAACCAACATTGTCATATGTCTTTTCTTGGAACTAAATAATTCGAAACCTCGCTCTATGTTAAAGGTAAAATCCTCAAATATGGTAAAATAGTGACTTTTTTCACGTTTTTCATGTAGTTTGATATTACGTAAATATATTCATTTTTACCAATATTTCGATACTATTTCATGTAGTATCACGATATGTGATTTGGCCTTCAAATCTCAGAATTTAGCATAATATTGCATTTTAAGCAAGTTTTGTTGCATTTTGTTTCGTTCGAAAAATCATCGAATTTAGCAATATTTAAACGTTTATCATCCCCTTTTCCTTTTCCTTTTCCTTCATGTGATTTAAATAAAATATCATCGAATTAGGCAATATTTTGCCGTTTTCCACGATTTTGTGAATTTTCAGTCCATGGGTATTAATTCATATATATACGATAAAAATGATGCAAACACATAATTGATTAGACAATAACCTTAAATACTTCATTTTCAATCAACTATTTGTTTCTCGTTAAAATACTGAGTAAGATATTGAAAAGGGGAGAAGTTCGGTTTTTATTGCATATATCGACATTTCAGCCGGATTAGAGCGGTTTTACGTGTACATCTTCCATCGGTAATATAAACGGAAAATCATGAACATTTTAGTTAATTCTAATGAAAACACATTGATTTTTATCATTTGTATTGGAAACAACATTGTCATATGTCGTTTCTTGGATCTAAAACATACGAAACCTCGCTTTATGATTTGAAGTTAAAATCCTCAAATATGGTTAAATAGTGACTTTTTTCACGTTTTTCGTGTAGTTTGATATTACGTAAATATATTCATTTTTACCAATATTCCGATACTATTTCATGTAGTATCACGATATGTGATTTGGCCTTGAAATCACAGAATTTCGCATAATATTGCATTTTAAGCAAGTTTTCTTGCATTTTGTTTCGTACGAAAAATCATCGAATTTAGCAATATTTCGACGTTTATCATCCCTTTTTCCTTCATGTGATTTAAATAAAATGTCATCGAATTAGGCAATATTTTGCCGTTTTCCAAGTTTTTGTGAATTTTTAGTCCATGGCTATTAATTCATATATATAGGATAAAAATGATGCAAACACATAATTGATTAGATAATAACCTTAAATACTTCATTTTCAATCATCTATTTGTTTCTCGTTAAAATACTGAGTAAGATATTGAAAAGGGGAGAAGTTCGGTTTTTATTGCATATATCGACGTTTCAGCCTGATTAGAGCGGTTTTACGTGTACATCTTCCCTCGTTAATATAAACGGAAAATCAAGAACACTATAGTTAATTCTAATGAAAACACATTGTTTTTTATCATTTGTATTGGAAACAACATTGTCATATGTCTTTTTTTGGATCTAAATAATACGAAACCTCGCTCTATGATTTGAAGTTAAAATCCTCAAATATGGTTAAATAGTGAATTTTTTCACGTTTTTCATGTAGTTTGATATTACGTAAATATATTCATTTTTACCAATATTTCGATACTATTTCATGTAGTATCACGATATGTGATTTGGCCTTCAAATCTCAGAATTTTGCATAATATTGCATTTTAAGCAAGTTTTCTTGCATTTTGTTTCGTACGAAAAATCATCGAATTTACCAATATTTTGACGTTTATCATCCCCTTTTCCTTCATGTGATTTAAATAAAATATCATCGAATTAGGCAATATTTTGCCGTTTTCCACGTTTTTGTGAATTTTCAGTCCAAGGGTATTAATTGATATATATACGATAAAAATGATGCAAACATATAATTGATTAGATAATAACCTTAAATACTTCATTTTCAATCAACTATTTGTTTCTCGTTAAAATACTGAGTAAGATATTGAAAAGGGGAGAAGTTCGGTTTTTATTGCATATATCGACGTTTCAGCCGGAATAGAGCGGTTTTACGTATACATCTTCCATCGGTAATATAAACGGAAAATCAGGAACATTTTAGTTAATTCTAATAAAAACACATTGATTTTTATCATTTGTATTGGAAACAACATTGTCATATGTCTTTTCTTGGATCTAAATAATACGAAACCTTGTTCTATGATTTGAAGTTAAAATCCTCAAATATGGTTAAATAGTGACTTTTTTCACGTTTTTCATGTAGTTTGATATTACGTAAATATATTCATTTTTACCAATATTTCGATACTATTTTATGTTGTATCACGATATGTGATTTGACCTTCAAATCTCAGAATTTCGCATAATATTGCATTTTAAGAAAGCTTTCTTGCATTTTGTTTCGTACGAAAAATCATCGAATTTTGCAATATTTTGACGATTATCATCTCCTATTCCTTCATGTGATTTAAACAAAATATCATCGAATTAGGCAATATTTTGCCGTTTTCCACGTTTTTGTGAATTTTCAGTCCATGGGCATTACTTCATATATATATACGATAAAAATGATGCAAACACATAATTGATTAGATAATAACCTTAAATACTTCATTTTCAATCATCTATTTGTTTCTCGTTAAAATACTGAGTAAGATATTGAAAAGGGGAGAAGTTCGGTTTTTATTGCATATATCGACGTTTCAGCAGGATTAGAGTGGTTTTACGTGTACATCTTCCCTCGTTAATATAAACGGAAAATCAAGAACATTATATGTAATTCTGATGAAAACACATTGTTTTTTATCATTTCTATTGGAAACAACATTGTCATATGTCTTTTCCTGGAACTAAATAATTCGAAACCTCGCTCTATGATTTGAAGGTAAAATCCTCAAATATGGTAAAAAAGTGACTTTTTCACGTTAATCATGTAGTTTGATATTACGCAAATATATTCATTTTTACCAATATTCCGATACTATTTCATGTAGTATCACGATATGTGATTTGGCCTTTAAATCTCAGAATTTCGCATAATATTGCATTTTAAGCAAGTTTTCTTGCATTTTGTTTCGTACGAAAAATCATCGAATTTAGCAATATTTTGACGTTTATCATCCCCTTTCCTTTATTTGATTTAAACAAAATATCATCGAATTAGGCAATATTTTGCCGTTTTTCCACGTTTTTGTGAATTTTCATTCTATGGGTATTAATTCAATATATATACGATAAAAATGATACAAACACATAATTGATTAGATAATAACCCTAAATACTTCATTTTCAATCAACTATTTGTTTCTCGCTAAAATACTGAGTAATATATTGAAAAGGGGAGAAGTTTTGTTTTTATTGCATATTTCGACGTTTCAGCCGGAATAGAGCGGTTTTACGTGTACATCTTCCATCGGTAATATAAACGGAAAATCAGGAACATTTTAGTTAATTCTAATGAAAACACGTTGATTTTTATCATTTGTATTGGAAACAACATTGTTATATGTCTTTTCTTGGATCTAAATAATACGAAACCTCGCTCTATGATTTGAAGTTAAAATCCTCAAATATGGTTAAATACTGACTTTTTTTACCGTTTTTCATGTAGTTTGATATATATTCATTTTTACCAATATTTCGATACTATTTTATGTAGTATCACGATATGTGATTTGGCCTTCAAATCTCAGAATTTCGCAAAATATTGCATTTTAAGCAAGTTTTCTTGCATTTTGTTTCGTACGAAAAATCATCGAATTTAGCAATATTTTGACGTTTATCATCCCCTTTTCCTTCATGTGATTTAAACAAAATATCATCGAATTAGGCAATATTTTGCAGTTTTCCACGTTTTTGTGAATTTTCAGTCCATGGGTATTACTTCATATATATATACGATAAAAATGATGCAAACACATAATTGATTAGATAATAACCTTACATACTTCATTTTATATCATCTATTTGTTTCTCGTTAAAATACTAAGTAAGATATTGAAAAGGGGAGAAGTTCGGTTTTTATTGCATATATCGACGTTTCAGCTGGATTAGAGCGGTTTTACGTGTACATCTTCCCTCGTTAATATAAACGGAAAATCAAGAACATTATAGTTAATTCTAATGAAAACACATTGTTTTTTATCATTTGTATTGGAAACAACATTGTCATATGTCTTTTCTTCGAACTAAATAATTCGAAACCTCGCTCTATGATTTGAAGGTAAAATCCTCAAATATGGTAAAATAGTGACTTTTTTCACGTTTTTCATGTAGTTTGATATTACGTAAATATATTCATTTTTACCAATATTTCGATACTATTTCATCTAGTATCACGATATGTGATTTGGCCTACAAATCTCAGAATTTTGCATAATATTGCATTTTAAGCAAGTTTTCTTGCATTTTGTTTCGTACGAAAAATCATCGAATTTACAAATATTTTGACCTTTATCATCCCCTTTTCCTTCATGTGATTTAAATAAAATATCATCGAATTAGGCAATATTTTGC
Organism: Procambarus clarkii; assembly: GCF_040958095.1. Lineage (NCBI taxonomy): Eukaryota > Metazoa > Arthropoda > Malacostraca > Decapoda > Cambaridae > Procambarus > Procambarus clarkii. The sequence continues at coordinate 33,372,494 of NC_091195.1, forward strand.
CGTTTTCCACGTTTTTGTGAATTTTCAGTCCATGGGTATTAATTGATATATATACGATAAAAATGATGCAAACACATAATTGATTAGACAATAACCTTAAATACTTCATTTTCAATCATCTATTTGTTTCTCGTTAAAATACTGAGTAAGATATTAAAAAGGGGAGAAGTTCGGTTTGTATTGCATATATCGACGTTTCAGCCGGAATAGAGCCGTTTTACGTATACATCTTCCATCGGTAATATAAACGGAAAATCAGGAACATTTTAGTTAATTCTAATGAAAACACATTGATTTTTATCATTTGTATTGGAAACAACATTGTCATATGTCTTTTCTTGGATCTAAATAATACGAAACCTTGTTCTATGATTTGAAGTTAAAATCCTCAAATATGGTTAAATAGTGACTTTTTTCACGTTTTTCATGTAGTTTGATATTACGTAAATATATTCATTTTTACCAATATTTCGATCCTATTTTATGTAGTATCACGATATGTGATTTGACCTTCAAATCTCAGAATTTCGCATAATATTGCATTTTAAGAAAGCTTTCTTGCATTTTGTTTCGTACGAAAAATCTTCGAATTTTGCAATATTTTGACGTTTATCATCTTTTCCTTCATATGATTTAAACAAAATATCATCGAATTAGGCAATATTTTGCCGTTTTCCACGATTTTGTGAATTTTCAGTCCATGGGTATTACTTCATATATATACGATAAAAATGATGCAAACACATAATTGATTAGATAATAACCTTAAATACTTCATTTTCAATCATCTATTTGTTTCTCGTTAAAATACTGAGTAAGATATTTAAAAGGGGAGAGGTTCGGTTTTTATTGCATATATCGACGTTTCAGCCGGATTAGAGCGGTTTTACGTGTACATCTTCCCTCGTTAATATAAACGGAAAATCAAGAACATTATAGTTAATTCTAATGAAAACACATTATTTTTTATCAATTGTATTGGAACCAACATTGTCATATGTCTTTTCTTGGAACTAAATAATTCGAAACCTCGCTCTATGTTAAAGGTAAAATCCTCAAATATGGTAAAATAGTGACTTTTTTCACGTTTTTCATGTAGTTTGATATTACGTAAATATATTCATTTTTACCAATATTTCGATACTATTTCATGTAGTATCACGATATGTGATTTGGCCTTCAAATCTCAGAATTTAGCATAATATTGCATTTTAAGCAAGTTTTGTTGCATTTTGTTTCGTTCGAAAAATCATCGAATTTAGCAATATTTAAACGTTTATCATCCCCTTTTCCTTCATGTGATTTAAATAAAATGTCATCGAATTAGGCAATATTTTGCCGTTTTCCAAGTTTTTGTGAATTTTCAGTCCATGGCTATTAATTCATATATATACGATAAAAATGATGCAAACACATAATTGATTAGATAATAACCTTAAATACTTCATTTTCAATCATCTATTTGTTTCTCGTTAAAATACTGAGTAAGATATTGAAAAGGGGAGAAGTTCGGTTTTTATTGCATATATCGACGTTTCAGCCTGATTAGAGCGGTTTTACGTGTACATCTTCCCTCGTTAATATAAACGGAAAATCAAGAACACTATAGTTAATTCTTATGAAAACACATTGTTTTTTATCATTTGTATTGGAAACAACATTGACATATGTCTTTTTTTGGATCTAAATAATACGAAACCTCGCTCTGTGATTTGAAGTTAAAATCCTCAAATATGGTTAAATAGTGACTTTTTTCACGTTTTTCATGTAGTTTGATATTACGAAAATATATTCATTTTTACCAATATTTCGATACTATTTCATGTAGTGTCACGATATGTGATTTGGCCTTTAAATCTCAGAATTTCGCATAATATTGCATTTTAAGCAAGTTTTCTTGCATTTTGTTTCGTACGAAAAATCATCGAATTTAGCAATATTTTGACGTTTATCATCCCCTTTCCTTTATTTGATTTAAACAAAATATCATCGAATTAGGCAATATTTTGCCGTTTTTCCACGTTTTTGCGAATTTTCATTCTATGGGTATTAACTCAATATATATACGATAAAAATGATACAAACACATAATTGATTAGATAATAACCCTAAATACTTCATTTTCAATCAACTAATTGTTTCTCGCTAAAATACTGAGTAATATATTCCGATACTATTTCATGTAGTATCACGATATGTGATTTGGCCTTTAAATCTCAGAATTTCGCGTAATATTTCATTTTAAGCAAGTTTTCTTGCATTTTGTTTCGTACGAAAAATCATCGAATTTAGCAATATTTTGACGTTTATCATCCCCTTTCCTTTATTTGATTTAAACAAAATATCATGGAATTAGGCAATATTTTGCCGTTTTTCCACGTTTTTGTGAATTTTCATTCTATGGGTATTAATTCAATATATATACGATAAAAATGATACAAACACATAATTGATTAGATAATAACCCTAAATACTTCATTTTCAATCAACTAATTGTTTCTCGCTAAAATACTGAGTAATATATTGAAAAGGGGAGAAGTTCTGTTTTTATTGCATATATCGACGTTTCAGCCGGACTAGAGCGGTTTTACGTGTACAACTTCCCTCGTTATTATAAACGGAAAATCAAGAACATTATAGTTAATTCTAATGAAAACACATTCTTTTTTATCATTTGTATTGGAAACAACATTGTCATATGTCTTTTCTTGGAACTAAATAATACGAAACCTCGCTCTATGATTTGAAGGTAAAATCCTCAAATATGGTAAAATAGTGACTTTTTCACGTTAATCATGTAGTTTGATATTACGCAAATATATTAATTTTTACCAATATTTCGACACTATTTCATGTAGTATCACGATATGTGATTTGGCCTTCAAATCTCAGAATTTCGCAAAATATTGCATTTTAAGCAAGTTTTCTTGCATTTTGTTTCGTACGAAAAATCATCGAATTTAGCAATATTTTGACGTTTATCATCCCCTTTTCCTTCATGTGATTTAAATAAAATATCATCGAATTAGGCAATAATTTGCCGTTTTCCACGTTTTTGTGAATTTTCAGTCCATGGGTATTAATTCATATATATACGATAAAAATGATGCAAACACATAATTTATTAGGTAATAACCTTAAATACTTCATTTTCAATCAACTATTTGTTTCTCGTTAAAATATTGAGTAAGATATTGAAAAGGGGAGAAGTTCGGTTTTTATTGCATATACCGACGTTTCAGCCGGATTAGAGCGGTTTTACGTGTACATCTTCCCTCGTTAATATAAACGGAAAATCAAGAACATTATAGGTAATTCTAATGAAAACACATTGTTTTTTTATCATTTGTATTGGAAACAACATTGTCATATGTCTTTTCCTGGAACTAAATAATACGAAACCTCGCTCTATGATTTGAAGGTAAAATCCTCAAATATGGTAAAAAAGTGACTTTTTCACGTTAATCATGTAGTTTGATATTACGCAAATATGTTCATTTTTACCAATATTCCGATACTATTTCATGTATCACGATATGTGATTTGGCCTTTAAATCTCAGAATTTCGCATAATATTGCATTTTAAGCAAGTTTTCTTGCATTTTGTTTCGTACGAAAAATCATCGAATTTAGCAATATTTTGACGTTTATCATCCCCTTTCCTTTATTTGATTTAAACAAAATATCATCGAATTAGGCAATATTTTGCCGTTTTTCCACGTTTTTGTGAATTTTCATTCTATGGGTATTAATTCAATATATATACGATAAAAATGATACAAACACATAATTGATTAGATAATAACCCTAAATACTTCATTTTCAATCAACTAATTGTTTCTCGCTAAAATACTGAGTAATATATTGAAAAGGGGAGAAGTTCTGTTTTTATTGCATATATCGACGTTTCAGCCGGAATAGAGCGGTTTTACGTGTACATCTTCCATCGGTAATATAAACGGAAAATCAGGAACATTTTAGTTAATTCTAATGAAAACACATTGATTTTTATCATTTGTATTGGAAACAACATTGTCATATGTCTTTTCTTGGATCTAAATAATACGAAACCTCGCTCTATGATTTGAAGTTAAAATCCTCAAATATGGTTAAATAGTGACTTTTTTACCGTTTTTCATGTAGTTTGATATTACGTAAATATATTCATTTTTACCAATATTTCGATACTATTTTATGTAGTATCACGATATGTGATTTGGCATTCAAATCTCAGAATTTCACAAAATATTGCATTTTAAGCAAGTTTTCTTGCATTTTGTTTCGTACGAAAAATCATCGAATTTAGCAATATTTTGACGTTTATCATCCCCTTTTCCTTCATGTGATTTAAACAAAATATCATCGAATTAGGCAATATTTTGCAGTTTTCCACGTTTTTGTGAATTTTCAGTCCATGGGTATTAATTCATATATATACGATAAAAATGATGCAAACACATAATTGATTAGATAATAACCTTAAATACTTCATTTTCAATCGTCTATTTTTTCACGTTAAAATACTGAGTAAGATATTGAAAAGGGGAGAAGTTCAGTTTTTATTGCATATATCGACATTAGTTAATTAGTTAATTCTAATGAAAACACATTGTTTTTTATCATTTGTATTAGAAACAACATTGTCATATGTCTTTTCTTGGATCTAAATAATACGAAACCTCGCTTTATGATTTGAAGTTAAAATCCTCAAATATGGTTAAATAGTGACTTTTTTCACGTTTTTCGTGTAGTTTGATATTACGTAAATATATTCATTTTTACCAATATTCCGATACTATTTCATGTAGTATCACGATATGTGATTTGGCCTTGAAATCACAGAATTTCGCATAATATTGCATTTTAAGCAAGTTTTCTTGCATTTTGTTTCGTACGAAAAAACATCGAATTTAGCAATATTTCGACGTTTATCATCCCTTTTTCCTTCATGTGATTTAAATAAAATGTCATCGAATTAGGCAATATTTTGCCGTTTTCCAAGTTTTTGTGAATTTTCAGTCCATGGCTATTAATTCATATATATACGATAAAAATGATGCAAACACATAATTGATTAGATAATAACCTTAAATACTTCATTTTCAATCATCTATTTGTTTCTCGTTAAAATACTGAGTAAGATATTGAAAAGGGGAGAAGTTCGGTTTTTATTGCATATATCGACGTTTCAGCAGGATTAGAGTGGTTTTACGTGTACATCTTCCCTCGTTAATATAAACGGAAAATCAAGAACATTATAGGTAATTCTGATGAAAACACATTGTTTTTTATCATTTCTATTGGAAACAACATTGTCATATGTCTTTTCCTGGAACTAAATAATTCGAAACCTCGCTCTATGATTTGAAGGTAAAATCCTCAAATATGGTAAAAAAGTGACTTTTTCACGTTAATCATGTAGTTTGATATTACGCAAATATATTCATTTTTACCAATATTCCGATACTATTTCATGTATCACGATATGTGATTTGGCCTTTAAATCTCAGAATTTCGCATAATATTGCATTTTAAGCAAGTTTTCTTGCATTTTGTTTCGTACGAAAAATCATCGAATTTAGCAATATTTTGACGTTTATCATCCCCTTTCCTTATTTGATTTAAACAAAATATCATCGAATTAGGCAATATTTTGCCGTTTTTTCCACGTTTTTGTGAATTTTCATTCTATGGGTATTAATTCAATATATATACGATAAAAATGATACAAACACATAATTGATTAGATAATAACCCTAAATACTTCATTTTCAATCAACTAATTGTTTCTCGCTAAAATACTGAGTAATATATTGAAAAGGGGAGAAGTTCTGTTTTTATTGCATATATCGACGTTTCAGCCGGAATAGAGCGGTTTTACGTGTACATCTTCCATCGGTAATATAAACGGAAAATCAGGAACATTTTAGTTAATTCTAATGAAAACACATTGATTTTTATCATTTGTATTGGAAACAACATTGTCATATGTCTTTTCTTGGATCTAAATAATACGAAACCTCGCTCTATGATTTGAAGTTAAAATCCTCAAATATGGTTAAATAGTGACTTTTTTACCGTTTTTCATGTAGTTTGATATTACGTAAATATATTCATTTTTACCAATATTTCGATACTATTTTATGTAGTATCACGATATGTGATTTGGCATTCAAATCTCAGAATTTCACAAAATATTGCATTTTAAGCAAGTTTTCTTGCATTTTGTTTCGTACGAAAAATCATCGAATTTAGCAATATTTTGACGTTTATCATCCCCTTTTCCTTCATGTGATTTAAACAAAATATCATCGAATTAGGCAATATTTTGCAGTTTTCCACGTTTTTGTGAATTTTCAGTCCATGGGTATTAATTCATATATATACGATAAAAATGATGCAAACACATAATTGATTAGATAATAACCTTAAATACTTCATTTTCAATCGTCTATTTTTTTCACGTTAAAATACTGAGTAAGATATTGAAAAGGGGAGAAGTTCAGTTTTTATTGCATATATCGACATTAGTTAATTAGTTAATTCTAATGAAAACACATTGTTTTTTATCATTTGTATTAGAAACAACATTGTCATATGTCTTTTCTTGGATCTAAATAATACGAAACCTCGCTTTATGATTTGAAGTTAAAATCCTCAAATATGGTTAAATAGTGACTTTTTTCACGTTTTTCGTGTAGTTTGATATTACGTAAATATATTCATTTTTACCAATATTCCGATACTATTTCATGTAGTATCACGATATGTGATTTGGCCTTGAAATCACAGAATTTTGCATAATATTGCATTTTAAGCAAGTTTTCTTGCATTTTGTTTCGTACGAAAAAAACATCGAATTTAGCAATATTTCGACGTTTATCATCCCTTTTTCCTTCATGTGATTTAAATAAAATGTCATCGAATTAGGCAATATTTTGCCGTTTTCCAAGTTTTTGTGAATTTTCAGTCCATGGCTATTAATTCATATATATACGATAAAAATGATGCAAACACATAATTGATTAGATAATAACCTTAAATACTTCATTTTCAATCATCTATTTGTTTCTCGTTAAAATACTGAGTAAGATATTGAAAAGGGGAGAAGTTCGGTTTTTATTGCATATATCGACGTTTCAGCAGGATTAGAGTGGTTTTACGTGTACATCTTCCCTCGTTAATATAAACGGAAAATCAAGAACATTATAGGTAATTCTGATGAAAACACATTGTTTTTTATCATTTCTATTGGAAACAACATTGTCATATGTCTTTTCCTGGAACTAAATAATTCGAAACCTCGCTCTATGATTTGAAGGTAAAATCCTCAATATGGTAAAAAAGTGACTTTTTCACGTTAATCATGTAGTTTGATATTACGCAAATATATTCATTTTTACCAATATTCCGATACTATTTCATGTAGTATCACGATATGTGATTTGGCCTTTAAATCTCAGAATTTCGCATAATATTGCATTTTAAGCAAGTTTTCTTGCATTTTGTTTCGTACGAAAAATCATCGAATTTAGCAATATTTTGACGTTTATCATCCCCTTTCCTTTATTTGATTTAAACAAAATATCATCGAATTAGGCAATATTTTGCCGTTTTTCCACGTTTTTGTGAATTTTCATTCTATGGGTATTAATTCAATATATATACGATAAAAATGTTACAAACACATAATTGATTAGATAATAACCCTAAATACTTCATTTTCAATCAACTATTTGTTTCTCGCTAAAATACTAAGTAAGATATTGAAAAGGGGAGAAGTTCGGTTTTTATTGCATATATCGACGTTTCAGCCGGAATAGAGCGGTTTTACGTGTACATCTTCCCTCGTTAATATAAACGGAAAATCAAGAACATTATAGTTAATTATAATGAAAACACATTGTTTTTTATCATTTGTATTGGAAACAACATTGTCATATGTCTTTTCTTGGATCTAAATAATACGAAACCTCGCTTTATGATTTGAAGTTAAAATCCTCAAATATGGTTAAATAGTGACTTTTTTCACGTTTTTCGTGTAGTTTGATATTACGTAAATACATTTTTACCAATATTCCGATACTATTTCATGGAGTATCACGATATGTGATTTGGCCTTGAAATCACAGAAATTCGCATAATATTGCATTTTAAGCAAGTTTTCTTGCATTTTGTTTCGTACGAGAAATCATCAAATTTAGCAATATTTTGACGTTTATCATCCCCTTTTCCTTCATGTGATTTAAGTAATATATCATCGAATTAGGCAATATTTTGCCGTTTTCCACGTTTTTGTGAATTTTCAGTCCATGGGTATTAATTCATATATATATGATAAAAATGATGCAAACACATAATTGATTAGATAATTACCTTAAATACTTCATTTTCAATCATCTATTTTTTTCACGTTAAAATATTGAGTAAGATATTGAAAAGGGGAGAAGTTCGGTTTTTATTGCATATATCGACGTTTCAGCCGGATTAGAGCGGTTTTACGTGTACATCTTCCATCGGTAATATTAATGGAAAATCAGGAACATTTTAGTTAATTCTAATGAAAACACATTGTTTTTTATCATTTGTATTGGAAACAACATTGTCATATTTCTTTTCTTGGAACTAAATAATACGAAACCTCGCTCTATGATTTGAAGGTAAAATCCTCAAATATGGTAAAAAAGTGACTTTTTCACGTTTTTCATGTAGTTTGATATTACGCAAATATATTCATTTTTACCAATATTCCGATACTATTTCATGTAGTATCACGATATGTGATTTGGCCTTTAAATATCAGAATTTCGCATAATATTGCATTTTAAGCAAGTTTTCTTGCATTTTGTTTCGTACGAAAAATCATCGAATTTAGCAATATTTTGACGTTTATCATCCCCTTTCCTTTATATGATTTAAACAAAATATCATCGAATTAGGCAATATTTTGCCGTTTTTCCACGTTTTTGCGAATTTTCATTCTATGGGTATTAATTCAATATATATACGATAAAAATGATACAAACACATAATTGATTAGATAATAACCCTAAATACTTCATTTTCAATCAACTAATTGTTTCTCGCTAAAATACTGAGTAATATATTCCAATACTATTTCATGTAGTATCACGATATGTGATTTGGCCTTTAAATCTCAGAATTTCGCGTAATATTGCATTTTAAGCAAGTTTTCTTGCATTTTGTTTCGTACGAAAAATCATCGAATTTAGCAATATTTTGACGTTTATCATCCCCTTTCCTTTATTTGATTTAAACAAAATATCATGGAATTAGGCAATATTTTGCCGTTTTTCCACGTTTTTGTGAATTTTCATTCTATGGGTATTAATTCAATATATATACGATAAAAATGATACAAACACATAATTGATTAGATAATAACCCTAAATACTTCATTTTCAATCAACTAATTGTTTCTCGCTAAAATACTGAGTAATATATTGAAAAGGGGAGAAGTTCTGTTTTTATTGTATATATCGACGTTTCAGCCGGAATAGGGCGGTTTTACGTGTACATCTTCCATCGGTAATATAAACGGAAAATCAGGAACATTTTAGTTAATTTTAATGAAAACACATTGATTTTTATCATTTGTATTGGAAACAACATTGGCATATGTCTTTTCTTGGATCTAAATAATACGAAACCTCGCTCTATGATTTGAAGTTAAAATCCTCAAATATGGTTAAATAGTGACTTTTTCACGTTTTTCATGTAGTTTGATATTACGTAAATATATTCATTTTTACCAATATTTCGATACTATTTCATGTAGTATCACGATATGTGATTTGGCCTTCAAATCTCAGAATTTTGCATAATATTGCATTTTAAGCAAGTTTTCTTGCATTTTGTTTCGTACGAAAAATCATCGAATTTACCAATATTTTGACGTTTATCATCCCCTTTTCCTTCATGTGATTTAAATAAAATATCATCGAATTAGGCAATATTTTGCCGTTTTCCACGTTTTTGTGAATTTTCAGTCCAAGGGTATTAATTGATATATATACGATAAAAATGATGCAAACATATAATTGATTAGATAATAACCTTAAATACTTCATTTACAATCAACTATTTGTTTCTCGTTAAAATACTGAGTAAGATATTGAAAAGGGGAGAAGTTCGGTTTTTATTGCATATATCGACGTTTCAGCCGGAATAGAGCGGTTTTACGTATACATCTTCCATCGGTAATATAAACGGAAAATCAGGAACATTTTAGTTAATTCTAATAAAAACACATTGATTTTTATCATTTGTATTGGAAACAACATTGTCATATGTCTTTTCTTGGATCTAAATAATACGAAACCTTGTTCTATGATTTGAAGTTAAAATCCTCAAATATGGTTAAATAGTGACTTTTTTCACGTTTTTCATGTAGTTTGATATTACGTAAATATATTCATTTTTACCAATATTTCGATACTATTTTATGTTGTATCACGATATGTGATTTGACCTTCAAATCTCAGAATTTCGCATAATATTGCATTTTAAGAAAGCTTTCTTGCATTTTGTTTCGTACGAAAAATCATCGAATTTTGCAATATTTTGACGATTATCATCTCCTATTCCTTCATGTGATTTAAACAAAATATCATCGAATTAGGCAATATTTTGCCGTTTTCCACGTTTTTGTGAATTTTCAGTCCATGGGCATTACTTCATATATATATACGATAAAAATGATGCAAACACATAATTGATTAGATAATAACCTTAAATACTTCATTTTCAATCATCTATTTGTTTCTCGTTAAAATACTGAGTAAGATATTGAAAAGGGGAGAAGTTCGGTTTTTATTGCATATATCGACGTTTCAGCAGGATTAGAGTGGTTTTACGTGTACATCTTCCCTCGTTAATATAAACGGAAAATCAAGAACATTATATGTAATTCTGATGAAAACACATTGTTTTTTATCATTTCTATTGGAAACAACATTGTCATATGTCTTTTCCTGGAACTAAATAATTCGAAACCTCGCTCTATGATTTGAAGGTAAAATCCTCAAATATGGTAAAAAAGTGACTTTTTCACGTTAATCATGTAGTTTGATATTACGCAAATATATTCATTTTTACCAATATTCCGATACTATTTCATGTAGTATCACGATATGTGATTTGGCCCTTAAATCTCAGAATTTCGCATAATATTGCATTTTAAGCAAGTTTTCTTGCATTTTGTTTCGTACGAAAAATCATCGAATTTAGCAATATTTTGACGTTTATCATCCCCTTTCCTTTATTTGATTTAAACAAAATATCATCGAATTAGGCAATATTTTGCCGTTTTTCAACGTTTTTGTGAATTTTCATTCTATGGGTATTAATTCAATATATATACGATAAAAATGATACAAACACATAATTGATTAGATAATAACCCTAAATACTTCATTTTCAATCAACTATTTGTTTCTCGCTAAAATACTGAGTAATATATTCAAAAGGGGAGAAGTTTTGTTTTTATTGCATATTTCGACGTTTCAGCCGGAATAGAGCGGTTTTACGTGTACATCTTCCATCGGTAATATAAACGGAAAATCAGGAACATTTTAGTTAATTCTAATGAAAACACGTTGATTTTTATCATTTGTATTGGAAACAACATTGTCATATGTCTTTTCTTGGATCTAAATAATACGAAACCTCGCTCTATGATTTGAAGTTAAAATCCTCAAATATGGTTAAATACTGACTTTTTTACCGTTTTTCATGTAGTTTGATATATATTCATTTTTACCAATATTTCGATACTATTTTATGTAGTATCACGATATGTGATTTGGCCTTCAAATCTCAGAATTTCGCAAAATATTGCATTTTAAGCAAGTTTTCTTGCATTTTGTTTCGTACGAAAAATCATCGAATTTAGCAATATTTTGACGTTTATCATCCCCTTTTCCTTCATGTGATTTAAACAAAATATCATCGAATTAGGCAATATTTTGCAGTTTTCCACGTTTTTGTGAATTTTCAGTCCATGGGTATTACTTCATATATATATACGATAAAAATGATGCAAACACATAATTGATTAGATAATAACCTTACATACTTCATTTTATATCATCTATTTGTTTCTCGTTAAAATACTAAGTAAGATATTGAAAAGGGGAGAAGTTCGGTTTTTATTGCATATATCGACGTTTCAGCTGGATTAGAGCGGTTTTACGTGTACATCTTCCCTCGTTAATATAAACTGGAAAATCAAGAACATTATAGTTAATTCTAATGAAAACACATTGTTTTTTATCATTTGTATTGGAAACAACATTGTCATATGTCTTTTCTTGGAACTAAATAATTCGAAACCTCGCTCTATGATTTGAAGGTAAAATCCTCAAATATGGTAAAATAGTGACTTTTTTCACGTTTTTCATGTAGTTTGATATTACGTAAATATATTCATTTTTACCAATATTTCGATACTATTTCATCTAGTATCACGATATGTGATTTGGCCTACAAATCTCAGAATTTTGCATAATATTGCATTTTAAGCAAGTTTTCTTGCATTTTGTTTCGTACGAAAAATCATCGAATTTACCAATATTTTGACCTTTATCATCCCCTTTTCCTTCATGTGATTTAAATAAAATATCATCGAATTAGGCAATATTTTGCCGTTTTCCACGTTTTTGTGAATTTTCAGTCCATGGGTATTAATTGATATATATACGATAAAAATGATGCAAACACATAATTGATTAGACAATAACCTTAAATACTTCATTTTCAATCATCTATTTGTTTCTCGTTAAAATACTGAGTAAGATATTAAAAAGGGGAGAAGTTCGGTTTGTATTGCATATATCGACGTTTCAGCCGGAATAGAGCGGTTTTACGTATACATCTTCCATCGGTAATATAAACGGAAAATCAGGAACATTTTAGTTAATTCTAATGAAAACACATTGATTTTTATCATTTGTATTGGAAACAACATTGTCATATGTCTTTTCTTGGATCTAAATAATACGAAACCTTGTTCTATGATTTGAAGTTAAAATCCTCAAATATGGTTAAATAGTGACTTTTTTCACGTTTTTCATGTAGTTTGATATTACGTAAATATATTCATTTTTACCAATATTTCGATCCTATTTTATGTAGTATCACGATATGTGATTTGACCTTCAAATCTCAGAATTTCGCATAATATTGCATTTTAAGAAGCTTTCTTGCATTTTGTTTCGTACGAAAAATCTTCGAATTTTGCAATATTTTGACGTTTATCATCTTTTCCTTCATATGATTTAAACAAAATATCATCGAATTAGGCAATATTTTGCCGTTTTCCACGATTTTGTGAATTTTCAGTCCATGGGTATTACTTCATATATATACGATAAAAATGATGCAAACACATAATTGATTAGATAATAACCTTAAATACTTCATTTTCAATCATCTATTTGTTTCTCGTTAAAATACTGAGTAAGATATTGAAAAGGGGAGAGGTTCGGTTTTTATTGCATATATCGACGTTTCAGCCGGATTAGAGCGGTTTTACGTGTACATCTTCCTCGTTAATATAAACGGAAAATCAAGAACATTATAGTTAATTCTAATGAAAACACATTATTTTTTATCAATTGTATTGGAACCAACATTGTCATATGTCTTTTCTTGGAACTAAATAATTCGAAACCTCGCTCTATGTTAAAGGTAAAATCCTCAAATATGGTAAAATAGTGACTTTTTTCACGTTTTTCATGTAGTTTGATATTACGTAAATATATTCATTTTACCAATATTTCGATACTATTTCATGTAGTATCACGATATGTGATTTGGCCTTCAAATCTCAGAATTTAGCATAATATTGCATTTTAAGCAAGTTTGTTGCATTTTGTTTCGTTCGAAAAATCATCGAATTTAGCAATATTTAAACGTTTATCATCCCCTTTTCCTTCATGTGATTTAAATAAAATATCATCGAATTAGGCAATATTTGCCGTTTTCCACGATTTTGTGAATTTTCAGTCCATGGGTATTAATTCATATATATACGATAAAATGATGCAAACACATAATTGATTAGACAATAACCTTAAATACTTCATTTTCAATCAACTATTTGTTTCTCGTTAAAATACTGAGTAAGATATTGAAAAGGGGAGAGTTCGGTTTTTATTGCATATATCGACGTTTTCAGCCGGATTAGAGCGGTTTTACGTGTACATCTTCCATCGGTAATATAAACGGAAATCAGGAACATTTTAGTTAATTCTAATGGAGACACATTGATTTTTATCATTTGTATTGGAAACAACATTGTCATATGTCTTTTCTTGGATCTAATAATACGAAACCTCGCTTTATGATTTGAAGTTAAAATCCTCAAATATGGTTAAATAGTGACTTTTTTCACGTTTTTCGTGTAGTTTGATATTACGTAAATTATTCATTTTTACCAATATTCCGATACTATTCATGTAGTATCACGATATGTGATTTGGCCTTGAAATCACAGAATTTCGCATAATATTGCATTTTAAGCAAGTTTTCTTGCATTTTGTTTCGTACGAAAACATCGAATTTAGCAATATTTCGACGTTTATCATCCCTTTTTCCTTCATGTGATTTAAATAAAATGTCATCGAATTAGGCAATATTTTGCCGTTTTCCAAGTTTTTGTGAATTTCAGTCCATGGCTATTAATTCATAATATACGATAAAAATGATGCAAACACATAATTGATTAGATAATAACCTTAAATACTTCATTTTCAATCATCTATTTGTTTCTCGTTAAAATACTGAGTAAGATATTGAAAAGGGGAGAAGTTTGGTTTTTATTGCATATATCGACGTTTCAGCCTGATTAAGCGGTTTTTACGTGTACATCTTCCCGTTAATATAACGGAAATCAAGAACACTATAGTTAATTCTTATGAAAACACATTGTTTTTTATCATTTGTATTGGAAACACACATTGACATATGTCTTTTTTTGGATCTAAATAATACGAAACCTCGCTCTGTGATTTGAAGTTAAAATCCTCAAATGGTTAAATAGTGACTTTTTTCACGTTTTTTCATGTAGTTTTGATATTACGAAAATATATTCATTTTACCAATA